>NC_137807.1:5223860-5247727 GCF_963383645.1 Muscardinus avellanarius | reverse complement strand
CTTACCCCTCCCCTCCTTCCTCCTTCTCTTCTCTTCCCTCTCTTCCTTACTTCCTCCTCTCCCCTCCTCCTCTCCTCCTCTCCCCCTTCTCTTCTCCCCCTCCTCCTCTTCCCTCCTCCTCTCTTCCTCTCCCTCCTCCTCTCCTCCTCCTCTTCCTTCTCTTCTTCCCCTCCTCCCCTCCACTCCTCTCCCTCTTCCTCCTCTCCCTCCTCCTCCTCTCCTTCTCCTCCTCCCTCCTCCTCCTTCTCCTCCTCTCCTCCTCCTCCTTCTCCTACTCCCCCCTCCTCCTCTCCTCCTCCCCCTTCTACTCTCCTCCTCCTCCCCCTCCTCTCCTCCTTTTCTCCTCCCCCTCCTCCTCTCCTCCTCCTCCTCCTCTCCTCCTCCTCCTCCTCTTCCTTCTCTTTTTCCCCTCCTCCTACCCCTCCTCTCCTCCTCTCCTCTTCTCCTCTCCCTCCTTCTCCTCTCCCTCCTCTCCCTCCTCCTCCTCCTCTCCCTCCTCCTCCTCCTCCTCCTCCTCCTTCTCCTCCTCCTCCTGTGGCCGCAGAGTCCATGCCTAGATGACATTTTCACAGGCATCTTCAGGTCTCCTGTGTGGTAATCACAGCTGATTAGCTTGGGTCAGGAAAGGCTGTCTGCTGTGGCTTTATGCCCTCTGAGCCTGCGGTGAGCTGGAGAATCAGCTGCAAGTGGCTTCACTGAGGGTCAGCGTGTTCAGAGAGATGGAGCTCACCTCTGCAGAAGAAAGAAGCAACCCCTGCAAGTCAGAAGCTGGGAAAAATATAAACCTCGTGTGATGTCCGGCAATGGTGGTCCTTGAACATGGCTTTGCTTTGTCTCCTGAGTGCCAACCCCAGATGCACAGTGGCCAACGCAGAGGACTGAAGTACAAAAATAGAGTTCAGGAGCATTGATTGCAGCCCCTGCGGCTCCTGAGCCAGTGGCCCTGTGTTCCCTCTCAGTGTGTCCAGGGTTCTGTTGTATGTTACCTGGACCACTGCAATGGTCTTATCATCCCGTAGTGCCTAGTACACACAGCTGCCTGATTAGTTTTCCTACAGCATCACTCTTGGCCCCTTCTTTAGGAATGAAAAATCTCGGTGGTTTCCCTCTGCCTTCTGAATAGAACTCAGTGGCTGTAGCCTCCCTGTCAAGGCCTTGGGGCCCCGACTCCAGCCTGCAACTCCAAATGTTTTGCTCACTTTAGCTATTCCAGCACAAAAGTGGACTCCACCCCGTGCCTGGATTCTCCCTGGTTTCCAGGCCAAGTTCAACTGCTTTGACTGCCACATGTCCACTCAGTCATCCTTTCCAGTATCTATGATGCCATGTCATTTTTCTCCCTAGGATTCTAAAGGTTGGCACCTGATTTTGTGTCAGCACAACATCCCTTCCTCTTCTGATAACTATATCCTGAACCTCTTCCCTGTCAATCCTCGTTTCCATCTTCCCTGCCCCATCCCAGTAACAGGTGAAGGCACAAAGCCCAGTCCAACCAATCAGAATGCTCAGCCTCTGGGCCACAGTCATTGTTTAGGGATGGTCATATGACTTAAGCATGGCTAATGGGATTACATCTGTGTTTTCTTTTCTGTGACCAAAATGCCTGACAAAAAAATCTTAGAGAAAGAAGGTATATTTGACTCATGATTTCAGGTCCTGAAAAGGGCTTTACTTTGTAGTTGGCTGGTTTAGTTTGTGATATAATAGAAGAAATATGTTCAGCTCTTGGAAGCTGGGGAGGGGGAAGGGGAGGGGAGAGGGGAGGAGAGGGGAGAGAGAGAGAGAAAGAGAGAGGGAGGGAGGGAGGAAAGAAACACACACACAACACAGCAGGACAGATATAGTCCCAAGATCATATGTCCAGGGACCTACCTTCCTGATCCATGCTCCACCTGCCTATAGTTACCACCCAATACATTCATTCAAATTACTAATCCATCAATGGACTTAATTACCAATGATGTTAGAGCCCTGATTGAATGATTTCACCTCTGAATGTCATTGCATGGCCCCATCAAAATGAATAGATTGAGCACAGGGAATCTAGGGAAACTTCAAATATTCACGAAGACTGGAAGACCATCCAGGGTTCCCCAAGAACCCCAAGGCCTCTGTAGAATGGGGCGATGCCAAGAACACCCTTAGTACATGCTTCTTGGGGGTGTCTCGGGCATAAATAGTGGACAGTTTATTTATTTTTTATTTTTTAAAGTGATCATAACAATAACTTTATCTTCTCAACAAAAGGTGAAGCTTAGAACTGGATCACTTGGCCCTTTCTCTTCTTATCTCCTCCCAGTTCAAAATGCTTGTGCCTCTTAATAGCCAGCATTCTCTTTGATCTGCAGTTGGGCTCAACACACTCAGGCCTCAACACAATCTTCTTCGTAGTTTTGGCCTTTTTCCGGAAAATCGGCTTTGTCTGCCCGCCGTAGCCACTCTGCTTCCGGTCATACCGCCGCTTTCCCTGCGCATACAGAGAGTCCTTGCCCTTCTTGTACTGGGTCACCTTGTGGGGCTGGTGTTTGCCACACTTCTTGCAGAATGTCTGGCTGGTTTGGGGGATGTTCACCATGCTGGCGGTGGTGTTAGTGGTGCGGACAGTTTATAATAGTCATTATGAGGAGAAATGTTTGGGGTTCAGGGTTATGGCCTCACAAGAAACTAACTGCTTGGACATACCAGCAGGAAGAAAGGAGGGACGGTGTTATGGTAGACACAGAATGTCCCCTGAAGAACTCACATATTAATGGTCAGCACTGATGTAACTGAGTCATGGATACTGTAATCTCATCAATGGGTAAGTGCAGTGTAATGGAATTACTGGGCGGTGATTGAGGCGGGTGGGTGTAGCTGGAGAAGCTGTGTCCCTGGGGCTGTGGCTGTAGGGTCTGTGCTTGTGTCTCTGAATCTCCTTGCTGCCTCCATGATGTGAGAGCAGAGCCCTTCCTCTCTCCCCCTCTCTGATTCTTGCTGTCGTACCCTGAGATCCACAGACTCCAGCCTCACATGGACTGAACCTGAAAGCTTCAAAAACTATGAGCAAATAAGCTTTCCTCGCTCTAAGTTGTGTGGTCAGTTGTTTTGGGATTATTGCAGTGAGAATGTTGACTGAGGCACTCAGCAAATGAATCATTGCACTAAAAGGAAAGTCTCCTCTAACCACCGCAGTTAGATAGACCCTGCCCACCGCACCATGCCTCCGGAGACCTGTGTGAGGGCGCAGACATGCCAGTCTACGTCAGTAACAACGAGCATCGTCAGTAAGGGTTTACTTGGTTGTGGCATTGTGTAAAGCTATTCACTCCTTCCTTCTCTGTCAAGCACTCTCTGATTCTGTAACATAAGGTTTGAGAGCAGCCCCACTTGAACAATGGGGGTAGAGAGGCTGAGGGGTGTTACAGCCTTTTCCCAGATTCATTTGTCATCTGAGTTCATGTGCCTGCTCAGAAGGAAAACCGGGGTTTGAACCCACAGGAAGAGGGAATCTGAGCACTCTTGCCCAAAATAACCAATAGTAAGGTGTCCAGAATCCACTCTCCTCTATATCCCTTGGACCAGATATTCTACATTAAGAATCACAATTCTTGCCTGTTTGAGATCTCTCGAGATGTTGGAGATCTCTGAGAACTGACAGGATCCCCGAGTCAAAGGCCACAGACCCTGCTGTTCTTTGTCCTTCTCAAAAAACCAGTGATATATGCCTGTAATTCCAGTACTTGGGAGGCTGAGATATGAAGATCTCAGGTTCGAGGACAGCCTCAGCAACTAACAAGACCCTCAGGAACTTATTGAGCCCTTGTTTCAAAATAAAACAATAAAATATGTTGGGGTACAGCTCAGAGGTAGCATGCCCCTGGGTTCAACCCTCAGTGCCAAAACAGCAAAAGACCCAGGGCTGGCCTGAGGGTGGAAGACGCATCTTCTTCCGTAGAAGGCTTGGTATGCAGTGGGTTAATCCTCTTTTGCCTTGGTCTCCTATCCTCAAGTCCGCTTGTAATCAATTTGAAATCATTAATTGGACAAAATAATTCTTTATTACCATATCCCAAGGGTAGCCAAAATTTAATTGCCAGGTCTGTGTTTGTGCAGGCAATTTCTGTTTAACAAAGAGGCATATTTAGTACCACTGTAAAATTAATTGGGTGTGCTATGCTTCGACCCCCACAGTAGTCAGAGGGCCGAGAGTTGTAACATGTATCGTGTTTATTAACCACACGGCTTTAATAATGGCTTCCTTTGCAAGGGCAGTGCTGTAATTTTATCCTCAGCCCTGTATTAGTTTCCAACTTACAAATGTGAAAATTACAACTCATAACACTTCTTCTTTTTAATTTTTGGTCTGTGGTTACATTTCTTTTTTTTGTGGTATGTGCACTGTGGCCATACATCTTGCTGGGGTACAAGATGGTGGAGGCACACAAGCACACGTCACTCATTTCGCCCTTCCCCGATTCCCACCCCATTTCTCCTGCCCCTCCTTCTCATGTTTGGTTCAGTGATGGGCTTTGATGTTTGTGAATGGGCATTATGCACGGCAGGGAATCTCCCTCTTCCCTCTCACATCTCCTTTACTTAGCTCACTTTATTGGCTCCTCTATGGGTTCTCAAATTCCTCCTATAACCCTTTTCTCCCTAGTTTCCACATAGTAGGGAGGCTCATCCAATTCTTTACTTTTTGTGACTGACTAATCTCACTTAGCACAATGATCTTGGCAAAACTGGCTAACCATTTGCCGAAAAATGGAAACAAAACCTCACTTTTACACCCCGCACAAAAGTCAATTCAAGATGGATCAAAGATTTGAAAAACAGAACAGAGACCTTGCAGTTCTGTGAAGAGGGCACAGGTCCAACATTTCGACACATAGGCACAGGTAAAGACTTCCTCCATAAGACCCCAAAGGCACAAGAAATTAAAAGGCAGATCAATACGTGGGACTGCATTAAACTGAAGTGCTTCTGTACAGCAAAGAAAACTATCAAGGACCTCAACAAAGAGCCAATAAAATGGAAGAAAAATTTTGCCAGCATTTCCTTTTATTCCTATTTTACATTTCCCTATTTTTTCAAATTTACTTTTATTGGCGCCTAGTAGCCTCACATCCTAATGAAGTTTGGAGTGATTTGGGCTCACAGCCTTTGGTGAGATTCCTCCGGCTTCGGCCCCACTCCCTCCCCTTCCCTATACATGATATTGAGATTGACATTAGTAATTTTCATACAGAGATAAGGTCAATTGTAGTTACATGTCAATGTCAGAAGCTCCTTGCCCAGTTTCAGATGAAATCAAGTCTGTGTTTTCTTTGAGGTCTCCTTGGTGTGTCTCTGTTTTTCTCTCTGTGGCTCTTTTGGCCTGGTATGTCTCTGCATCTCTCTCTGCCTCTGCTACAGTTTGGGTTTGTAATGGTCCCTCAAAGACTCATATGTTGAAGGATTGGTCTCCAGTGCAGAGGTGGGGCTTTGGGAAGTGATTGAATCAGGAGGATTCTGGTGAGTACATAACTTGATGGCATTATTGGGAACTAGAAGCTAGGAGGTACCTACTTGGTCCAACTAGGCCCCTGGGGGCATGCCCTGGAAGGCTCATCTTCTTCCCAGCATCTGCCAGTCTTCTGCCTTCCTCTTCCCCTCACTCCTTCTCTCTTTCTCCCCCCTCTCTCTTCTCTCTCTCTCTTCTCTTTTCTTTCTTCTTTTGTCTTCTCTCTTTCTCTTCCTCCTCTTCCTTCTCCTCTTCCTGTTCTTCCCCTTCTTCTCCTCTCCCATCTTTCTTCTTCTCCTCCTCTTCCTCCTTCTCCTTTCTCCTCCTCCTCCTTCTCTTTGTCTTCTTCATCCTTCTTTTTCTTCCTCCTCCTCCTCCCCTCCTCCTCTATTCCTCCCTCTCCCCTCCTCCTCCCTTCCCCCTTCTCCTCCTTTTTCTTCTCTCTCTTCTCTTCTCTTCTCTCTCTCTCTCTCTCTCTCTCTCTCTCTCTCTCTCTCTCTCTCTCTCTCACTGAGGCATACCACCTCCAAGCAGCTACACCCCCAACCCTTTTTATTATTTAGTTTGAAACAGAGTCTCACTAAGTTGCTGAGGCTGGCCTCAAACCTTCAATCCTCTCATCTCAGGCTCCCAAGTTCTGGTATGACAGCTATGCACCACCACACCCATCTTGTGCATATTTTTTCAATCTGTAAAAATAAATGATGAGCCAGGTGGAGGTGGAAGCTGGAGGATCATGGATTTCAGACAGCCTCAGCTACTTGGCAAGGCCCTTCGCAACTCCGTGAGACCCTGTTTCAAAAATAAAAAGACTAAAAACTATGACTGGGGGTGTAGCTCAGAGGTGCAGTGCCCCTGGGTTTCATCCCCGGTATCACACTAGGGTCTGGAAAGTTAAACGAGGCAGCTTTTTGGGGCTACTGGAGTATCTGCTGTTAACAGTTGAATGAAAAAGAATGATATCCTAATATTCCAATATGTTTCTAATCCCATGAGTCAGAAAACAAGTTTGATTTAGAAAGCACAGGACACTGCTTTGGTGAAGGACATACGTTACCTGCACCAGAATATATAGAATAATTATAAATAAAAGGCCAAGATACTAAAAAAGTATGTATCTGTGAATGCAGATATCTATCATCTCTTGATCGATAGAATAGTAAATTTTCTACAAATTATCATCACCATCTTTTGATTGATAGAAATAGTAAATTATCTGCTAATTATGTCTGTCTGTCCCTCTGCCTGCCTACTTACCTATCTACCTGCCTGCCCACCTATTTACCTACCAACCTACCTTCCAACCTACGTACCATCTACCTACCTACCTACCACCTATTTCACCCATCCGTCTATCCGTCTACCCCCACCGTCCCTGAATCTCTCACCTACCTGTCATTTGGTTCCCTTTTCCTTGTGCCTTCCCTTGGTCTGCAGCTGAGCTCACACATCTATTCTGCCTCAGCCATCTGTCCAGTTTGGTGAGAAGAAGACCAGTGATCAGACTGTTCGTGTGACATGAAAGAATAGCTCATCTCATCTTCCTGTGCTTTCTCTTTTACTTTCCCACACAAGCCCATCTTCGTTCAACTGCAAACCTGCCTCTGAGGCCACTGGATTTTCAGAGCCCTGCAGTCTGCTTCCTCAGTCTCTGTCTCCATTTCTGTCCTCTGGCTTCTGCTAAAAGGCCCTTTCCAGCACCCACCAGAGACCTTGGGCAGGGAGTCCACCTGGGTGAAGCTCTTGGGGCTCAAGGGCAATATCCTGGTCCTGTTTCCTGAACTAAGCCTTCCATACTGGGTTAGAATACCTTCGCCTGCAAGCCTCTGTGTCCTTCCCTTCTTCCTTCTTTCTCTCTTTCTCCCTTCTTCTTTTTATTTTTTTATTTTTTGGTACTGTGGATTGAATCCAGAGGCATTCCATCTCCAAGCTACACCACCAGCCCGGTTTTAAAATATGCTTAAAATTTTTTTCGAACAGGATCTTCCTAAGTTTCTGAGGTCTCCCTAAAACCTCCTGCCTCAGCCTCCCAAATACAGGGATTACAGGTGAACACCACCACGTCATAAATTTCACTGTAATGTTTTGCATGTAGAATGTCTCCCTGCTCTTCACAAAAACAAGGTAGCCATTTTGGAAGCAGGGTTTAGTTTCTAAGGAAAGCTCCCTGACAGTGTGGTCTTGGAGGTTATTTATAGCTCCTCCTCCCCCTCCTCCCCCTCCTCCTCCCCCTCCCCCTCCCCCTCCTCCTTCCCCACCCCCATGATATGAGATCAGAGCACCTTGTGCTTTCTCTCTCTGCTGAGCTCTACAGACCTGGCCTGTTATGGAGTGAGGCTCTAAATCTCCAACGCCTGTGGGCAAATAAATCTTTCTTTTGTATATATTAAGTGCTCAGTTGTTTTGGGTTACAACAGTGAGAATGTCAACCAAGGCAGTTATTTACAGCATGCAGTCCTCAGAGATTCCCCTCTGACCACCAGCTTGTGGGACTCGGCTTTTCCAGGGCAGCTCCTTTATAAGAGTTGGCATCTTTTCAGTTTATGACAGATGCAGGTAGCACTGCTTCACACTTGCTAGAGAATCTGATCTCGTTGAACCCCACGACGCCGTGCTAATTACGATGCTGTTTACAGAGGAGGAAAGGGAGCCGTGTAGTGATTAGGGAACGTATCCAGGACTGCAAAGCTGATAGTGTTAGAGAGAGCACGGGCCTGGCGGCTGGAGTCCGTGCTCCTGTGCAGGAATCCCCCTCAGCAGCTCTCTGGAATCTCCTCTGCTTTTACCTAGCTCTGATCCCGAGAAAAAGCAGTGGAGACAAGAAAGAGTATTGCAATTTTCAGGTTGGATTTAAAGCTTGGGGAGCCACGTAACGGTGTTCCAAGTTTGCAAGAATCGAGTTAAAAAAAAAGAGAGGGGAACACAGACACTAGTGTCCAAGCTGAGGTTGACATCAGGGTGCTGGGGCAGGATATGAGGAGTGGAGCCTCATGATCTCATCAGCTGGTCATTCGTACCGCTTGGCCACCCTGTGATGTCCGCCGGTGACCCTGTCTGCTGCTAACAGTGAGTCACTGTCGCTGATAAAAGAGAGGTCAGTGCATTTATGCACAAAGTAGACTTTCGGCAAGTCCTAGGAATGAGGTGAACAGATAACACCGCTTGACATATCTTGGAAACAGGACGAGTCCTTAATCTGGCAATTTTGATGCCCAATTGTATGCATGGCTTTCAAGTTGTGTGTGTGTGTGTGTGTGTGTGTGTGTGTGTGTGTGTTACTGGGGTTAGAACAACACAGAGGTGGTCTACTTCTGAACCATACCCCCAGCTCTGTTATATTTTGTAATTTCCTATTTTGAAACGGGGTCTTAGTAAGTTGCTGAGATCCTTGGTAACTTGCTCAGGCTAACCTTCAACCTGAACTCCTCCTGTCTCAACCTCCCATGTACTAAGATTCCAGGTGTGAGCCACCACATCCCGCTGGTACCTGGACATTTCAATTACTCATTCCCCAATTCCCACATATTTGTATCTGTTAAGAATCTGGAAGCGTGCCAGCCGTGGTGGCGCACACTCATAATCCCCATGCTTGGGAGGCGGAGACAGGAGGATCCCACAGGTTCAATGCCAGCCTCCGTGGCTTAAGAGACCCTATTTCCAAATAAAAAAAAAAATCTAAAATAGGTCTGGGAGTGTAGCCCGGAGGTAGAAGGGTACCATCCCCAGTACCACCAAAGAAAGAAAGAAAAAACAAACAATTCAGAAGTGGCAGCCTGGCTGCAGAGCCCTGCTCTCAGCCACTGTCCTGGAATACCTTCGTATTATTTTCTTCTTGTTTAAAAATACATTTTTCCACCTGCAGTGGAAGTTTCTTGTTTAAGGGCTGTCAGTCCACTCTGAAGTAAGCCTCAGGAGAGGCAGTTCCATCCCCTGTCACCTGTGTGCATCAGCACCTGGCCAGCTCCTGGCAGGTGAGCCAGGCTCAGTAACCATTCGAAGGATATTTGACCAGATTTGCACCACAAATCATTAAGAGCATTTAAAGAAAAAATAGCAAGAGAGAAATTAGGGTTCTAAGTCTGGTCATAGAACAAAACAAACACATTTTACTTTAATTTCGACTACAGAATGCATTTTGTAAGAAAGCTGGAGCACTGGCAGGTTCTCCTGCCCCTGCTCATTTCATGGGCTGTGCCGAGCTGCCGCAGGACAGTCCTCCCAAGGGGATCTGAGGCACCAAGGCGGCAGGAAAGTCATAGCGACCCTTGGGGACCCGGATGGAGTATCCTGGTGCCGTTACAACCCCTGGCAGTGCACAGGGCGCCGAAGTGCTAATTCTGGAAGCCTGTGGTGTTCCACACTCAGGAAGCAAGGCCAGCCTTAGCCTTGTACCAGCTTTCCTGGTAATTGAGAAAAATATCTCTTCTTTTGCTGCAGAAGGGGAGAATAGATCTGCAGTTTGAGATGCCTCCCAGACCCAAAGATGGATACTCAGTGGGTCTCAGGTGCCCACTCTGGGCAGGGTATTATCATCTCTCTCCAGCTGGGGCAGCGGTGTTGGAAGCAGAGCCCTGATTTATATCTGTGTTCCACTATGGTCCGCATGTAACACCAGAGAACGAGAAGACTAATAAGAGCCTGTTTGTGGGGTAACTTATCTCCCACGAGGGGCTTCTTCCAAACCCCAAGGTCTGTGCGCGCCTGCCCCCTGTACTCTCTGACCCTTGGTTGGAAGTGGGGCCTCAGGACCCAGTTCTGTTCATAGCTCTTCTGCATCTATTTCTCTCTCTGCGTGATGCCCAGAGTCTCGCTGGGTAATTATCTTTATCAGATGTATCTGATTAAACCATCTCAGAGAATCTTTTTGTAGAAAAGGCAGCGAGAGCTAATGAATTTAGCTTGCGTCTTGTGGCATTGTTATTAGTGGACTGGAGCCTCATCTAAAATAAAAAAAGCATCTCTGCCCACTCCGATTCAGGCTAATACCAGCTCCTGAGAGGCCACGGCATTCTTCTTCTTTTTGCGTTTTTTTGCACCTATTGCTGTGGAAGGTTGCACACCAAGAGGTTAGCCAGCCCCTCTGTGATTTCATTCCACCTATCCTTACAGCCAGGGAGTCAGCAGGGCATTGAAGAGATGCAGTGAGGTTTGGCAGAGAGCCTGTTCACAGAGGTGTGGACAGGAGGCACCAGAGCCTGGAGAAGCCACCTCTCAAATCTGAAGGGACAGGGAGTTAGCAGAGTGCTCTGTGAGCCCAGGGTGCTGGGGGAGAGACCACAGTGGGAAGTTCTGACAGTGCATCTCACAGTTACCATTAAAGACCTGCAGCCAATCATAGAAACTGGCAGCCAATCACAGACCAGCAGTCAGTCAGAGAGATCTGGAGCCAATCAGAGACCAGGAGCCAATCACAGAGACCAATAGCCAGTCACAGAGACCAACAGCCAATCACAGAGACTGGAAACCAATCACAGAGACCAGTAGCCAATCACAGAGACCAACAGCCGATCACAGAGACCAACAGCCAATCAGGGAGGAAGTGTAAAATGCACACCTCATTCACCTCTTTCTCCTTTTTCTACCCTTGACTGTTCTGTGGGGACTTTCTTGTGGCCCAAACCAACCAGTATACAGAAAGTAGGGAACCTAGGAGATCCAGCTAACAGAGACGGAAGGGAGAGCCATGTGTGTGTGGCAGTGGGTAGTGATGGGTCTCGGTAGAGAATAAATGGCCCTGTTGATTATTGGTAAAAAGATAAAGAAAGCAGAGAGCTCCCTCTCTGCAGCTAAAAGTAAACTTTGGGCCATTCAGCCTCTTTAGGTTTGGGGAACAAACTTAGATTTTTTTGGAGGGAGGTAATACTGGGGATTGAACCCAGGGCTCTTCTACCTCTGAGCCGCTCTCACCCCATCTTTTTTAAATTAGGAAACAGGATTTCCCTGAGTTGCTGATGGCCTCACTAAATTGCCTTGAACCTGAAATCCTCCTGTCTCAGCCTTTCAAGGACTGGGATTACAGATGTGTGCTACTGTCCCCAGTTACAAATTCTTAATTCTGTGAAGATGAGCTGTTTGTGTCGTACCTGCAGCACGACAGCTTATGAGCCTTGGAAGGACCTGGCAGGCACTGTTATGTCAAGGATCAGAAAGAAGGAAGGGATATTGCTGAGTCAATATTAAGCTAGTACTGTAGTCCTAGCACTCGGGAGGCCGAGCCAGGAGGATCATAGGTTCAAGGCTAGCCTCAGCAAGTTGACGAGACTCCCAGCAACCTAGTGAGACCCTGTCTAAAAACTAAACAAAACAAAAGATAGGATTGTAGCTCAGAGCTAGAATGCCCCTAAATTCAATCCCCAGTACCAAAAACAAAAACAAGAATCCTAGGAAGTAGAAAGCCGGGAGCCAGAGCTATGGCAGGAAGCCACAGACATCCACTTAGCGCTTACACCTCCTTCAACCTTCCACAGTATGCCTGGGTTTCTGCTGAGAGCTGAATGTGAAGATTCTCCTAAAATGTTACCAGTGAATCTATTTACTGTATCCTCGATTAACTTCAGCACTAAAGAAGAAAGCCTGAGAGGAGTAGATGAGTCTAAGAAAACAGCTAGGCAAAAGCAGGCAAATTTATCTCTGTACTTTTTAATCTCCTTCCTTCTTTCCTTTCTTCCTATTTGTAATATATATTCAGAAGGATTGGATCAACAAAGGTTTGGATTGGAAAGAAAATTCATCAACATATAAATTTCGGAGCCATTTCCTTTAAGATGTCAGTGCTGACCTGAACGCTCTTTCCTTGACCTGGACATTGACAGGAAGACGTTACGAACTCCAGCATCACTGCTGAACTGTGACAGGACCCAGGCCCTTAGGAGAACAGAGGTGACATTCACCCGGACCAGGGCGTGTGACCAGAATCGCTTCTGACCACCGCAGATGGATACAGCATCCCCCTCTCAGCGGTAGCTTCCAAGGTGAATTTGTGGTCCAGGACGTAGGTCTGACGTCTTTGCCTCTCCGTCTGTCAGATGCATCCGGGGGCAGTTGTCTGCACAATGAACAGGGATGAGCCTTTCTTCCGAGATTTGCTGGCTACTTTTTCTTTATTCTCCAGCAACCAGCATTGTACACCGCCCCTCTCTCGGGCAAAATCCAATAACTCTCTGCTCGAAAAAATGGGCCAAGTGGGGTGGTGTGGAGTTCTCATCCATCACGATTCCCGTGTGGCGTCTCAGAGGAAGCCGGGGGCTGGGAAGAACTCACCAAGGCTCGGAGACAGCATTTCATCTCCTTAAGCTGACCTCTGGGAACCAAGATTCCAGAGGAGCTATTTATCCCTGGCTCTGTATCACCGTGGCTGGCAGCCCTGCGCCGACCTGACGTCCACTCTGCCCTCCAAACTTGCTAACATTTGAGGTCACGGTGCTCTGTACAAAGCCATCCTCTTAGACTCTTTATGACTGCAGAGGCAAGCTGCTCCTCTTCTTTCCAGTGACTTTTCTGGATGGATCTTCTAGAGCATTGCCAAGGGGCATGATTCTTCAGCCTTTGTCTTCCTCCCTCCTGGCAGGCATTGGTGTGTCATTGTCCTGAAGTTGCTATACCTCTCCTTACATCCTTCCTCTGGATTTCTTGTTCCATGAGAACAACCCCAACTTGAGCACGCCTCTGCAGACAGGTCCCTGACTTTCGACGCCTTCCACGAATCCACATCGCCTCTGATTCATATGCAAAGTCTTTCTCTGGCTTTGCAGATTCTGGCATTAAGTTTTTTTTTTTTTAATTTTCTGGGTTGTCAATATGCTGTTTTGCCTGTTTGGTAACATTTCATTAATTTGCATGGGTTATTTCCCTGGGATCGCAACTTATCCCTAGCGGTACCCAAGCATCTCGTCGCTGCAACACATGCTCGCCGCCTGGGTACCAGATATGAGGCAGAAGGTGTGCGCGGGGAAGCAAGATGCCCCGCATCGGAGCAGCTAGGCGGTGATACAGGTCTGAGTTTTGACGGCACTTTTGCATTATTGAGGCCCGGCTTAGCAGAGGCCCTTGTCGCCAGCTGGGTAGATACAGGCAGGCTTTTCCGGCTTGTATTTATGGAAGCCTTCTTTGGAGAAGCATCTGCTCTCTCTCTCCACTTTGACCACATCGGGGAGTTTCCGCATCTCTGTAGGATGGCTCAAGAGCGCACGCCGGCACTTGGATTTCTGCTTGCCAGGAAGCAGAAGAGGATACATTTGCCAGAGCCCCAGAAGGACTCATAAGAAACTCAGGGACCTTCTAACTGCTGAAATGCCCGTGTAGGTGCCAAGGGACTTCTCTGATGGGCTCTGCCAGCTGCCTCATCTAAGAGATGCCAACGAGCTTGCAATCCCCTCTGCCTGGCTGATGCACTTGGCCATCAATGCATTGATGTTCACCTTTCCCCCCCCCCCAAAAAAAAAAACATAGTGTTGCCCGCTTCTTTTCCTTTTAGAAGGGAGTGAATTTCACCCCTGCTTAAAATTGCACATGGAGTATTAACTACACTTATGTGAGGATTAAACGTGAAATCAAAGCATCGGTTGAAACTCAGAGTCAAAATTTTCTTCTAAAACCTCTTAGCCCTACGCAGCGATGCACACCTGTCATCTCAGTACTTGGGGGGCTGAGACAGGAGGACTGAAATTTTGGGGACAGCCTCAGCAACTTAGACTCTCGGAAATCTAGCGAGACCCAAAATTTAAAAATAAGGTAGGGCTGGGGTATGTAGGTCAGAGGTATAGTGACCCCAGTATCACAAAAGAAAGAAAAGGAAGGAAGAAAGAAAGAAAGAGAAAAGGAAGGAAGGGAGGAAGGAAAGAAAGAAGGAAGAAAACCTCTTGCTGCAAGACCCATATACTCACTTTTAAATAATCAAGCACACCTATTTGTCCTCCAGCACTGAGCTGAGTATCCTCATGCAGAGGACTGTGCTCAAGTACCCAAGGAAGCAGCTGGCTTTTACGGAGGGCCACCGCACATGAAGAAAGCTATTGGTTACCCACCACTGGACTCACACTTGATGTGCTGACATGTGTCCATTCGTGAGATGCTTAAGCTTGGCACAGTCACAACCTCCACCTCTCGTCTTTGCAAAACATTGCCAGGTTTAGAAGAACGGCCAGCCCAGTTATCCGGTGCACCTGACCTTGAATTTGTACAAGTGAGCACAGGCGTGCCCAGTCTCCTCAGCATCCGGGAGGTCTATGGAGATCTGGTGGGTAGAATGAACGGCCCACCTGGGTCCCTTGGAGCTCCCGAGTCATGGCTTCTGCGATCCTGACAGGCATCAGGGACTCTCAGCTGCTCTTCCTGTCTGGTGATTTAGGAGTCCAGCTGGCAATTAGTCATTTGTTCTTGGTTTAATCCTGGCCAGGAAGTGCTGTCCGAGCACCCAACTCCACCCAAACATTCCTATGAGGCTGGTCCTGTCTACTCATCACTGTGGAAGAAGGGGCGGATGTCCGAGGGCTCTCCTGGCTCTCCTGGGTCCAGCATTTGAACCTTGAGCCTCCCATGGCTGAACCACACACACTCTTCCCTCCCAGAAACACCATCAGAGACAGAAGACGGGGCAGGGGCCTACAGGGCTGAGCTGTAGAACTTTCTCCATTGTCTGCTTACTCCAATACCACATGCTATGCTTGGCTCTCAAAGGTGTGAGAGCCCTGATAAGTGTTTCTGTTTTCAACCATGCAAAACTCTCTGACTTGTGATGCACTCCTGGACTTGTGTCCAGCATGAGTAGGGTGTAGGAATTAATGTTATGGGTCATGTATATCACTTCAAATGCTTTTACCCATGGAGTACCAGAGGGATTGCAGATTAAAAAACTCAACCATTTGAATCAGGCGCAAGTGTCTTCAATGCGTTTCGCCCTCTATTTCCTGAGGGGCTGGAGCTGTCGATAATAAACCGTGTTAAAAACGCTTTAGCTGGGCACCAGTGGTTCATGCCTCGAATCCCAGTACTTGGGAGGTTGAGACAGGAAGATCACAGGTTTGTGGCCAGCCTCAGCTACTTGGTGAGGCCTCTCAGCAACTTAGTGAGCTTGTTTCAAAATAAAAAAATAAAATAGAGCTGTGGGTGTAGCTCAGTGGTAGAATGCTCCTGGCTTCAATCCCTAGTACCACGAAACAAAAACAAGAAAAACTACCATTTCTTATTATGTGCTCTGGAGAAGTCATTTAATCAGACAAAGCCTCAGTTTCTTCTCCTGTGAAACAAACCTACAGAACACCACATCGTGTAGCAGTAAAGAATAAAGAGAGTAATAGACCAAATGCGCATCAAAAGGCCGGGGCTCACAGAGTGGAGGAGCCTCCTGTATCTATTTTCCTTTCATGCTCCCGTTCAGAGCGCATCGTAGGGCCAGACGTCGCAGGCAAAGACGTTCAGACCTGACCGCAGTTGCTTCCGCTTTGAAGGTACAGATAAATCAGACATAATCCTTGTCTCGAAGGAGCCCCCGGATCTCGGAAGGCTATAGGATGCTTTCCGATGATGGCGAGCAGGAGCATGGGTCCCAAGATGGCGGAGAGCTTCCGCCAGCCCCGGCGGCCCCTGGAGGTAGAGGCAGCAGAGGGACAAGGTCTCTGGATTTGAATGCTGTGCCCACGTCACCAAATGCCCCAGCTCCGGAACAAACATGCATTTTAAATTATACATCTAGGGAGATGGGAGGGGGAAGAGGGAAATTCCCTAATGTACGCGATGTCCATTCACAAACATATCAAAGTCAGTCACTAAGACAAACCTGAGAAGGAGGGAGGGGAGGGGATAGGGTGGGAGTTGGCGAAGGGCTGGGTGATGTGCGCATGCGTGCCTCCACCGTCTTGTACCCGTAAGATGTAGGACTACGGCGCACCAGTAAAAAAGTTAGAAATGACTACATCTAGGAAGCTTACTCTATCCCCACTGACCCCTAAAAGAGAGTGGATACACGTGGCACCCAGGTAAATAAGAAAGGTGGCACTTGCCTGTAATCCCAGTACTTGGGAGGCTGAGGCAGGAAGGCGGCAGGTGGGAGAGTCCCCGCAGTGCAGCGAGAGCCGAAGCAACCAGGGAGAACCTGCTTCAAAATGAAAATAAAAACGGCTGGGGATAGAGCTCAGAGTTAGAATGCCTCTGCGTTCAGTCCCCAGTGCAAAATAACAAAGAGGAGGAGGAGGAGGAGGAGGAGGAGGAGGAGGAGGAGGAGGAGGAGGAGGAGGAGGAGGGAAGGAGGGGAAGGAGGAGGAGGAGGGGAAGGAGGAGGAGGAGGGGAAGAGGGGGAGGAGGAGAAGGGGAAGGAGGAGGAGGAGGAGGGGAAGAGGAAGAGGAGGAGGAGGAGGAAGAGGAGGAGGAGGAGGAGAAGGAGGAGGAGGAGGAGGAGGAGACGGAGGAGGAGGAGGGGGAGACTGGGAAGGAGGAGGGGAAGAGGAGGAGGAGGAGGAGGAGGAGGAGGGGAAGAGGAGGAGGGGGAGGAGGAGAAGGGGAAGGAGGAGGAGGAAGAGGAGGAGGAGGGGAAGAGGAGGAGGAGGGGAAGAGGAGGAGGAGGAGGAGGAGGAGGGGAAGGAGGAGGAGGAGGGGAAGAGGAGGAGGAGGGGAAGAGGAAGAGGAGGAGGAGGAGGAGGAGGAGAAGGGGAAGGGGGAGGAGGAAGAGGAGGAGGAGGGGAAGAGGAGGAGGAGGAAGAGGAGGAGGGGAAGAGGAGGAGGGGAAGAGGAGGAAGGGAAGAGGAGGAGGAGGGGAAGAGGAGGAGGAGGGGAAGGAGGAGGAGGAGGAGGAGGAGGAAGAAGTTCCTCTTTTTTTGGTTCTCTTTCAGTTATTATGATCACCTTTAGGAGAGAGGCGGTTCAGTCCTATGATGTCTTTAAATCCTAATATCTGCTTCTCTCATTTTCCCCAGAGGAGTCCAAGCCTGGACTAAGAGCCTTTGGCAGGCAACAGTACTCAGAATTAATAGCATTGTTCATTTTCTTATTGCTTCTGTTCACAGCTCCCTTCTATTTGTGGCGAGCTCTCAGACCAGCTCTCGATGAACACCGTGACCAAGCCCCCTTTCACACCGATGTATTTAAGAAAGCAAGTCAACCTAATAAAAGCCCGACATTTGCATACAGCCCAGGTAGATCAGACACCAGGCAGCAAGAGGACTGAGGCAGGAGACCCTGGCCCTGAACATTTTCTGACATAAAAGAAAACCTCAAGTCGGGCGTGGTGGCGCACGCCTGTCATCCCCGCGCTTGGGAGGCTGAGACAGGAGGATCGCGCAGGTTCGAAGCCAGCCTCAGCTACTGAGTGAGGCTCTCAGCAACTTAGTGAGACCCTGTTTCCAAATAAAGTGTAAAATAGGTCTGGGGGTATAGCCTGGAGGTAGAAAAACCCCTGGGTTCTACCCCCAGTATCACCAAAAAATAAAACTGGATAAAGTGCTGGATTTTGAGTTGTATCATAAAAAGTGGCACACGCTTGTGATTCTAGGACTTGGGAGTCGGAGACAGGAGGATCACAGGTTCAAGGACAGCATCAGAAAGTAGTGAGACTCTCATCAACCTAGTGAGACCCCGTTTCAAAAATTATATATATAGCCGGGCATGGTGGGCACGCTTGTAATCCTCGCGCTTGGGAGGCGGAGACAGGAGGATCGCGCAGGTTCGAAGCCAGCGCTCTGGCGTAAGAGACCCTGTTTCAAAAATATAAAATAGGTCTGGGAGTGTAGCCCGGAGGTAGAAAGGCTTCCAGGAACCCCAGTACCACTAAAAAAAAATATATATATATATATATATATATATATGTGTGTGTGTGTGTGTGTGTGTGTGTGTGTGTACATCTACATACAGGGCTGGGGGTGTAGCTCAGAGGTAGAATGTTCCTGGGTGTAATCCCTAGTGGAAGAAAGAAAAGAAAAGAGAAAGAAAGATAGATGTATGGATGGATGGATGGATGGATGGGTTTTCTGGCGCTCAGAGAAGGGGTGGCTGCTTTGCACACATGAACGACAGCCCACGCCACACCAGGGGTTCCTGGTGACCCGTGGGATCCTGCATATCAGCCCCTTCTGGACTTGAGATGATAGTTAACCAAGGCTGTGTGCCATCTGTCCACCTGGGGTCTTTGCTGCGTGCTAACGGCACACTCCATATTGGAGGTATTTTATGTCCTAAAGATACTTAATGCCAGCAGGGTCTCGGGGCCAGACACGTTGATTAAAATTTGGCAGGCAGGACGGCAGCTTCTACTATGAAAATCACCATCGTGGTGGTTTTTTCCTCCTTTATGGAGCGGAAGGATACATGGTAAAAACAACAACAACAACAACAACAACAACAACAACACGAAGCCTGGGATGGATCGCTGGCAGCGGCTCTTAATTTCCCACTTCTAATCAGCTGCACACAGTGCCTGCCTTCACTGCAGGAATGCCGTGAATAGTTTTCTCTGCTTGTCAATGTTCAGGGGGCAGGGGCATGGAGATCTTAAACAACAGAGTCTCAGGGCGTCCATGCCAAAAGCAGGGCTGAAGCATGGGCTAGAGATGCAGCTTCACTTGTGTGCTGGCTCAATGACCTCACATCTCCCATAAGGGCGGGGCTCCTGGCTTATTCATAGACCCTGTCTGCCTCGAGGACTTCATATTCTCAGTAGATACCTTTGAGTGGACAGACAAGGCTCTCTGCACGGTGTGCAGCAGGGGATCCCGGGTGTGCAGCTCTGTGAGGTGCAACACACAGACCCTGGGGCCAAGCTGTGCAGACCTGGGTGGCAGGGTTCTGCAGGATACTGAGATTTTGCAGGATGCTTCGGGATGTGAAGCATTTCTGGGTGTCAGGGGTAGAAGGGCTGGCCGAGGAGAGTCCCCCATTCTGTGTATGCTAGAGGTCCTTCTCACCACCAGTGGGCAGAGAGTCCATCACCCCAGCGGCCAGAGGAGCTTCCCACCCGAGTCCCTCTTCTGGACTTCTCCCAGCTGTACAGAGCTGCCTTACCAAGCTCCCAGTGACTTGGGAACCCAATGACGGCTACTCAGAGCTGTGTAAAGAGCTGTGTAATTGAGCCCCTGGGGTCAATTCATAGGAACTCTGAAGAGACATCCTATATCACCCAGGAAATGGGCTCATGTGTTGGCCACACATGGACTTGTCTCTCTTGTCCTGTTCTGTATTCCTGTACAGATATTCACCTAATACAATTTTTGGTGTGTGTGTGTGTGTGTTACTGGGGATGGAACCAGGCTCACTCTACCTTTAAGCAACACCTCCAGCCCTATTTTTATATTCTTTACTTTGAAACAGGGTCTCACTGAATTGCAAAGGGCCTCACTTAGTAGCTGAGGCTGTCCAGCTACTAGATCCTCCTGTCTCAGCCTCCTGATGCTGGGATTACAAGTGCCCGCCACCATGCCCAGCTCAGTACAATTTCCCAGTAACCCCCTGCAGGTAAATCCACCCCAGAGTCTGTGTCTTGGGCCCCCTGACTTGCAACTCATAGGCATGAAAGCAGCCAATGGAGGCACCAGTGTGGAAGATTGATTGATCTGCCCTCCAGTGCTGAAGTTGCAAGCCACAGAAACCCCGCCCATGCTGGCTTAAGCCTGAAATAGAGCAGAGAGGTGAGTCAGGCACAGCTGGGTCCTGGTGTGCATACAGTAACATCCTAACTTCACCTTTGCCCATTTTTTCCTCCTTCTTTTCCTCTGGGCTTTAGACTCAGGCAAACACCCTGGTGTGGTGACAAGATCAGCTTAGATTCTGAGACCTTTGATTCCCAAAAGGAAGAGAATGTTTCCCTTGTTAGTTTAGAAAAAATAAAATTCAGTTTGGTAATTTATATCAGTGTAGTTGTACGGATCCTCTGGTCAAACTGCAAGCAGTCAGTGTGGGCCAGGAATGTGGAACGCATGCGTGGTTTGCAGACACAACTCTGGATGTGAGGAGGAAGGCTTGGGCGTCCCCTTGGGCTCTGTCCAAGGCAGGGCCTCTCCAGTCTTATCCAAATGTGACTTATGATGGGGGGTCAGTGGGGTCCAGCACTGTCCACCCCAGGGCAGACAGGAGGAGCAGGGTAACCCTCAAGGAGAAGGGGGCCTTTAACAGAGAAAGAGGGAGTGGCCAAGGGCAGGGACAGAGAGGGGAAGGCAGGGCGGGCAGGGAGGAGCCTGCGCGTCCTTGGGCCTCTGCTGCTGGGGATGATTCATTTCTCCCGGTGCCTGGCTTTTATCTCCTCATATTCATCATCAAACAGAGCTGATGTAAAGTAGTCTTGGGTGATATCAGAAGAGGACTTTACGGTTCATATCCCAGAGCTCCGGAGTGCTCAGAGATTTATACAGACCCTGAGGTTTGGGAAGGGCTCATGGGGCAGACAGCCTTCAGGTCTCCATTATCCATTACTAAGCATCTGCGGCATCCCCAGGATGGGGGCGGGTTCCCAGGCTGCAGCCCTGAGTTGGGGACTGGTGTGCAGGAAGGAAGCTTTGGGAACAGCTATGGAGGAAGTTTCCCAGTAGCAGAGGAGCAGAGATTTCATGCGTTTACAACCACCACCCTTCCAGGGGGGCTCTGGAGCTGGGGTGGCCTCCGCTGGCACTTTTCTCTCTTCACCCCACCCTGACCAGTGGCTGGGTGAGAGTGTCTCCTGGAGGGTACGTAGCCTGAGTCAAGATGGCTGCCTTCAGCTGGGGGCAAATTCCAGAGGTGTTTGGCTACTGATACCCCGGGCAGCTGGGGTGCTGTTTCCCACCACACTGGAGGATCACGCCTCTGCAGGTCTCTTGGCGTGCACGAGGAGGACCAAGGGCAAGGCACTGGAGTTTTAAGTGCCTTCCTATGTGAAGTGTTGCAAACCCATCACTGGTCCTACTGTGGACTATGTTCATGGAAGGGGAACGTCTAGTCTCATCCAGATATGACTTAGGATAGGTTGGCTGTGGATTCCAGGATTACCCATTAGTGAAGTGTGTGTGTGTGTGTGTGTGTGTGTGTGGCTATGCTAAGACGACAGCTCCTTCCAGGATGCTATTCTGTGTTGTCATATATACAACATGCCTTTTTATTTTTTTAATTTTTAAATATTTATCTTATTAGTGCATTGTAGTCATACATCTCAGTGGAGTACAAGATGGTGGAGGCACACATGCACACATCACTCATTTAGCCCCTCCCCAGCCCCCACCCCGTTCCCTCACCCTCTCCCTCCTGTTCATGTTTGGCTTAGTGCTGGACTTTGGTATGTTTGTGAATGTACGTCATGTACATTAAGGAATTTCCCACTCCCACTCTCATCCCCCTCAGGTCGCCTTATTTGCTCATCTATGGCTTCTCCTTCATCTAGAGTCCCTGCTGTGACCTTTTTTCTCCCTAGCTTCCACATATTATGGAGAACATTCGATTTATTTATTTTTTTTACTTTTTGTGACTAACTAATCTCACTTATCATAATGTTCTACAGTTCGACTCATTTCCCTGCAGGTGACATATTCTGTTCTTCTTTATGGCTGAGTAAGATTCCATTGTGTACCTATCCCATAGTTTTGTAATCTATTCATCTATTGATGAACATCTCGTCTGGTTCCATAGTTTTGCAATTGTAAATTGTGTGGCTGTGAACATAAATACACACACATTGTTTTAAAACAGGATCTTGCTAGCTGGGTGTGGCGGCGTGTTTTTGTAATCCCAAGACTTGGGTGCCTGAGGTAGGAGGATCACAGGTTCACGGCCAGCCTCAGCAACTTGCGAGGCCATCCACAACTTAGTGAGACCCTGTTTTAAAATAAAGAATAAAAAAATCAGACTGGGGGTGTAGCTCAGAGGTCGAATGTCCCTGGATTCAATCAATCCTCAGTACCACAAAAAAATTAATAAATAAAAATAAAACAAAACAGAATCTTGCTAAATTCCTGAGGCTGGCCTCCAACTTGTAATCCTCCTGTTTCATCCTCCAAAGAATAGGATTACAAGCGTGCTACACCGCGCCGAGCTGAGAGACGCTTTCTTATGCCACAGTTCATTGCTGCCTGGTGACTTCCTGGTCTCGGCTTCATCTTCTGACCCTGAGTATTTCGCCTGTCAGTAGGTGGGGGTGCCGGGGTGCCTGACTCCAAGGTGCACCTTCAGAGGAGAGAATAGTCTTCGGACTTGATGTCCGGATCATTTTGGCTTCGCAGGCAAATGGAAGTAGTTAACTGGGAAAATGTGGAGCCGGGCGTTTATGGTATGTGGCTTGGTCGGTCTTTCTCCAAGCTCTGAAGCAGAGGGGCTCGGTTGCTCTGAAACTCATGTGTTTATCTCCCCTACTCGCTGGCAACTGGAAGAGGTTTGGCTAGTGAGCGATGAAGACAGGACTTTCAAGGAGGGAACAGAGCAAGAGGAGGTGTTTCTCCTCCCTCTCTCATCCCCCGTCTGTCCGTCTGTCTGTCTGTCTGGATCTCCCTCTCTCATCCCCCGTCTGTCCGTCTATCTGTCTGTCTGTCTGTCTGGATCTCTCTCTCTCATCCCCCCGTCGTCTGTCTGTCTGTCTGTCTGGATCTCCCTCTCTCATCCCCCCGTCGACTGTCCGTCTGTCTGTCTGTCTGGATCTCTCTCTCTCATCCCCCCGTCGTCTGTCTGTCTGTCTGTCTGTCTGGATCTCCCTCTCTCATCCCTCTGTCTGTCTGTCTGTCTGTCTGGATCTCCCTCTCTCATCCCCCCGTCGTCTGTCTGTCTGTCTGTCTGTCTGGATCTCCCTCTCTCATCCCCCCGTCTGTCTGTCTGTCTGTCTGTCTGTCTGTCTGTCTGGATCTACCTCTCTCATCCCTCTGTCTGTCTGTTTGTCTGTCTGGATCTCCCTCTCTCATTCCCCGTCTGTCTGTCTGTCTGTCGGTCTGGATCTCCCTCTCTCATCCCCCCGTCGTCTGTCTGTCTGTCTGTCTGGATCTCCCTCTCTCATCCCCCGTCTGTCCGTCTGTCTGTCTGTCTGTCTGTCTGTCTGGATCTCCCTCTCTCATCCCCCGTCTGTCCGTCTGTCTGTCTGTCTGTCTGTCTGTCTGGATCTCCCTCTCTCATCCCCCCGTCGTCTGTCCGTCTGTCTGTCTGTCTGTCTGGATCTCCCTCTCTCATCCCCCGTCTGTCCGTCTGTCTGTCCGTCTGTCTGTCTGTCTGGATCTACCTCTCTCATCCCCCGTCTGTCTGTCTGTCTGTCTGTCTGTCTGTCTGGATCTCCCTCTCTCATTCCCCGTCTGTCTGTCTGTATGTCTGTCTGGATCTCCCTCTCTCATCCCCCCGTCGTCTGTCCGTCTGTCTGTCTGTCTGGATCTCCCTCTCTCATTCCCCGTCTGTCTGTCTGTCTGTCTGTCTGTCTGGATCTCTCTCTCTCATCCCCCCGTCGTCTGTCTGTCTGTCTGTCTGG
>NC_137807.1:4936360-5218860 GCF_963383645.1 Muscardinus avellanarius | reverse complement strand
CCTGTCTCAGCCTCCCAAGTACAGGGTGACAGGTGCGTGTGACTGGGCCTTTCAAATGGGCGCCTCTCCCTGTCTGCAGAAGCATTTAATGCCTTATCTTGAGAATAAGACACCACTCTCACGTTACCATGATGCTCTACAACTGGTTAATTTTTTAATGTTTTTAATTTTACCGGTGTATTGTAATTATACAGTGCTGATAGTGTTAGGAACATACATGCACACGGCACTTGGAGTGTTTCTGTCCAGGTCTCACCCGGATCCCTCCCACTCTGTGTGCATAATTTTGATATTAATATTGATAACTTATTTCTGTAATCATGGTTGAAGTTATCACAGTTCATTACTTCTGCACACGTGGGTCCTTCCTGTTTCCTCCTGTAACTAGATTTGATAAAGGGGCATAGATTGCAATCGAGACCTTGACAGCAGAGTTTTCCCCGTACCCTCGGGCATGGTCAGGCCCAGGCCTGGCCAAGCTTAGCTACTCCAGGGCTCTTTGTCATCCCGAGACAAGACCAGAGTCATTTCTACTACCAGGAGCACAGACATCTTGGGGACCAGGGACAGAGGACCCAGGAGTGCCCAGGAACTCCAGCCTCTGCCCTGCAGTGACATCTACAACCACTGTTCATAGGCCTTGGGTTCAGTAAACCAATGCCCCCGTGCAAGCCTAACGCCAGTAAGACAGGAAAGTCTGGTCCTTTCAAAAGGAGGACGTATTTGAAAAAACCCTCTCATATCGTCGACCACACTTGTCAAAATTCCAGCGCTTGGAAAACAGCTCACATTTACCTTTACGTCAAACATGAAGAATAAAATAGATGTCGGGCATGGCGGCGCCCTCCTGTAATTCCGGTATTTGGGAGGCCGAGAGATAGGAGGGTCTCAGGTTTGAGGCCAGCCGCAGCAAATCAGCGAGGCCCTCGGCAACTTAGTGAGACGTTGGCCCCAAATAAATAAATAAACAAATAAATAAATAAATAAATAATAAATAGATAGATAGCTGGCTTGGAGTGTAGCTCAGAGGTAGAACGCCCCTCGGGAAGTGGGGAGGAATGGGGTGGGAACTGGGGAAGGGCTAAATGAGTGATGTGTGCATGTGTGCCTCCGCCATCTTGTGCTTCATTAAGATGTAGGACTACAGTGCACCAATGAAAAATTTAAAAATAAACGAATAAACAAAGAATAAAAACGGTGCGCGTATGTTTGTATTACGTTGAGCGTCGCTACGACGCGTGATTGTGACGCAGCACTTAAGCCGACAAAAAGAAGAGGCTGAAGAAACTGGGACCAGGGCTAGAAATAAATCTTAAGATGGGAGAGAGTAGCCGGGCGTGGTGGCGCACGCTCATCATCCCAGCATTCGGGAGGCTGAGAGAGGAGGATCGCGGTTCGCGGACAGCCTCAGCTACTTAGCGAGGCCCTCTGCAACTCAGTGAGACCCTGTTTCAAAAATAAAAAGACTAGGCTGGGCGTGGTGGTGCACACTTGTAATCCCAGCGCTTGGGAGGCTGAGACAGGAGGATCGCACAGGTTTGATGTCAGCCTCAGCTACTTAGTGAGGCTCTCGGCAACTTAGTGAGACCCTTCTTCCAAATAAAATAGAAAATAGGTCTGGGAGTATAGCCCGGAGGTAGAAAGCCTCTGGGTTCCATCCCAGTACTGCACACACACACACACACACACACACAAATAAATAATATAAACTAAACTAAACTAAATAAAAAGACTAAAAAAAAAAATAAAATAAAAAGATGGGAAAGAATAGAACAGCTCCTGCTTAGATGGTAGAAGTTGCCCGAAGAGAAAGTAAGAAAAACGAAGCAATCAGGAAGCGCCGGCTATCTGTGAGAGTGAACAGGACCCAGCCATCGCTTGCGGGCGGAGCTTGCTCCCAGTGAGACTTGCTGTTTCCCGCGGGCCCGTGGTGTCCAAACAGAAGCCCCCAGGCCCCAGAGGAGGGGGTCTGCTGCCGCCAAAGGCAAACGCCGCCCCCCTGGTGCCTTTGCAGTCTGGGCCTTTCCTATGGCATTCTCGTGAATTCAGTCACGCCCAGAGTCCTGGATTCAGGCTCTCCTCTCCACCTGACTCGCGGAGTGCTGGTGAGAGGAGACCCTGCAGACGCGGGACTCCGCGGCTCCTGCTCTATTTTTAATCCTGTGCCAGACCCGGAGCTTTCCAGTGGGGACCGAGTATCCAGCCACGACTGAGAAAGCAAACCCGCTGAGTCTTTCAAAGCAGAGTCCCCTGTGCAGGGTGCGTGGACGGCGGGACGGTGCCGTGGCTCTGGGAGGTGAGGTCCAGCTCACCCTCCGCCCCTCTGATTAGGATTTATTTATTCCTTTTCTGGAAACAACGGGGCCAAAAACCTATCTTAGATTTTTGCGACCCATTCAAGGAAATGTTTAATAAGAGAAAAAAAACGGAATTTATTTATTTTCAATACTGCATTGATCAGTGGTGCCGGGATATTTTTACACATGATTTATCGGCGAGTTGCGCCTAAAGTGCAGATGTCTGAGGTGTACAGTGTAATAAAAACTCACAAATTCCTGCGGTCCTGTCCCCACCATCCAGAGAGACGTGGAGCACGTTTCCCTCCTCCCTGGAGATGTGGCTCTGCGCTTCTCAGCTGGCGGAAGAGGGCTCTCAAGCAGAGTTCCTGTGACCTCTTTAGCCTCGGTTGCTGGTGTTTTGCGGCGCTGAGCGTCATATAGATGATGTCCGTGGGCCAGGCGTGGCGGCGCACGCTTGTCATCCCAGCATTCGGGAGGCCGAGACAGGAGGACCGCGGTTCGCGGCCAGCCTCAGCTACTTAGTGAGACCCTCTGCAACTCAGTGAGACCCTGTTTCAAATGAAAGAATAAAGAATAAAAAATAGGGCTGGGGGTGTATCTCAGAGGTAGAATGCCCCAGGTTCCATCCCCAGTACCGCAAACAAACAAACAAAACCCTTACCCCGGCTCATGTGTTTCTCTGCCAAGGAAAACTGTATTTCATCCCAGGCCTAAAAACAAATGAATAAATTAAAAATCAAAGTTTCTGTGTAAATTGTTTCTGGCATATATAAACAATGAAATACTTCACACAATTAAGATAGAATTATTTTTTGTGGGGGTACAGACTGGGGATTGAACTCAGGAGCATTCTACCTCTGTGCTACATCGCCAACCCTTTTTAAGTTTTCTGTATTTGAGCCGGGCGTGGTGGCGCGCGCTTGTCATCCCAGCATTCGGGAGGCTGAGACCGGAGGATCACGGTTCACAGACAGCCTCAGCTACTTAGTGAGGCCCTCTGCAACTCAGAGAGACCCTGTTTCAAAATAAAGAATAAAAAATAGGGCAGGGGGTGTAGCTCGGAGGTCGAATGCCCCTGGGTTCCATCCCCAGACCCACACACACAAAAAAATTTTTGCCGGGCGTGGTGGCGCACGCTTGTAATCCCAGTACTTGGGAGGCTGAGACAGGAGGATCGCGCAGGTTCGAAGCCAGCCTCAGCTACTTAGTGAGGCTCTCAGCTACTTAGTGAGACCCTGTTTCCAAATAAAATATATTTTAAAAAAAGGTCTGGGAGTATACCCTGGAGGTAGAAAGCCTCTGGGTTCCACCCCTGTACCACCAAAAAAAAAAAAAAATTGTGTATTTGAAATACAGTCACACTAGGTTGTTGAGAGTCTCCCTAAGTTGCTGAGGCTGGCCTTGAATCTGCAATCCTCCTGCCTCAGCCTCCCAAGTACTGGGATTACAGGTGTGTGTACCACCACGCCCGGCGTGAAGGTTATGGAATTTTTAATGTGTTTCACATAAAGCTACAGAACAGACAAATGTAAATGCAGCCCGCACCTCTTCCTGTTCGTCGTTTTAATTCCACAGTGTAGCCTTGACGGCTTTTGTGTCTTGTTTGTGGTGGTTTTTAAAGAGACGTGTTTCTGAATGTCCCAGGAATAAGAGGCGATTGTGTGGCAAACTGCTCGCGAGGCACACAGCTCGGCAACGAGGGTTTTTAACCGACCCAACTTCATGAACTTATAAACTCACACAGAGGGGACTCTTTTAGCCTCTGATTAGAGCACACCCTCTCCGTGCCCTCACTGCGTAGTCTGGGTCCCTGTTTTTCCTCACTTTTCATAGATTTTGTGTTTTTGTTTATCAGGTGGATGAAATTATCTATTATTACACATGGATTTTTTTTTTTTTTGGTGGTAGTTGGGTCCTGGAAGCCCTTCTACCTCCGGGCTACACTCCCAGACCCATTTTTACATTTTTATTTGGAAACAGGGTCTCCTAAGCCAGCGCGCGTGGCTGGCTTCGAACCCGCGCGATCCTCCTGTCTCTGCCTCCCAAGCGCGGGGATGACGAGCGTGCGCCACCACGCCTGGCCGTGACACATGGACTTTTATACAAGCGCAGTGTCACTCGGAGGGAGTTTTTTTAATCCTAGAAAGGATTGAAAATGCCGAGCAATCGGAGCAGATCAGGAGGAGGGAGAGTTTCGGGTCTGCTCGGCGGGACTTGGTACCTGCGGACTCTGTTGGTGCAGAATTCGGAGCCAAATGGCCCCTTGAAGTACAATCAAAGTCTTAACACCTCCCGCCTCTCAGAACTCAAAGGCAATTATTTTCTTTATCCTTCCTGGGGAACTTTATAAGGACCACCACTTTCTTCTGTGAATACATTTTTTTTCCTTAAAAATGCTCTTTAATTTTATCATTTTTTAAACTCGGGTATTTAGTGCATCAAGATAACCAGGACTGAGCTGGTCCTTGGTGGCACACACCTGGAATCCTAGTACGTGGAAGAGCCGAGACAGGGATATTGCAGGTTCAAGGACAGCCTCACCAGTGTAGTAGTGAGGCCCTCAGCAACCTAGCAAGACCCTGTTTCAAAATTAAAATTTTAAAAAATGAAAAAAAAAGGCTGGGGGTGTGGCTCGAAGGTCAAATGCCCCTGGATTAAACCCCCAGTACCAGCGGCACCACCACAATAACAACAACATCAACAACAAAAGAACGTATCCAGGACAAGACTCAGAGCCGAGGACTCCTAGGTTAATGCTTCTTCAGTGTGGAACTTCGTGTCCTAAAAAGGAGAAGGCGTAATAACACTGCCTCCTCGCTCTCTTCTGCCTGTGGTTTTATCTCCTCCCTGTATCTGTTTCCCTGTCATTCATGAGCCATTTATCTTTGTTCTTTCCTTTAATTCAACCCGTAGGGATGATAACACCGTGAGAGAAAAGAGTGTATTTATGTTCTGATATATTAGTCAGCTTGGCAGCGCTATAACACAACCCCCGAGGTGGCTAATTAGATAAAGACAAGAGCATTAACCCTGAGGTTGGCTCGCTGTGCTGGGGGCTCACGGATGGCACACCTGCCTGGGCTTGTTTCTGGGGTGGACCTCATGACGGTGGCGAGAGTCAGAGCAAGAGACGGTGACTCGAGCCGAGAGAGGGAGACAGAGACGGAACGGACTGGGGTCCCACAGTCCCTTTCACAGGCCGGCCGCCAATGTCCTAAAGACCTCTCCCTAGGCCCCGCCTCCCCAGGACTCTTACTTCTCAACAGCGCCCCCTGTGGACCGGACTTGTAACACATGGGTCTTTGGGGGCATTTATTTATTTTTTATTTTATTTTTATTTATTTTTATTTTTTTAATTAATTTTTTTTTTGGTGGTACCGGGGTTCCTGGAAGCCCTTCTACCTCTGGGCTACACTCCCAGACCTACTTTTTGTATTTTTGAAACAGGGTCTCTTAAGCCAGTGCGGCTGGCCTCGATCCTCCTGCCTCTGCCTCCCAAGCGCGGGGATTACAAGCGTGCGCCACCACGCCCGGCCTATTTTTATTTTTATTTTTTTTATCGGTGCAGTAATATGCTTTTATTGGTGCACTGTAGTCCCACATCAAAGTGTAGTTCAGATCGACGGGGATGTGCGTGCACACAGTGCTTGGTGAGCTACCCCCGGTCCCGGCTTCCTCCCTGCCGGCTCCCCTTCCCCAAACTCGATATTGAGATCAGCAGTGATTATTTCACATAGGTGCATAATAGCGGTGGGAATGTTTTCTTCATTAATTCTTTCTCCCCGCTCGCCTTCCTTCCCCAACCCCCTCCGTCACTGCAGTGGGTTCTTTCTCCATTAGCTTGGGTCCTTTGGGTACCCATACTGCAGCAGCTGATGAGGCAGAGACCGCCCAGCGTGTTTACATTTATACTTTCAACAAATTCATTTAGCACAAATGTATTGAGTACCTACCTTGTTCTCCATATTGTAGGTTATACAAGCAAACTGTGAACAGTTCAGGTTTTGCCTCTGCCCGGGGTTGTCCTTGTTCCTTACGAACAGCCTTTGAGGTTTGCGTCATAGGAAGGGGCCGAATGGAGACGCAGCCTGGTGTGATCAGCCACCCCGCCGTTCGTCCCGTGTGTCTGTCTTCTGCGTGTTGTGTTTTCGGAGGACATTAGGCCCATGATGTCAATCAGCGCAGATCCGGCAGGCCAGAAAAGTTTCCGTTGTAACTGAAGTAAAAGTAGGCATTCATCGGGAGGGAAAACTCAAAGTGCAAATGTAGAGAGACTGGAGCTGCACGCATTCCAGGGGGGAGGGAAGAGGGGCGGCTGATTTGGAAAACTCTAACAGGTTTGTAGGACACTGAACAAAAAATATATGGTGCGGCCATTTCTGTCATGGAAGTCTACCAAGGGAAAAAGAAATCATATATCCCCAAACTTTCACTGTTACGAGCACCATTATTTCTAATACCCCAAAGTGAAACAAACATGGTCTATCAAATGTCACTACACAGTGCTTATTAGCCACACAATGGAATACTATACAGCGGTCAAAAGCAGAGGACTACTGATAGATACTTTTGCACAGGGAACTTCCAAGCTATTTTCTGCGTGAAAGAAGCAGACACAGGAGATTGTGCATTCCACGATTCCACTCGTATGAGTGTCCAGCACAAGCAAATCCACAGAGACCTAAAACAGACAAGTGTTTCCCGAGACTGCTGCTGGGATCACTGATGGCTGTAAGCGGGCCTTGGAGGCCCCGCTAGGAGGACGGGGTTGTCCTGCTGTTCATCTGTGATGGTTTCGCAACTCAATCCATCTAATTTAAACCATTTCGCGTGCGCCTGTAATGGTCCAGTAGCATGATATTCGTTTATTTTTCAGCCAGCTGTGTTCTGCCTTAAGTCTCCTTGAGTTTTCAAGAGAGGCATCCCTCTTCTCTGCGCGCGGCCGAGAGGAGTCTTTGCAAAGCGGGAGCGTTCTGAGGGCGCGGAGCATCACTGCCGTAGGCGGCAGGAGAAGCCTTTCCGGAGCCAAACTCAGAGCGCTGCCCTGCTGGTGCGATGCCAGGGGGACCGCAAGACCGCACCTCGCAGCCTGGGGAGTGTTCTCAAAGGTCCCTCTTGGTCACGGCAAAAAGCTGTTCAAAGAGCTTCTTGGGGAGGAAACCATATGTACGCAGAGACGCATCTAGATCTCCTCAGAATCATTAGTGTTAAAGTTGTTACAGTGATCTTAAAGAATATTATTTAATTACAGATATTCAAACATCATTAGTGTCGTGCAGACACGCTCAAAGATAATAAATAAGTGTTTATAGGGTAACAAAGCGGCTGGGATCGCCGGACGTAATGTGTGAAGGATGTCGAATGTTTCCCCAGCCAAAGCTCTCCTCCCCGAGACTGGTCGGAATTGAAGGTATTTTCGACTCGCGGTCTGTTTGTCTTTGAGGGATTGAATTCCATGCAGCAATTTACTCTGATCGGAAAACACTTTTCTTTGGTGCTAGCGATTGAACCCAGGGACAGTCTACGTCTGGGCTACGCCTCCGGCCATTTTTATTTCTTTTGTCTGTTTTGTTTTGAAACAGAGTCTCACTAAGTGCCCGAGGCTGTCCTCGAACCTGCAATCCTCCTGTCTCAGCCTCCCAAGTACTGGAATTACAGGCATGCACGTGTCAACATATACATATACATGTATGTATGTGTGTATGTATATGCATATGTATTGTATATAGTGTATTGTATTATATATATTTTTGTGCTACTGGGGATTGAACCCAAAGGCATTCTCTCTCCAAGATACAACCTCAGCCCTATTTTTTTTAATTCCTTATTTCAAAACGGGGTCTAATTAAGTTGCAGAGGGCCTCACTAAGAAGCTGAGGCTGGCCTCACACCATGATCCTCCTGTCTCAGCCTCCCAAGTACTGGGAAGACAAGCGTGTACCACCACGCCCGGCTATATTATATAGAGAGATTGAACTCGGATGCGCTGGGTGTCAGCTTTTCTTGTGAAGAGCTGTGACATACTTCTTTTTCAAGTGTATGGCTCTTGCTATCAATGATTCTCTGAGTCTATGGAGACACGTCGTGAATGCCTGGCCACACCGTGCGTGGCTGCCCCGCTAATGGGCACTGAGTTTTCATTTCCCAACACAGCACTAGAACTTCCCCCGCCCCCCTAATCCCTGATAATTCATGGTAGCGTCCTTCCCCATCAAGCCCGGACGTGGCTCCAGTCAGCCACCCGCCATCAACACTCAGCTCTGTAAGTGGAATCCCCTTGCTGACCTGGAGCTGGCAGGGCCAGAGCCGCGACGGCCATGCGGGCCAGACACGGCTTTCCTTGACAGGACGGCGCAGGTCCGGATGTCTGCACCAGTCGAGGACTTGTGCCCATGCTCCATGTCAGACAGCCCTGTTCTCCCGCAGCGGCTTATATGCATCCTTTTTATAAATTATTATTCTAGCTTGTAGAAGCCTATTCACGATTGTGCACAGGAGAAAAAGAAATGTATCAAAGAATGCACTTTGGACTTTTTTAAAAAACGCCACCCTCTTCTGCCTAAATGCATGCATGTGTGTACTTTCTTCCCAATTTGAGATCCGCTTATTTTTGTTACTTCAGCCCCACTGACCCTTCTGGCTGAATAGGTAGGTATTCGTTTAAGGAAATATCTGCATGGGAGTCAACAAGGTTGTTTTCTTATCATAAATTATTCAAGCAATTCATCCATGCACAGGGCGTCTCTTCCCAAGATTCCATCAATCAGTATAAAACACCCTATACACGTTGTTACTTGCTGGTGATTTCATATTTCTGCAGATTTCCAAGTGAGATTTACGGCTCAAGGGACACGTGAGTTTTGATGTTGATAGACAGGGCCAGATTAATTTCCAGAAGGCGGGAGTGGTCCGATCGCCTGATGATATTTGCGAAAGCACTAATTTACCCTCAATCTTCCCTGACCTAGATGTTGGTCTGGTTCTTACCCATGGAATGAGGGTAAGATGGTGTGTCGTGGCTGTATTTTGCATTTATTTGACAAGCAGTAAAGGGCGTCTTCCAGGTGTTTTCTGGACCGTCGTGTCTCCTCTTTCGAGTCATCTCAGTTGCAATCCATCCTCCCTCCCTCCCTCCATTCCTTTCTTCCCTTCTGGGTACTGGGGATTGAGCCCAGGGACATTCTTCAGCCGTTTTTATTTTTTTATTTTGAAGCAGGGTCTCACTAGATTGCTGAGAGTATCTCTAAGTTGCCGAGGCTGGCCTTGAACCTGCGATCTTCCTGTCCCGGCCTCCATAGTCCTGGGATCGCAGGTGTGCACGAAGGCGCCTGGTTTTCTAGTTTACGTTTGGTCCTCTCTTTCTGATCTGTATTTGCGCGCTGTCTGGGAGCACTTGTACTTCCTTGCCACCCAACTTCCCTGCTGCGGCAATGTGCGCCTCCTCACCGCCGACAAAGACTCTTTGTTAAGTCTCCTTGTTGGCCGGGCGCATGGCGCACGCTTGTAATCCCTGTGCTTGGGAGGCGGAGACAAGAGGATCGCGCAGGTTCAAAGCCAGCCTCGCTGGCTTACGAGCCCCTGTTTCCAAATAAAATAAAAAGTATAAAATAGGTCTGGGAGTGTAGCCCGGAGGTAGAAGGGTTTCCAGGAACCCCAGTACCACCACCACCAAAAAAAAAAAAAAAGTTTCCCTGTACCCAAATACGTAAATATTTTCTTATATACTAACAATAGTATTATGGCAGGTGGTAAGAGAAAAGTAGAAAACATTTTTTAACATGACTGTATGATTCCATTAATTGCCATGAGCATGAATTGGTTTTTTAATTAAAATGCAATTTATCAGAAAGGAAAGATGGGGAAAGATAGGATCATGAAAGGGCAGAGAAAAGGAATTCTTTAAGTGTGTGGATGGAGGCCAGGCATGGTGGCGCACGCCTGTAATCCCAGCATTCGGGAGGCTGAGACAGGAGGATCGTGGTTTGTGGACAGCCTCAGCTACTTAGTGAGGCCCTTCACACCTCAGTGAGAACCTGTTTCAAAGATAAAAAGACTAAAAAATAGGGCTGGGGTGTAGCTTGGAGGCACAATGCCCCTGGATTCCATCCCCAGTACAGCAAGGGTAGAAAAAGAGTGTGGATGGGTCTATTTTGTATCTTCCTTTTTATGATCTGTATGCGTGTAAAATCATAGAACCATGCACCAAAATAGTGAATTTTGCTGCATTTTTTTAAGTAGGGATTGAACCAAGGTAGTGTTGAATTTCTTGAGCTATATCCCAAGACTTTTTGGTTGTGTATTTTTGTTTTTTAAACTTAAAACGTACTCTCACAAAGTTGCTGAGGCTGGCCTCCAATCTGTAATCCCCGTCTCAGCTTCCGCATACTTAGGTTATAGGCGTGTGCCACCGTACCTGGCTTCCATGCTCTCTTAAAAGCAGAATGAATAGCTGGGCGTGGTGGCACATGTTTATAACCCTAGCATTTGGGAACCCGAGACAGGAGGATCACGGTTCAGGGATTTAGTGAGGCCCTTTGCGACCCAATGAGACCCTGTTTCAGACTAAAGAATAAAAAGTAGGGCTGGGGGTGTAGCTCGGAGGTAGAATTCCCCTGGGTTCCATCCCCAGTACTGCAAAATAAATAAATAAATAAATAAATAAATAAATAAATAAATAATAAAATTTAGAAGGAGAAATATTCTCCACTATTTTATGAGTCTAGCTTTACCCCAGTGACGAAACTGATTGCAGTTCAAAAATAAGAAACTGTTTGCTGAGTCACTTATAGATACAAAAGTCACACCTAAACTCTTAGCAAATCAGACCCATCAGTATGTTAAAAACTATGGTTTATTTTGGGGTGCAGATGTATGTGGATTCAATGTGAGAACACCGGGGTTGGTATTAGGATGTGTGGATTCGGGTTTCTTAGCTTGGTCCTGGTAGTGCTTGGGATCGGTCATCGGTCATGGCCAGGAAGGTGGCCATCCTGGCAACTATGGGGTGTCCAGTAGGGTCCCTGTCCTCACCCAGAAGCTGTCACGGTGACTCCCCCCAGGCACGAATGTCAAACATGTCTACAAACATCACTAAATGTCACCCTCGGAGCAGAAGGGGCTCCTCAGATGAAAACCACTCAATAATGTCGTCTTTGAGCAGAATAATCGAAGGCGCATACCGCCACCTCAACAAAGATTGATAGAAAGATCTCACAGAATTGAATATAGGCTTCCTCATTTTTGAAACAGACATACAGATTGCCCAGATTGAGCCGGACATGGGTAGTGGCACACACCTGTCATCCCAGTACGCAGGAGGCTGAGACTGGAGTTTTGCAGGTTTGAGGCTAGCCTCAGCTACTTAGTGAAACTTTCAGCAATTTATCAAGACCTTGTTTCCAAATTAAAAAAAAAAATACAAAGGGGTTAAGGATGTAGCTCGGGGGTAGAATGCCCTTGAGTTCAATCCAAGTACCCTCAGAAAAAAGGAAAATTGCTCCAACTGCTGGACGAATTGGAGGAGAGAGGGGATTAACTGGGTAGAGATGGCGTATAGAAAACCTACTTCAAACGCCACATTCAGTAGTAAAAGGAGGCATCATAGGCTCGCCCCGGGAGGATGTTTCTGCAGTTCACACGTCAGCACTGGGTGTGTGTGCTCGAAGGGGTTTGAGAGGGCGGCTAAGTTTGGGTGCTTGTAGTCGGAGACCGACTTCAGAGGGCGCAGAAAGCCAGAGTCTCCCGGGGCCTCGTCCTTGCCCTCCCGCGGGTACTGGCGGCGCTGGGCCGATCCCGGGCGGCAGGGTTAGTTACTCACCGCGGCCACTTCCCTCGGGTCCGCGAGAGGCGACCCCGCAGAAGAGGCTTCCCCTCCCTCCCGCAGGCCTCCTGCTGGCCAGAGGCGTTCTGTGCCCGGTCTCCGTTTCTCTGGCAGGTCTTTGATGATGCTCTGCGCAGGAGGCTCGAGTGCGCGCTACTTTGCTTTTTTTAAGGCTGGCTGAAATACCTGATGTGAGCAGCTTAAACTAGGAAAGGATTATTTGGGCTTATGGTTTCTGAGGTTCCGTCCAGGGCTGTCTGGCTCCGGGGCAGAAATATCATAGAGGCGAGTGTTGTCGAGGAAAGCCGCTCAGCTCACGGCAGCTAGGACGGAGAGAAAGACAAGAGGGAGAGAAAGAAAAGAGGGAGAGAGAGAAAAGAGGGAGAGAAAGAAAAGAGGGGGAGAGATGGCGGCGAGGGACACACACTCCTCATGGCCATGTGCCTCGCGGTCCACACCCCACCTGCCTACGGTTGTCGCACCGTCAGTGGATCCTAAGCGCTAACCCATGAAATGGATCCACCCGCTGACGAGGGCAGACCTCCGCTCATTCAGCCTTTTTACCTCTGCACATTTCCGCATTGACCTGATGCCTGAGTTTTATTTTTTGGGTGTGTATGTGTGAACAAACCTGATACAAACCATAGGACTGTGCCTAAGATAGATTGGGTAGTGGGCAGCTCTCGTTTACCAACTGGTCTGGAGCCTCAGTGTGGTGTCACATGCCCGTAATTCTAGTATGTGGGAGGCTGGGACGGGAGGATCGCAAGTTCGAGGCCGGCCTCAGCAACTCACTGAGCTCCTCAGCAGCCTAGGTGGGACCCTGTTTCAAAAATAAATGAAATAGGGGTGCGGCTCAGAGGCAGAGTGCCCTGGGGTCAATCTCAGTGCCCGGTAAATACACAAACGAGTTGCCTGGGGCCTGGCAGACGGCTCTATGTGGGACGTGACTGGCGCTTGTTCTTGCAGCGGCCAGGATAATAAAACAGAGTGTGGAGTCAACGCCAAGGAGCTTCGGAACGTGGCTTGTGCTGTTTAAGGACCGCGAGGCGTGTACAGCGCCGCGGCTGTATACTTCTCCCTGGGGACAAAGCGTCGGCCCCACTCTTTCCTCTCGAGCTGCGGCGGACCTCAGGGTCTGACCACACTGGGGGCCGGAAGTCGGAGCTGCGAGCTCACACCACAGTGCGTGGGGAGGGTTCTGTGTGTAGTTCAACAGTAGGGGGAGTTCGTCTCCTGTTTCCTCCCTCCTTCCCTCTCCCTTCCTTCCTCTCTCCCTCCCTCCTCCTCCCTCCCTCCCTCCCTCCCTCCCTCTCCCTCCCTCCCTCCCTCCCTCCCTCCCTCTCCCTTCCTCCCTCCCTCCCTCCTTCTTTCCTTCCTCCCCCTTCCTCCTTCCTTCCTTCTTTCCTTCCTTCCTTTCGTGGTTCTGGGGATTGAATCCAGGATCATTCTCCCTTTGAGCTACACCCCAGCCCTATTTTATTATTTTTATCTTGAGACAGGGTCTCACTAGGCTGCTAATGGCCCCACTGGGTTGCTGGGGCTGCCTTGAGCCTCAGACCTCCCTACGGCACCTCCCAAGTTCTAGGGCTGCGGGCCTGAGCCCCTGTGCCTGGCCGCCCCGTTCTCTTGCCACACACACGCACCTGTGCACACCCAGAAGCCTCTGGTGCGGGGAGGGCCGTGCTGCTCGGCCTGGCAGCTAGCTATCCGTGTACGCATAACCGACGTACCACGGCGCGTGCTTTAACGATTCTCAAGCGTGTGTGTGTCGTTGTCAACGTGGTTTACATTCTGATGTGAGACTCTGATGCGCCAATAAAAGCACCAAATAATAAATAGATCCCGCTTTAATTTGTCAATTATACTTTTGTAAAGCTGGGGGAAATGACCCCGGTGTTCACTCGCACTCTTTGCTTGCAGGGCAAGCCGTGCATTTGGAAGGACATTAGCACAGACCCCCGGCCCTGCAGTCCGTTCCCTGGCCCGATGCACAGCCAGGGAGACTGGACTGGCGGCTGCCTCGACAACATGAGGGGGATAGACAAAGTAATCCATCCTCCCATTCCCTCAGGGAGACTCCAGTTGAAGGAGAGTGATAATCACAAACATGAATGCAAAATGTAAAATTCTAGTAAAGGAGGAGGAGGAGGGAGGAGGAGGAAGAGGAGGAGAAGGAAGATGGAGGAGATGGAGGAGGAGGATGGAGGAAGAGGAGAAAGAAGGGGAAGAGAAGGAAGAGGAGGTGGATGGAGGAGGAGGAAGAGGAGGAGAAAGAGAAGGAGGAGGAGGATGGAGGAGGAGGAGAAGGAGAAAGAGGAGGAGAAGGAGGAGGAACAGGAGGAGGATAGAGGAGGAGGAGGAGGAGGAGGAGGAGGAGGAGGAGGAGGATGGAGGAGGAGGAGGAGATGTGGAGAGGTGGGAGGGCTCCGATGCAGACTGAGCGGAGCTGGTCCTGCAGGCGAGTTCATCTCTGCCGGCTCGGCCTCATGTCTTCATAATAAACCCTTGTGGTGGGGGCCCTGGCAGACATGTGTAGGCGGTGTTCCGGCTGCAGGGGAGGATCAAGTGTGTTGATTCCGTTTAGAACATCTTGTGCGCGTCGCTGAAGTAGAAGACGCCATTGTGAATTCAGGGCCAGCGAAGGCTCTTCTGACTCGTACTATGGCTTTTCAGGGGAGAAACAATGACTCTTTTCTGTGTTCCGGTCGCCCACCACCCAGACCTGGGTGATTGAATTTTCCGTAGCACTGGATTGTCTGCGTGCAAGAGTTGGTAGAGTGGAACTTCCCGGAGTTGAGACTGGAGTTTCTTATTCAGCTCTTAGCAAAGTGCTTCGCTTGAAACAAATATCTGCGGGACTCAGGAATTTGGAAAATGCGTTCTCATTCTCAGTAGACCAAGAGTTGCTAGGAGGGAAATTTCTGAAAAAAACAAAAAACAAAAAAAAAAAAACCAGACTTACCTAATCCCATCACACAATGCTCTCTAGAATGAGAACATCTCTCTGTCCTCACAAATTCATTCTATTTCCAAATTGTGAGAAATGGCATAGCTTACAGTCCATAGAAACATTCAAACCAGGTGTGGCGGCACGTCCCTGTAATCCTAGTACTTGGGAGGCCGAGACAGGAGGGTCACGGGTTGGAGGCCAGCCTCAGCAACTTCGAGTCTCAGCAACCTAGCAAGACCCTGTTTCGAAATAAAAGATAAAATGGCTGGGCGTACCTTGGAGGTATAATGCCTTGGGTTCAACTTCCAGTATAGAAGGAAATAAAGACTAGTGGCCCTACAGAGAGATGGACAGAGTCCAACAATTTGTAGAAAATTTGAATAAAGGAGTTTAAGATTGTGTCAAATATAGAAGCACACACAGGAAGCAGCTGAAGAAGTCAGTTTCGAGAAATAGCTAAAAAGAAGTAAATTTGCCATTAAGGAAAAGGGATGAAGAATTAGGAAAGGTCCAGTTCTTACTTTTTAAGCTTTAACTCGGTTTAAATATCCGAACCATGGGCCCGCAATGCTTAAAAGTTGCGAAATTATGGGAAATACACACAATGGACTTCTACTCAGCTCTAAAGAAGAACAAAATCGTGTCATTTGTAAGAAGATGGAAAGACCTGGAGAACATCATCTTAGGTGAGATCAGCCCAACACAGAAAGAGAAGGGACCTGTGTTTTCTCTAATATGCCCAAACTAGGGAGCATTGGGGAGACCAGAGGGACTGCAGATAATGGAGGGGAAATCTCAGCAAAGCTGAAATGGAAGGGTAGGAGAGGAAGAAGGCTGAGGTTGATCAATGGCGGAGCTACATCCGAGTATGTGTAAAAGTATGAATGTAGCATGGTCAACCCGCACACTCAGTGCCGGGGAGGGGGCACCAAGCACAGTCTGAATGTGTGCCATTTTCAATATGCTCCACATCAAAATAAAAAATAAATTAAAAACATTCCAATACTTGAGAGGCTGAGAGAGGAGGTTTGGAGGTTTGAGGCTAAGCTTTACAAGATTTTCACCAACCCAGGGAGACCCTGTTTTGGAAAAAACAAATAGAAGGGCTGGTGTGTAGCTCTGGGGCAAAATGCCCCTGTGTTCAATGCTCAGGCACAGATACACACACACACACACACACACAGTCTCTAATTCAGCTTTCCATTGATAATCGGTCGATACATCAGATTCTTAGTGGGCTTTCAGGACATTATGGCCCAACAATATTACTAATACAGATTTAGCAAAAAATATATATTTATTAAAACAGTTACCAAATATATCCAGTTAACAAAAATCTGGATATAGAAATGCAAAAAATATTCAACTCTTATTTATTTGTTCAGTAGTTAAATATAAATTATGGCCTTATACTTTCAAAAATATCTTCAAATTCTTTCCATTTACCACTATTTAACTTTGATTTTCAGTTACAAAAAATATACCCACTTCCTTCCAATTTTTTGTCTTCTTATTGCAAGGACTAGCTTGTAATACTGCTTTAATTAAAACAGCTATTTAGAGGAATACTTTACAAGGAAACAAAAATGTATTTGTGATTGTTTTGGATAGAAATTAGTAAGGTGCAAGTCTTTATCGGAGACCCGGCCACGCACTCAGTTCCTGTACCATCTGTCTTTGTCGCTCCGTCCTACCAACCCCTTTTGTTCAGTGACATTAGTATCATAAGAATTTCATCCCTTGAAACCACAAATGTGAAATGTGCAAATACCAAGGGCTCACAAGATATCAAATCTCGATATGGCTTATTTTCAGAGGGACAGAATCACATTTTCCTGAAACTCTGTCTTACAGGGGAGTCTTAAAGGGCGTGCAGTGGTGGTGCACACCTGTGACCCCAGTACTCAGGAGGCTGAGACAGGAGGATCACAGATTCACAGCCAACCTCAGCTACTTAGCGAGGCCCTCTGCAACTCAGTGAGACCCTGTTTGAAAATGAAAGCTAAAATGGGGCTGGGAATATAGAATTCAGAGGTAGAATGCCTCCTGGTTTTAATGCAATCCCCAAGTACCGAGGTAGAATGTCCCTGGTTTCAATTCAATCCCCAGTACCATAAAAATAGGAGTATTGATTCATCCGAGGGCATATATCTATTGTATCAGAGGAGAAAAGCACATTGATATAAGTAGTAGGTATATACCATATGTTCTACTGGGCAGTTTGAAAAGGTGTAATCATTTTACTCCTCAGAACATGGCATATTTAGCGTGCTGTGCTAGCTTTATTCTGTAGCAGTCAATAATGTGCACAAAGACACAGGACGAGCTGGGCACGGTGGTCCGTGCCTGCCACCTCAGTACCTGGGAACCTGAGACAGGAGAATCGCAGGTTTGAGGCCAGCCTCAGCAACTTGGCGAGACTCTGTCTCTAAATAAAAACAAAATTAAAAAGTCTGGGGGTGTAGCTTGGAGGTAACCTGGGTCCTGGGTTCAATCCTAAAATGCACGTGAGGTTTTGACCAAGTAGGAGACCATATCTAGGTAAAACCAGCCTGCACTGGTGGCTCTCCCGGGTGCCCTTGTCAGTGACCTCTGTGCATAACACGTCACACATGACACATTTGTGTGCAAAAGTCATGGGCAGTCATTAGAGAAGGTTCCACCGGGGAAGAGGACCAAGACAGGGGTCGGGGTATTGTGGGAAGAAAGTACGGGAACTACCAGAGGGGAAACCTCAGCAAAGCTAGAATGGAAGGATGGGAGAGGGAGAAGGCTCAGGTTGATCAGTGGAGGAGCTGCATCTGAATATGTGTAAAAGTATCACTGTAGCATGGTCAACCTGGACACTCAGTGTTGGGAGGGGGAGGGCACCGAGCGCAGTCTAAATGTATTCCATTTTCAATATAATCCATAAAAAAATAAAAATATAGAAAGTCCAGGAGCTTGCAAAAAAAGAGCTGGAGAGCTAGCTGAGTTACCCGAGGCACCCTGCTAGCTTGAAGGCACTGGCGTGAGGCTCCTGGAACGCTCTTCCCACGGGCCTTGTTTCGGATAGGTACTATGACCAGCCCAAGCAAACCAAGAGCTCTGATAGCCATGTGACCCCCCACTGTTGTTAGATGGAGCCGCTTCTGTGCCATGCTACCCAGTCTGAAAAGCCCCGGCTGCCTGTGGCTATTTCGACTACGTTAACATAGGCACACCCATGTTCATAGCAGCACAGTTTGTAACAGCCAAAATACGGAACCAACCTAGGTCTCCATCAACAGATGAGTGGGTTGCAAAATTGTGGGAAATACACACAATGGAATTCTACTCAGCTATAAAGAAGAATAAAATAATAGCATTTGGAAGAAGATGGAGGGAGCTGGAGAACATTATGTTAAGTGAGATTAGCCAAGCACAGAAAGAGAAGGGACAGATGTTTTCTCTAATATGTCCAAGCTAGGGAGTAAGGGTAATACCAGAGGGACTCCAGAGGATGGAGGGGAAACCTCAGCAAAGCTTGAATGGAAGGATAGGAGAGGAAGAAAGCTGAGGTTGTTCAATGGAGGAGCTACATACGAATATGTGTAATAGCATAAATACAACACGATTAACCTGGACACTCTCTATTGGGGAGGGATGCAGGGGGAAGGGCATGAAGCACAATGTAAATGCACAGCACTCTCAATATGGTCCACTTATAAAAATAAAAATTAAAAATTAAAAAAAAACTAAACAGAGTGGCTGGGCGTGGTGGCGCACACCTGTAATCCCAGTACTTGGGAGGTTAAGACAGGAGGGTCACAGGTTTGAGGATAGGCTCAGCTAACTTAGGGAGACTCTCGGAAACCTGTTTCAAACATAAAAAAACTTTTTTAAAAAGGGCCGGGGTTTTAGCTCAGAGGTAGAATGAATGCCTGGGTTCAATCCCCAGTAACACACGAATACATACATGCATGCATATATGCATGACACATGTATACATAATCCTAGTGAAAAGCTCCGCTACTTAGTCGTTCTAGCCACATTCCAGGTGCTCCAGTTTTGCGCGTGGCCGGTGGTCGCCATGTTGGACTGTGTGACATGGAGGACATCTCTCCTAGAGAAATTCCTGCTGGGTGGTGATGTTCAAGGAAGGGATAGAGAAGAGGGTCCATAGTTCTAATTAGAAGAGGGTTTATGTGCCGGGCGTGGCGGCGCACGCTCGTAATCCCCGCGCTCGGGAGGTGGAGACAGGAGGATCGCGCAGGTTCGAAGCCAGCCGCGCTGGCTTAAGAGACCCTGTTCCCAAATAAGAAATATAAATTAGGCCTGGGAGTGTAGCCCAGAGGTAGAAGGGTTCCATCCCCAGTACCACCAAAAAAAGCACTGAAGACCTGACCGTGACCTTCCTAGGAATACTAAACCCCAAAACCCACATGAAGCTGGGCGTGGTGGCACAGGCTTGTAATCTCGGTACTCGGGAGGCTGAGACAGGAGGACGGCAAGTTTGCAGCCAGCCTCGGTTACTTAGTGAGGCCCTCGGCAACTCAGTGAGACCCTGTTTGAAAAAAAAAGAATAAAAAATAGGGCTGGGGGTGTAGCCCAGAGGCAGAAATCCCACAGGTTGGATCCCCAGTACTGCAAAATAAAAACCCACATGAACAATTAGTTCCCATGAAGCAGAAGTCTTGCCGGCCTTTGCACAAGTAACACACAGCTTGTTTAAGGAGACTTTGCAGACCAGAGGCATTTGCACCTTGCAGCAGAGCCAATGGGGGATGCCGCAGGTCCCCCAGGGTGGGCCGGGTAAACATACCGGGATCCCGGGAGTGTGGGATCCCGGGAGTGACGGCCTCCTCGCAGGATATACAGTGTAATCGGGAGGGTACAAATTCTCTTTTACTTTCCTTGTGGTACGTAGGAAAAACACAGGCTTGGAGTAAAAAGCCTGGAGTTATTTATGTCTCTGACATTTACACGAACAAATACAAGGTGAGTTTCCTCTCCCTCTCCCTCCCCCCAAAATTCTCCTTTAGAAAAGAGGCCGGATCCTGTAATTCGAGTTCCTAAGCAAGTTTTACATTTATGACATTTTATCTTGAACACATACCAAAACTGCAATTTTAAAAAAGTCATTTTTGAGACAGCAGAAAGGGAATTAAAAAAAATCAACGATTACCATAACGCTGGCGTAATTGCTGATGGGAAGAGTGATGTCACCCCCATATGCTTTTAAAAGTAAAGATTTTCGAAAGAAACACTGCCCAGTGGAACAACAGCCGCATTTCGGGGGGGGGGGGGGGTGGCTAGCTAGGTTTTTATTCTCACTAATAACCATGTGGGCAGAAGACACAGAGGCTACACCTCACTGAATCGGCGCTGGTTTGAGATGTTCGTGGGACTTAAATTTGAGCTGGTTTTATACAAAGTGAGACAAGAAAAAGAAAATATAGCAAGAAGTTATGCTGAAGGGACTAACCTGGTATTTGTAAACGAAATCTGTTAATCGGTCAAAAAAGGACTAGAGTTACTACAGACTATTTTGTTTTTGGTGCCAGGGATTGAGCCCAGGGACATTATGCCTCCAGGCTACACCTCCGGCCATATCGTTTACTCTTTATTTTTGAAACAGGTTCTCACTAAGTTGCTGAGGCTGGCTGCGAACCACAATCCCTCTGTCTCGGCCTCCCAAGTACTGTGATTACAAGTGTACGCCCCACGCCCAGCTGTAGATTGTGTTTGAGCTCATGAGTACAAAAGAAGGGGTAAATGATGTAAGTAAATCTGAGCAACCATTCAAATGTCCTGTGGTTGAGGTCTCTAGGCTGAGTGTGGAACATACTGTCCCACCCTCATGCGTGAAGATTAAACCCGTGTCTCAGGCCCCATGAAGGCAGCTGGCCTGCGCTCTGTAACAACTTAAAAATGGTCCTGAAAAAGAAGGTTCTGCTAGAAAGGCGTGAGTAGGGTTTGCACAGTTATTTCTTGAGAATAGAGAAAGTAAACATGTCTAGAGCCAAGTTTCACTGTGTGTACTGTAAACCTATACAATGTATGTATTTTAAACATGTTTATGCAAATTGTTGAGTGGATAGCTAACTGATTCTTCTATGTAGCTCAGGACCTGTACATCCAGTTTTGTGTGAAAATGAATTGGAGACATATTCTCAGTGGAAAAATGAAAAGAATATTATTTGTATCTGGGATGCGTTCCGTAGACTCTCCACGCCTCAGTGCACCATCCAGGATTCAGGGTGCCTGCTGTCTGATCCAGGACTGAAGGGCGGGAGGACTGTGTAAGGAATTAAATCTGCACCTGGACGCGGAGGCCCGCGCCTATGAACCCAGTGTTTGGGAGGCTGAGAGCAGAGGATTGCATGTGCTAAATGAGAAACTAGTCTTGGCAACTTAGTGAGGTCTTCAGAAAATTAGCAAGACCCTGTATCAAAATAAAGGGGCTGGGGTTTGTAGCTCAGAGGTAGGATGCTCCTGGGTTCAATTCAGAGAGAGAGAGAGAGAGAGAGAGAGAGAGAGAGACAGACAGACAGACAGACAGACAGACAGACGGAGGGAGGGAGAGGAGGAAGAGGAAGAAGAGGAAGAGGAAAAGAAGGAGGAGGAGGAGGAAGAAGAGGAGGAGGAGGAGGAGGAGGAGGAGGAGGAGGAGGAGGAGGAGGAGAAAATGGGGCGTTAAAAGTTGTTCCCTTTGCTGTAGGACATTTCTTAGTATCTTTACATCAGAGCTCCTATTAGAGCCAGTCTTTTCACAGCTGCATCCGAGCATATGAAAGGGAGGTCTCTTAAACAGCTGCATGAGCCCCAGTCCTTCCGAACGTGGCTTCACACAGACTGGACTTGGGTTTGGAACACTGCTTCCCTTTTAAGGCTGCCAATCAGTTCTCAAGGTCACGGCATGGCCTTACTTTTTAAAGAACTGGCCACTTCCTGAAGCACACCTGTCATCAGATCTGCCAGTACACAGGCGGGAGGTAACCAAAAATTAAGTTCCTTGCTGAGCTTGGCTGCACACGCCTGCAATCACAGTACTTGGGAAGCCGAGACAGGAGGATCACAGGTTTGAATAGAGCCTTGGTAACTTAGAGAGGCCCTCTGAAACTTAGGAAGACTGTGTTTCAAAAATAAATATAAAGCTGGGCGTGGTGGCACACGCTTGTAATCCCCGCGCTCGGGAGGCGGAGACAGGAGGATCGCGCAGGTTCGAAGCCAGCCGCGCTGGCTTAGGAGACCCTGTTTCCAAAAATAAAAAAAAGTATAAAATAGGTCTGGGAGTGTAGCCCAGAGGCAGAAGGGCTTCCAGGAACCCCAGTACCACCAAAAATAAATAAATAAATAAATAAATAAATAAATAAATAAATAAATGAATAAATAAATAAAATAAAACAGGTCTGGGAATGTAGCTCAGAGGTAGAATGCCTCTGGGTTCAATACTCAGTCTTACACACACACACACACACACACACACACACACACACACGTACGTAAGTAAACAAAGAAGGAAAGGAAGCAGAAACGTATGTTTCTATAAAGGTGTCGCCCTCCCCCTGCATTAGCGGGACTGGCAAATCCGCCCTCTGAGTCCCATCTGTGCATTTTGTAAACAAGCTCAACTTTCTGGGCTGCTCAGGGGTTTGAGTTGTGGTTTCCCTTGTGTTCCTAACTGGGTGAATGATGCTTCCTGGTTTATATGCGCCTTTAAGCCCCACAGTATGCGCTCCGTACCATAGGAGCGCAAAGCCTCGTCATGTTCAGATGTACACACTTACTATTGATAGGACGTGGTGTCTTCGCACTCCATATGCAGGGACGTGTTTCTGTTTACTTTATAGGAGTTAGAACCACAGAGGGGAGTTCCACCACGCCGGCGACAGTTAGCTTCCCAAAGAGCTGAACGTGGCCAATTCGTAACGGGCCTGGTGATTCGCCCGCCGGGTTCTCCGCACACATGGGGTGGAGGTTTCTCTATCGAGGTGTGTCTTGTTGCTCAAGGAGAGATGACTGCAGGTTTGGAAACCTTTTATAAGTTCTTTGAGTGTTTTTCCCAAGAATATCCACTGAATGTGTTGTCATGCTGTGGTATCTTGGTCCATAAGTGTGGGGTGTGTGTGTGTGTGTGTGTGTGTGTGTGTGTGTGTGTGTGAGAGAGGGAGAGAGAGAGAGAGAGAGAGAGAGAGAGAGAGAGAGAGAGGAGGGAGGGAGAGAGAGAGGGAGAGGGGTGTGGCGGGAGGGAGGGAGGGATGGATTATCTGGTGGTCTGACAGATGTTATACCTTAATTTTCTTCTCTGTGCTGAACTTTCTTTTCCTTCTCCCTTCCCTCTTTTCTTCCTTTATTACGTTTTGCACTGGAGGTTGAGCCCAGAGACATTCTATCTCTAAGTTATGCCCCCAGTTCTGATTTATTTTTTATTTTGAATCAGAGCCTCACTAAGTTGCTGAGGGTGGCCTCAAAACTGTGATTCTCCTTTCAAAACCTCTCAAGTACTGGGATTACAGGTGTGGACTACCACATCCAGGTGTGTGTGTGTGTGTGTGTGTGTGTGTGTGTGTGTTGCTGGGAATTGAATTCAGGGGCATTCTGCCTCTAAACTACACTTCATTCATTCATTCATTCATTCATTCATTCATTCATTCATTCATTGAAACGGCATCTCCCTAGATTACTGAGGGCCGTGCTAACTTTATGAGGCCGGTCTTGAACCTGTGATCCTCCTGTCTCACCTTCCCGAGTACTGGGATTACACAGGCGTGTGTCGCCACACCCAGCTGTAACAGAACATTTCTAAAACTCATGGAAAGACACTATCAGTTTCTGGCCCATCTTCTCTCGTCCCTTTCTAGCTCAGCCTTCTCGTGCGCCAAACTCTGATCCTCTTCTTCCTTTTGCCCAGGACATGCTTCTCACTAAAGTTCCTCCTCATTCCACCCTGGGCTTTGCTCCAGTGTCCCCCTTGCCCCTGCCCAGCCTTCCTAACTAGCGCCTCTGCTGGTCCTTTCCTGTAGGAAAAGGTGTCAGTGCTGTGAATTCGCTCCTTCCCCCCATGTATCCAATCTTCTGATCTCATCCTCTTCAACAGAGGGCAAGGGTCTGTGTCTCCTGTCCTCTTCATCCTCCTATGGTATGGTACAAATAATATGCTTAATAAATAGAAATAGAATATGAGCTTGGTGGTGCACACCTGTAATCCCAGTACTTGGGAGGCTGAGACAGGAGAATCTCAGTTTCGAGGCCAGCCTCGGCAACTTAGCGGGACGCTGTTTCAAAACAAAAAATAATGATAAAAAGTACTGGGAGTGTAGCTCAGAGGCAGAGATAGAATGCCCCTGGATTTAATCCTTAGTACAAAAAATAAAAAAACCTAACGATAGCCGGGCGTGGTGGCGCACGCTTGTGATCCCCGCGCTTGGGAGGCTGAGACAGGAGGATCGTGCAGGTTCAAAGCCAGCCTTAGATACTTAGTGAGGCTCTCAGCAACTTAGCGAGACAATTTGGTGGAAAAGACCCTGGGTTCCACCCCCAGTACCACAAAAAAAAAAAAAAAAACCTAAAGATAAATAGAAATTGGACCCACCATGTGCATGCATTCTAGCAATACTTCGGAAGGGGCCTTGCTTTTTTCTGGCTCCCTTTCCACTTTACAAGAACTTTGTTCTTCTCACAACATCTGTGCTCCTCAAATGTTGCATGTGAGCCGAAGTTTCCCAGGTCAAATGTATTTTAAATGCATTCACGCCCTTTTCTACTTGACATTCCTCTCTCTACACGGACGCCTCCAGTCGCCCCAACATCTGCTTTGTGAATTCAGCCCCTGCGGCTGTGTGTGGACTGAAGGAGCCATTTTGGAGCACTGGGGAGGAACGTTCTAATCTCACGGGGCTATGGCGGTGTCCGTGCTGACCTGTCTGGGATACTGGGCAACAGGGATCACCCAGGTCTTGAGACCTTTGTCCTTCATGGCTGAGTTGCTTCAGAAAGAATGTTCTACGTGGACCCTATTATCTGAACGTTATTCGGTCCTTCAATTATTTGTATTTAGCACTACATTTGCAAGGTGGCTCCACAATTAGAGTATAAATATCCCTGTCAGTCGAGTCTCCTTTAGGAGCCCATGGCTGAAAACACATCCCAACGAGTAAGATGAGGGGGACTCTGGCTTGCACAAGAGGAAATTCTGCAGTAGGTTGCCTCTAGAAAGGTTGCTGGACTCTCTCTTCGTCTCGGCAGGATCCTTTGGTACTGTTCCTGTCCCCACAACACCACTGTCCTGTCAGTTGTGGCCAGTGAGAAAGAACAATTCTCTCCCCTTCCAGGGGACAGCGGAACATCGCTCTTTCCACCAAAGGGCTGGGGCATGTTCTTTAGTTGATATCTGACGTTTATAGATGAGTAAAGAGGTAAAGAAGCTTCATGGGGCTGTGTCACTTCCAGGACCCTGTTTAAAATGACTCCGAGGCATCTGAAGATGGTCTCTTTCCTCTACAGCATGCACCGAAGTTCCTGCATCTGAACCATCCAGGCTTAGTCAAGTGCAGGAGTCTACGTAGCACCCAGGTTTGATTTTACTCCTGCAATTGTACAGATCTGCTTTTAGAGACGGCTAAAGGCAATGATCAGAAAGTCACCTCTCTTCCTTGATAACTCCTATCCATGCAACAATTCCAAGTTCCAGCAGCGGACCTCGGATGGATCGATGGGGCACCTGACCCTTCACCCAGCATGCTTCCTAGGCAGCCCAGGGACGGACGCCGCTGCCTTGACAGACTCTAGGCTGTAGAAATAGGTGGGAACGCAGTCCCGATGTCCCGACTTCACTGTGAAAACATTTCCTTCTCTCCTCTTCTAGTTATGGTGACATTCAGGAGGAAGAGGAGGAGGAGGAGGAGGAGGAGGAGGAGGAGAGGAGGGGAGGAGGGGGAGGAGGAGGAGGAGGGGAGGGGAGGAGGAGGGGACGGGAGGAGGAGGAGGAGGAGGGGACGAGAGGAGGAGGAAGGAAGAGGAGGAAGGAGGAGGAGGAGGAGAGGAGAGGAGGAGGGGGAGGAGGAGGAGAGGAGGGGAGGAGGGGGAGGAGAGGAGAGGAGGAGGAGAGGAGGAGGAGGAGGGGAGGGGAGGAGGGGGAGGAGGAGGAGGAGGGGAGGGGAGGAGGAGGGGACGGGAGGAGGAGGAGGAGGAGGAGGGGACGAGAGGAGGAGGAAGGAAGAGGAGGAAGGAGGAGGAGGAGGAGAGGAGAGGAGGAGGGGGAGGAGGAGGAGGAGGAGGAGAGGAGGGGAGGAGGAGGAGGAGGGGGAGGAGGACGAGGAGGACGAGGAGGAGGAGGAGGAGGAGGAGGAGGAGGAGGAGATCCCTGACATTGAGTGAAAACATCAGCCAGGTACTAGGACTGGGACAAATACCTTACCAGGTCTACAAATGGAAAGAGAACTCCAGGCTTAATTTTGCCTGCTAAATTTTCTCCCTCTCGCAAAGCCAGACCCAGATAAGTCATGCCATATTTTTTTCCCACTAACTACTTACCAAATGACCAACACAATATGACTCATGATTTCCCCCCTAAGATATTGGTAGCTTTCCCACTCAAATGGAGCAACTTACAGTTAATTTGAAAAAAAATTATATGTTTAACTTGGCATACAGATTATATATTTTTCCCAAGATCTTTTCTTCCAAAAAAAAAAGTGCAAATTATACAATTCCAGTTCCATCCTGCTGATTGAAACCACTGATGTCGAGTAGGTTGAACACTGGGGTTCATGTTGTGTATCTTTGAGGTACAGAATAGCTTCACTGCCAACATAGCCCAGTGTGGCCCTCCTTATGAAGGGAACACCAGCCATGGTCATCTGTTACCAGACCGAGGTTGGGCCAGGATGGGGGTCCACATGTGCTTCAAGGCCACACTTGAATATCGGAATGTAGGAGCACATGTCCGGAGTGGCAGTATTTCTATAGTTTTGGTCTTATCCTCCCCCACCCCTTCTTGTCCATATTGCATTTACAGCCTCTGTCAGAGCTTCTGATACAGGAGCTGAGCCTTTGAGGACCTTCCTAAAACCCAGACCCTCTTCTCAGAAAATGTTAAATGAAACTGTCGTCTTTTCCTGCAATTAGTCTTTACTGAACATAGCTTAAGAATATTACAATTTTATTTTTGTGTCATTTTATTTATTTTTGGTACTGGGATTGAACCTAGAGACACTTTCCATCCGAGCTCCAGCCCTAGCCCAATTTTAATTTTTTGCTTTGAAACAGGATCTCACTAGGTTACTGAGAGTCTTGCTGTATTTCTGAGACTTTTCTAAACCCTGTGATACTCCCATCTCAGCTTCTCAAGTACTGGAATTACAGGTGTGTGCCACCATGCCTGGCCCTATTTTATCTTCATAATATGATGGTGTATTTTCACAAGCATAGTTTATCAAAAATACCTTCTTTTTCTGTAGACTTTGATGTCACCATCTATAATACATGAGAGATCTCTATGTATAATTCTCTGCAAAATCTCTACCCGGCTCCCATGCACCAGTTTTTAGAGATGATTTCACAATATTATTGTTCTCTACCTCTTTGCTCTCCATTTTAAGAACTATTATCATTATCTGTAGAACTTTATATTTGCATACAATTTTGTTGTTTTCAAAGTTCTTACAAGAAATTGCTGAGCATTTTTTGAGAAATTCTTAACTCTTCACTAGGCATGAATAGATATCTAGAGGGAGGGCAGGGTGGATAATGGAGAGATAGATGAGATGGATTGATGTCAGACTGATAGACTGATGAGAGAGAAGAAAGAAAGATTGGTAGATAGATGGATGGAGGGATAGTTATATGAGATGGAAGAGAGAGATGAGACAAATATATGAGCTAGAAAGTTCACAAATAAATGAGATAAAAGATGGATGGATGGATAGTAGATGATGATAGGTGGATAGATGGATGGATGGATGGATGGTAGATGGATGGATGATAGGTGGACAGATGGATGGATGGATGGTGGATGGATAGTAGATGATGATAGGTGGATAGATAGATAGATGGATGGATGGATGGAAGGAAAGAGAAATCACCCAAGAACTCTCTTCAGGACAAGAGAAGGACAGGATAAAGTGTTTGCGTCTGTTTACCAACAAGCTCATCATCTCCTGTGCTCAGTACAGAGCCTGTCACGTTTGGTTCACAGTAAATGTTTGTGGCATAGAAGCCAGAGCAAGTATAGAGCAAGGTAGAAGGACAGAGTCACGTGACTTTCGGGTTCTACATACCCTTGTTTCTCTAGGGTTTTCCTACTCAGCAACCAAATCTCTGGCTCTAAATGCAGTTAATTCCCCGTTACAGACTCTGTGGTGTCTGTCCCTCCTGACTGGTTTTTGGCTTTGCGGGGAGTTTCTGACACAGCTTACCGTAGCCCCGCGGGTGTGAATTCTCAAGATGGATGCTGCTGATGAATTTTTCTTCCCATACCATTCCGGGGAAATTTTGGAAAGAAAAGCTTTGGCAGATAGAGGACATTGAAAGTGTATGTAAAAAACCATTCAGCTAACACACAAGGACCCTTGATTGTGCTGGATGCATCCCCAGGTCCCGGGGACTCTTCCTCAAGAGGACACTGTCCTGAATCACCATTCCCTCCCTTTTTCTGCTTACCTTTCTCCCAAGGTAACCATTTGGTCCACAGGAAGAAAGCATGGGGTTCTTGATGGTCAGCACTCCAGTTGTCTTGAAGGGTTGTATCTTGTTTCATTTTACGGAGTTTGTCAGAAAGGTTAAATGCAGAACATGATTTGGACAGGCATGCCTCGAAGAACCCTGTACAACAAGTGCGTGACGAAGCGTAGTTCTGGCCCTCCCTGACACCCGCACACCTGTGAATGACGGACGCGGCTAGGTCCCCCTCCCAGACGAGCCAGAGCTCTGGAAGTCAAGGGTGAGGAGCATTTATGAAAGGCCCCTGCAAAAGGTTAATAAACATCTGTTGAGTTTTCTGCATGGAATGCTGCTGGGAGAACAGAGCTGATACGAAAGAAAACGGGCTCCGTCTACACCTTTGAACCAGAAAACCAGGAGAATATTGTCAATATTCCTCTAAGATTAAGAGCAGGGTTATTTTTCTGCTCGGAGCTCAGAAAAAGATACGAGATAATAAGTAGATTCACTCACAAACCAATAAGCGTGTTCATGTGGCATCTGCCTGGTGGAGACAAATCTTCACAGTCTGGGGTGGGCAGGCAATGTGACTGACTACTTTTCTATTATTTTTATCAATTTTAAAGTTTTGTAAGAGTAGAAAACTTTATTCACAAAACCAGTAACTGCATAGATATATCTGCAAAATTAACAAGAATAAAGTATCAGTACAGTTGCTCTTGGGTTGCTTTGGAGAAATAAAAAATGTTCAGATAGACGATCCTCTTGTTTTCCCTCCCTCTCTCCCTCTCTCTCTCTCTCTCTCTCTCTCTCTCTCTCTCTCTCTCTCTCTCTCTCTCTCTTTGTGTGTGTGTGTGTGTGTGTGTGTGTGTGTGTGTGTGTGTGTGTACTAGAGATTGAACCCCTGAGCTATAGCCTGGCCTTATTTTACTTTTTTATTTTGAAATAGGGTTAAAAAAAACTTGCAGAAGGCTTCACTAAGCTAATGAGGCTGGCCTCAAATCTGTGATCCTCCTGTTTCATCCTCCCAAATGCTGGAATTACTGACATATGCCACCATGCCTGGCTTAAATTTATCTTTTTATATCATTTTTCCCCTGTGCATGTTTCTGCAGCTTTTTCAGTAAACATCACTGCAGTGCTTAGCCTTGCTCAGGTTTCCACGGGAACATCAAAAACAGACTTTCTCCTGGCCATAAACCTCAAGGGGTCCTGGGTTCCAGGCTGTGAGCTTTTTCTGTATTACTAAAGGCTGATTGATGAATTCCTCCCCCAAGTGGCTGTACTTGCCTCCATCTCCAGCAGACAGCTGTGTATTCAATCCCTATTTCTTATTCAGCCTGTTTCCGATACTGTCCAACATTGCAGTCTGCACCAATCCAAACGGTACCTTGAAATCCCATCATAAAAATAGCAATTTCTTTTTTGTTCTCCATTCTCTTTTATGGTAGAAACACCTGAGATGATTTTGGCTGCTGGCTTTTTCACAGGGATGTCTGCCTGGAAGCTTGGTGAATGGGCGACAGCCAGTATCCACGTCCTTATCAAGAGTGTTACTGAATGGCCGGGCGTGGTGGCGCACACTTGTAATCCCAGCATTCTGGAGGCTGAGACAGAAGGAAGGGGTCGGGGTTCAAGGCCAGCCTCAGCTACTTAGAGAGGCCCTTTGCAACTCAGCGAGACCCTGTTTCAAAGTAAAGAATATAAAATAGGGCTGGGAGGTGTCGCGTGGAGGTAGAATGCCCCTGGGCTCCATCCCCAGTACTGCAAAGGAAAAAGTGTCATTGATATATGACAGACATGCCATAGACTGCGCCTGTTTTGAGAGCAGAGCTGAAGGACTCTAGTACGTTTACAGGGCTGGGTAGCCACCCCACAGTCCAATGTTGGAACATTTTCATCGCCCTAGAAAGATTTCCAGGACCCTTCCCAGTCCACTTCCCACCTGTTACCCGTTTGCGAATACAGACCTGCCTTTGCAGGCATCGGATCTAAGTGGAATTACCATGCTGTATTTCTAGCTAGCACGATGCCCTGGGGTGTTTCGTGTACTTGGGAGCTTCTGGTGTACAGAGTTGAGTACACAAGCACAAAAGCCCAATCTGCTGTCTACACCCCACATGCTACCCAAGCTTCTCGCCGTCCACCCTCGGCGATGTTGCTCTATCTCCCTCAAGCCGGCGATATTCAGGTCCGAGAGTCCTTCATAACGCCTGCCACAGAGGCTTCACACGTGACTTCCAAGAATTTGCTCAGGCCAGGAGACTCCACCGCTTCCTCACAGCGATTATCGAGAAAAACACTTGTTTCTACACCAACTGATCTCAATAATTTTATCGACCAGCCGAGTCAAGTGTCAGGAATCCAGGGAAGTGTTTCAGCCACGGTCCAGGCAGACAGCTGTAATGGGCGCCTTTCATGTCCCGGGTTTATCTTCCCAATTCTTAACAGATATACATCGAGGGAAGCGGCCAGGATAAAATCTCTTCATGTTCCCGAGTAGCCACTGTAATTGGCAGTAATAGCTACGACTGTGACTTGGAGGCTGATTCACCCATCAGTCTGAGAATTACACAGTTTGATCAATGGCTCAGCATCTGTGGCCCATCACTGGAAAAAAAATATGCCGTGCCCCAAAACCGCTCTTCAGGATGAGGCCATCTAATTCAATTTGTAATTTTTGCCTTGTTAGAGAAAACGTGGCAATAGCAACATTAACAACAAAATACTTTTGCTTTGCAAAATGTTAATTTTAAATGATGATCCTGTCTGGGCAGAAGATCTGGGAGGGGCAGGAGTATTTACTGAGAGCCTCCCAGATGGACCCGCACCTGAGTTTCAGGGTGGGATCTATGCTTGCAGGTACAAGTCACAGGTTGATGATCTAAGAATATCCCCTGCCCTCTGTGCTGGGCACAAGTTGTTGCTGTTGTGAGAGTTGTCCTCCTCCTCCTCCTTCTCCCTTCTCCCTTCTTCTTGTGGTACCAGAGGTATAGAACCCAGGGGCATTCTACCTCTGAGCTACACCCTAGTCCTATTATTTTTTTTAAATTATTTCCCCTCCAAGTTTATAGTAATATCTTTCCTTACTACTCATCTCAACACCATGAAGACTGCCAGGTGTCACTGACTATCAGTCTTATCTCATTATTTCTCTTAATGTCTGACTCTCTCTCTTCACTCGGATCCCCTGTCTGCCTGGTCTTTCAGATGTTTGCAAACACAGAGACTACATTCCATGAACCTCAGACTTCATGTACACAAAATCACCAGGGTGAGGAAGGGGGTGCTTGCATTGCGATGGTGAGCCCCACCCCAAAATTCCTGTCTCATGCACACTGGTTCAAAAATGTTTGTTTTAGCATTAGTGTCAGTGTTGGTCTTATTGATGGTGTTGGTGTTGGTGCTTCTGGTGTTGGTGTTAATGTTGGTGTTGGTGTTTGAGTGTTCGTGTTGGTTTTAGATTTAGAGTTGGTTTTGGCATTACTGTTGGTGTTGATTTTAGTTTTAGAGTTGGTTTTGGTGTTGTTGTTTGTGTTGGTTTTAGTTTTAGAGTTGGTTTTAGTGCTATTGTTGGTATTGTCGCTTTTACTGTTAGTGTTGGTATCAGTGTTGGTTTTAATATTAAGTTGGTGTTGGTTTCAGTGTTTGTGTTTATGTTGGTGCTATTTGTTGGTATGGGGGTTGGTTTTAATATTATTTTTGGTGTTGATGTTAATACTGGTTTTAGTGTTGGGGTTGGTATTATTGGTGTTTGTTTTAGTGTTAATGTTACTGTTGGTTTCTATTTTTGTGTTATTGTTGGTTTTAGTATAGTGTTGATTTTAATGTTAGTGTTGGGTTGGTGTTAGTGTTGATATTAGTGTTATTGTTGGTGTTGGTACTAATATTGGTTTTATTGTTGCTATTGGTGTTTTTTTAGTGTTGGGGTTAGTAATAGTGTTGGTATTGGTGTTGGTGTTGGTTTTAGTGTTGGTGTTGATATTGGTGTTAGTTTAATGTCATTGGTGGTGTTAGTATTGGTTTTAGTGTTTGTGTTGTTATTAGTGTTGGTGTAGTATTGGTTTTAATGTTGGGGTTGGTGTTAGTGTTGGGTTGGTGTTAGGGTTAGATTGTATTATTTTTTGTTTTAGTTTTGGGGTTGGTGTTAGTGTTGGTTTTAGTATTACTGTTACTGTTGATATTGATGTGAGCTTTTTGTGTCATGATAGTTGGTATTAGTGTTTGTTAGTGTTTTGGTGTGATTGGCATTCTCCCAGGCCTGGGAAGCACACAGTCCCTCTTACATGTTCATTACACAGGACTTTGGCGATAAGCACTATTTCCATTAGTTGGCTTAGAGAATGTTCTTGGTTTCATTCAAGTGTCAGGTGTCCTGGTGCAAGCAGGATGGAGGATGTGGGCATTTCACTAGCCAGTTGGTCACACTGACCTGCCTGGAAATGACATCTTCAGAAATCATTCCTCCTGACTGTCCAGTATGGAAGAGAACACGAGAGGCCGGCACTTTGGAACCTGCCTGGGATCTGCGCCTCACAATGTGCCCTTTCTCCAGAGGAAGCTAATTAGGAGGGTCTCACACTCCCTCCCATTTGCCGCTTCCCTCTGAGCCCCTGTGAGGGATGTCAGAGCTGATCCCAGCCTCTTCCTTGATAGGTCTCTCTGGAGAATGCTTAAGTATGCACCAGAGGCTGGTCCTGGATTGTTGCTCTCTGAAATGCAGTCATAAAATATGCAGCAGAAGATATTGTTTGCCTTCCGTGCAAACAATTCAAGCTGTAAATTATTAAACCCAAAGCTAAGAGAGAGAGATATCCCTGCAGTTAATCTTGTCTTCTTACTCTCGTGTCAGAACAGAGGAGGTTTGATTTGTACTTCCAACTAATTTTTGCTGCATATTTAAAGGGAGAAGGAAATTTCAGTTGTGGGCTCTTAAAAATCAAGCAGACAGTCATAGCAATCGTGGGGGGCCCCAGGCGGGCCGGAGTTAAAATAAGCAGTCTGCCTTCTTTCAGGTCATAGGGAACAACCAAGATATAAAGTTGTTTTCCCTTTAATGTCCGAGTAAATCTGCAGCCCGGCGTGCTTAAGAAACACTTCGGTAGCTTAACGTGCTCATTAGGATGGTAAGACGGACAAAACTGTAGATTCAGAGGGTGCTTAAGCATTACAGACAATTTGAGATGAACAGAATGGCTTCAGACTGTGTGGATAATCAACGTGTTCTGTTGAAGGAGAGCTGATTGGCTCCAACCCAGTACACTGCAATGCTGATTCCTTCTTTTATTTTTTACTGGTGCATTATAGTCATACATCTTAATGGAGTACAAGATGGTGGAGGCACACATGCACACATCACTCATTTAGCCCTTCCCCAGTTCCCACCCCATTCTCTCCCCCTCCTTCTCATGTTTGGCTTAGTGCTGGACTTTGATATGTTTGTGAATGTACATCATGTACTTTAGGGAAGTTCCCTCTTCCTTCCTCCCATCCCCCTCAGTTTCTTCTTATGTTCCCCAAAATTCTTTTTTTTTTTTTTTGGTGGTACTGGGGTTCCTGGAAGCCCTTTTACCTCCGGGATATACTCCCAGGCCTATTTTATATTTTTAAATTCAGAAACAGGGTCTCTTAAGCCAGTGAGGCTGGCTCCGAACCAGCGCGATCCTCCCGTCTCCACCTCCCAAGTGAGGGGGTGATTACAAGCGTGCGCCACCACGCCCGGCGAAATTCTTAAAATAGGATGCTCCAGTTCAAAATGCAAACGTGCACACATGTGATCTAAACAGATGGGGAATATAGGGCCATTTTATTTAGTGTCTTCCCTAGGGATCCCGTTGGAAGGTGCGCCCTGATTCCACGTTTGTGGATAACCAGAGGGTCTCCATAGTCAGGAGCCCTAGGTGATGCTGGCCATGGAGCCTATACTAGGAGCCCAAGGTCTGCTGGAGAAGGAAAGTGGCTCTTCCTTCCCTCTTAAAATGGCAGGATGTTTAGAGCTGAGTAAAACTCTATTGTGTGAGTACACCACGGTTTTGGTATCCATTCATCTGTTGATGGATACCTAGGCTGATTCCATAATCTGGCTAACGTGAATCACACTGCTAGAAACACAGATATGCATGTGTGGCTATAATACTCTGACTTTTTTTCTTTGGACAGATACTGGGGGGTTCTATGGCTGGATCATACGGTGGTAGTCCCATTCCCAGTCTTTTGAGGAACCCCCATTGCTCTCCACAGGGGTAGTACTCATTTGCAACCCCACCAACAATGTAAAAGGGCCCCTATTTCCCCACACCCTCGCCCACCAGCATTTGTTATTGCTTGTATTCTCGATGATTGCCTCTCTAACTAGAGTCGGTGAGATCTCGGTGTAGTTTTGTTTTGCAATTGCTAGAAAGAAGAACAAAATATGTCATTTGCAGGAAAATGGACGTGGCTAGACGGTATTATGCCGTGTAAAATTAGCCGGTCTCAGGAAGTGAGCGGTTGTGTGTTTTTCCTCATAGGAGGGAACTAGCAAGGACTATGTAACAAAAGAGACTTCGGTGGAGCAACGGGGGAGGTTCAGGAAGGTGAGGAGGGCGAAGGAGGCTAGACGAAGCCAGTCGTTCAAATAATGCTCTGTCCATGTACAGAATCATCAACACCAATCTCCTTAACATGTGCGGGGGAGAAAGGAGCAGGGAGGACACAGAGGGGAGCACGCCGAGTGCCGTGTGCACGTATGTCCCTATCTCACTACGTATCATTGCCATGTACAATTATAATCCGCCGGTAAACGTATATGAAAAATAACCAAATTTCAGATGCGAGACCTGTGGGGTTACTTTGTCATCTATTAACAGAGCCAACAAGCCGAATGTTGATATTTTATTTGTTTTACAAGAGACCATGCCGGAGCGTTGAGCCTTACTCTCTGGAGGAGAGATGAAGGAATGGTCTGAATCCCCAGGAGTTCTGCCCAATTTCAGATCCTTCCGTATTTACCTCCACCAGCTTCCCCGAGCCCATCTTACTGGGACGCAATTTGCTGCTGGGTATCTTCTGTTTATTTTCCTCTGGATTTTTTTTGTGTGCTGGTTTGTTCTGCCTAATTCACTCTTTAAATTTCAATAAGCTCTTTTAAACTTTCAGGCGTGGACTCGGTAGCTGAATACCGCCCCTTCTTTTTATTTACTTTTTGTACACAGGGCTTTGTAATTAAAACACCCCCCCCAGCACTTTGTGCACATCTGTACCTGTAGCCTTTTCTGGCTTGCGAGGCATGTGCTGAACATGCCTTTGGAGCATGTTCTGGAAGTGTGTGTGTGTGTGTGTGTGTGTGTGTGTGTGTGTGTGTGTCTTATCTATTTTTTTGCTATTTGGTCCTAAGTTCACGGCAGTCTTCCGCACAAGATAGAGGAGTTTGCAGAGGCTGGGTGACCACAGCACTTCCTGACATCCTAGCATCTAGTTCTCGCTCCTGCTGCACGGCGTGGTAGGGTTGCCTGAGGGTGGCTAGGAGCACCCGCACCAAATGACTCGGACTCTTTAGAAAGTAGAACTCGGCCTTGTGCATTGTTTAAGTTCTGCCTGTGAATCTGAGGTAGAGATGAGGGCAGAGAACCACTTTTCTAGCAGTGGAGACCTCACCAACCACACAGCTTGCCCAGAGACTTGCCTTAACTTTTGAAAGTCTAGGGTTTGCATGCAGTTATTGAAATGGGCATCTCTGGGCCCCCACTGATGAGTTTCTAGACTCCCCGTGCTTAGGTTGGTGAGCCCTGGCACCCTTCGACCCTTACTGTAAGCAACCATGAGATGCAGCTCCCAGAGCCCGTGGAGGTTATTTCTGGGTGTGATGTTAGCTTTTTCAGTCCGGGACACATATGCAAATTTGGATTTAGATTTGAGTTCCACAGGAAGAGAGGCCACGGACATGCTCAATGGCTGGTGCAGACTGAAGCTGGCTCCTACTGGACCCCATAGCTCTGACTGGGCAGGAGAAGTCGTTCCAACGTGGCCTGTGTCTCTAGTGCAGCTTTGATGACTCTTCCCAGAGGCTGGAGACTCAGCTAACAGCCTGCTTCTTAGCTTGCCTGCTGATCCTGTACATGGTTAATACCCCACAATTAATACCCTACAATTAAGAGAGTGGCCCTTGGGAACTAATCGCGGACCAACAGAAACTACAGGCTTAATTACGATCCTTACAGAAGACAAGAGAAGGAAAACAGACTAGAATTACTCCTACAGCCATAAAAGAAAATCGGGACTGTCCTTGGATAGCCGGCTTCAAAAGGGTGGATTGGGGTCAAAGGGTACCTTTTCCCCAGTACTTATGATTAGCTTTTCCAAAATCTACCTTATCATTTAAAAAGCGGCAATTTCGGCCAGACGTGGTGGCGCACGCTTGTCATCCCCACGCTTGGGAGGCGGAGACAGGAGGATCGCGCAGTTTCGAAGCCAGCCTCGCTGGCTTCAGAGACCCTGTTTCCAAATAAAAATATAAAATAGGTCTGGGAGTGTAGCCCGGAGATAGAAGGGTTTCCTGGAACCCCAGTACCACCAAAAAAAAAAAAAAAAGGCAATTTCCTAAATTTCTTGCAAGGTAGACAAACTTGATTTGCCACGCTGTGCAAACTGACCTTTTTTTATCGTGGTCGTCTAACACAAAATGGACACATTCACTCATGAAGAAGAAGTGGTTTTCCGTGCTAATGATTGGTGCCTCCCTCTCCTCTTCTGGGTGAGTTCATTAAGCCAATATTTTCTTTACATTTAAGGTCCTGAGTTTTGTATGTCTGTCACCGGACAAGATGGCAATGGGCTGAATGTCACTTTTGCATTTCATAAACCACCTGCAGGCCACCCTGCTGGAGGGCCATTGGTGCAACACCATCTTTCAATGTGAGGGACAACTAACTGTTATTGTTTTGCTAGAGCAGGTCTCTAAGCTGTAAGTATTTCCCAGGGACGCTTTCCCCGTGATGATTAAAGTAATACTTGGTAATTGAATACCCCTTGTCAACTTAATGGACTGGAAAGAATTTTAGCACTCCAAAAAAAAAAAAAAAGCTGTGATCAGATGTTCTAATCTTGATTAAAATGGCTGTATCTTGAAAGGTGGTAAATTTTAAGATAGAGCTTTGTAAACCTGCTCCTGGGTTTGTGTTTGATTACTGGAGAGAAGTGGGAGGATTTGATATTTACTTGGATTGCTGAATTTAAGTTCTCTTTTGGTAACAAAATGGAAATTTCGATCGCTACTGAAGTTTCCTAGGTGTTTGCAGTACTTATGCCATCAGCAGCTTTTCTGAGAACGTACTTGTGTTTAAGAGCACAGCAATTACACCCCTGGTTTAAGACCCCGAAAAAATGAGTGCCTATAGGGTGGCAAAAGATATGTTCTAGATGGCCATAGAACAGAGCCTCAGATGGCAAGCCCTGCAACTGTTTATCCACAGAAGGCTGATGAATTCTACAGTGGGCATTCACACAGTGGAATACTATACAGCAACAAATAATGATGTTCTGCGCTTGCACATGGCAACAGGCCATGATGGTAAATGAACAAAAAATGCCAGATATGGGAGAGTAGGGGCTATATAATTCATTACAAAACATACCCAAACAGACATAACTCATCCGTGCTGCTAGAAGCCAGAGCAGTTGGTGAGAGTTGGACAGCTGGTTGTAATTTGACAGGAACCTTTGGGAGGCTCTTAGTTTCCAAATACAAGGGGAAAAGCAAAAAAAAAGAAAACTGTGAGGATTTGTCAAGCTCTACACGTGCCGCGTGGGTGCCTCCCTCTAGGGATTAAGGACTCTAATAGCTTGAAAAAGGAGAGGGCAACTGTCTCCAGAAGCAGACTGCTGCTCACCGAGTCCAGAACCGGGGACTGCCTCTCACCTTGCTGTGCTGACATTTCTTCATATGCAGAGTGGGAATCATTAAATCGTCTACCAAGAGGACAGCAGCAGAAACTTTAGAAGGAGTTGTGAAATAAATTCAGAAACAGAAAGGATGTCCCCGGCCACTCACAACGGGATGTCGTCACGGCAAGTTGCTGGCTGTGTGAGTAGAGAGGAGTTTCCCAGTGTTCTCAGTGGCAGATAATCCTACAGGGAGTCGTTCAGACCCCATCTCCCTCCTTTACTCGATATCGCTCAGCAACATTATCACCGCTTCATTGTATGCCCCTAAAAGTTTGTAGGATGAAGGAAGATACCAGATATCAAGGACATTGTCCCTCTTAGTAACCACCAGTGATTTAAAAAGAAAAGTCAGGGTGTCGGAAAGGATGGTTTTGAATCCAGCGAGCTTTGGAAATTGCTTGTGCATTTTATCTATATCTCTGACACCTGTTCTCATTCCTCAGGAATTTTCAAATGACTGCGGTGGTTGATATCTACTCCTTGGCTTTGGGGTGGGTTCTACTATTTAGGAAGGACGTATAAATGACACTCATCATGCACTTATCTAAACAGCCCATTCCAAAAATTTTCAAATGATTGGGTAGTCATGTAGTCATTTTTTAAAATGCTTAATTTTGCAACCAGCAGGAAATGAACTATTGATATATGCAACAGCTTGGAGAAACCTCCAGAAAGTTATGCTCAGTGTTAAAAAAAAAAAAGAATCCAGTTCCAAAAGGTTACATCATGCATTATCCCATCTGCATCATATTTTTGAGATTGGAGAAGAGGATGAAGTTGCCAGGGCTTAAGGATGAGAGGTGGCGAGGGGGCAGGGAGGTGCGCGTGAGTCACTGTCAAGGAATAACACGGGGGGCCTTTGGTGAGAGAAGAGTCCAGCACCTCGATTGTAGAGACTGACTTGCAAACCAGCACACGGGGTGAGATGTCCATGGCTGAACACACACACACACGCATGTGCACACACACACACACACGTGATAAAATCTAAAAAGGAAAAACAAGTCGGTGCTGGGTGTTGTTCTAGTACTTGGGGGCTGAGACAGGAGGATTGCAGGTTTATGGCCAGTCTCAGCAACTTAGCAAGGTTCTCGTCAATTTAATGAGACCCTGTTTCAAAATGAAAAAAATAAAAGAAGGCTGGGGGTATAGCGCGGAGGTAGGATACCTCTGGGTTCAATTCCTAGTACCCAAAGAGCAAAGCAACCAATAAACAGAGAAAAGGGGAAAATACCTTCGCTTGGAAATGGGGGAGTAGAGAGGCGTGGGGTCCTCTGTCCCAGGAGCGATGCCATTCGTAAGGTCTAGTGGCTGATGTCATAACAGAGGTGTCCTGAGGCTCAGTTGCTGTTGGAATGCTTTCTGTGTCAAACCTCAACCCCGAGGCATTGGCTTCAGGGGGTGCAATTGGCAGGTGGTGAGTAGGACATGGTATGGCTCTCTTGTGAGTGGGATTAATACCCTCTTCTTTTTTTTTTTCTTTTATTGGTACCTTTTAGCCTCACATCCTAATGTAAATCATGTTGGCAGTGACATACATGCACACAGTACTTGGTCCCTCCCAATACCAAGTACCCAGATTGACAATGGTATATTCACATGTATACACATAGTCGATGGTAATATTTCCATTAATGGACCTCTTTCTTCCTTCTCCCCTCCCCTTCCTCCCTGGCTCCACTGAGGTTCCCCATTATCTTGAGTCTCTCAGGTATCCCAAATACTCCCTAGCTCGTGAATATTAGAACAAACTTATGGCCCTTCACTTTCTGTGCTTGGCTAATCTCACTTAACAATATTCTCCAGAGTGCTCGAAACCAGAGAACTACGGTAATATATACATATCCACATCCATAGCAGCACAGTTCACAATAGCCAAACTACAGAACCAGCCTAGGTGTTCATCAACAGATGAGTGGATTACAAAACTATGGGAAATACACACAATAGAATTCTACTCAGCAATAAAGAACAAAATTACACCATTTGCAGGAAGATGGAAGGACCAGAAGACGCTCCTTCTGCCAGGCGAGGACGGAGCGTGAAGGTCTAGGAAGCAGCTCTCATTAGACACAGGATCTACCCTGATCACAGGCTTCCAGCCTCTGTGGTTGGAAATGAGTTTGTGTCCTGCATAAGCCAGGTATGGGCGGTGGCAGAGGAAACAGAGTAGGATTAGAGTCTGTAGCTGCGTTCCTGGGAGAATTAATCTCAATATCTCTCAATCTCTCAATCTCTCTCTCTCTCTCTCTCTCTCTCTCTCTCTCTCTCTCTCTCTCACACACACACACACACACACACACACACACACACACACACACACCTTAATTTTTAGGTGAGATATTACCATAGACAACATCTCCTAAAGCATTCTCTCTCTCTTCAGGGTGTTTCTTCTGTGAAACCAGTCATGCTCAAACACGAGTTCTGAGTGCTACTGTCCATCCTGAAGCACCTTTGCAGGGTAGGGATTGTTGTGGGGCAGTGTGAGCTTTGTAATGGACTCTCAACAGTTCCAGTGACTGTGTACCTCGCCTCCTGTCAATCTGGAGGTCGTGTGAAGGAGATGTCTCCATCACTGCTCCATTCATCCATGCATTCATTCACCCAGTGTTCTTCAGTGATTGACACACAGGAGACAGATGCCCAGAAGTAGAGTAGTCCTATGCATGGTCTTTTCTTGTCTCTATTCCTAATAAGTACAAATGATCAGGCTTGCAATTTAACCAACCATCATATCTGACTCTGTGTGTGTGTGTGTGTGTGTGTGTGTGTGTGTGTGTGTGTGTAATTGACAGAACTGTGGCCAAATTGAAATCTGAAATTGACAGTCCTGAAAGACGAGGTGCTCCCCCAGGAAAGCACATTCCCACTGCTTGTCACCCACAGTCAGGTCCATAAACCCCAACCTGCTGGTAGAACGAAGCAGATTCTCAGCGGACATGTCTGCCAAGCTTCTGGGAGATCGTTTATGTGTGCCATCCGAGGGCACATCGGAATGGACGGTAGCACTCAGAACTAATGCTTGTTCTTTCTACATATGAAGCAGTTTAAAGACTTTATTTATTTATTTAATTTATTTATTTTTGTGGTACTGGGGATGGAACCCAGGGGCATTCTACCTCTGAACTCCACCCCTAGCCCTATTTTATTCTTTATTTTGAAACAGGTTCTGCAAAGAGCCTCACTAAGTAGCTGAGGCTGTCCACAAACCGTGATCCTCCTGTCTCTGCCTCCCAAGTGCTAGGATTACAAGTGTGTACCACCACACCCAGTAATTTATTTTGAAGTTGATGGTATCAATCCCAGTCATCTGTGTTAAGTGGACTTTCCAGTGCTGGTGAGTTCTGTGGAAAAAGAACAACAATGTTGATGGCCACATTTTTACTTACTTACTTATGTATTTATTTTGCTGTTGGAGATTGAATGCAGGAGCATTCTACCACCCAGCTACACCCCAGCCCTTTTTATTCACTTATTTTATTATTTTATTTATTTATTGCGGTACTGAGGATGGAACCCAGGGGCATTCTACCACTCAGCTACACTCTCAGCCCTATTTTTTACTCTTAATTTTGAAACAGGGTCTCACTGAGTTGCAAGGGCCTAAGTAGCTGAAGCTGTTCACAAACCATGATCTTCCTGTCTCAGCCTCCCAAGTACTGGGGTTACAGGCGTGGGCCACCACTCTTGGCTTAAAAGCCACGTTTTAAAATAACTCTGCTTTGCCACAGTCTTTTAGCCTTTACTGCTAGTAAATGGAACACTGCCAGCAGTCAAGGAGGACATGGGGACAGCACTCTTCCATTCAGAGCCAGCCAGGAGCTATGACCAGATCTGCTGCAAGGCAGACAGTCCTGAGGAAAAACTAGCAAAACATGAAGAGACCCCATTGTTTAATTCTCCGTTTCAGCCAAAGCTTTCCAGCTTTCAACTGTCTTTGAAATTATTCATCTCTGGTTCTCTCTAAAACCTTTGATTAGCTCTGGAGAAACCGACTCCTAGCTATTGAGAACTTTAAAAGCATCTACATCTGAACACAGCCTGACCACAGCTTTCAATTAGTTTTAAGAGTGCTGGGTGGGAGAAACTGCCTCGGGAGAGCTGGGTAGTAGGAAGGGGTTGTGCTTTGATCAACGTGGGAATAGCCCCATTAGACATGGAAGTCAGCCTCAAAGGCCAGGCATGGGGCGCACATGTGCTCAGCCTTAAATCAGTCTCACATCTTTTAATTACAGTCGCCTTTGAGGCATGGGACACCTAATTGTTCTCCAACATAGTTTGAAGTTTCACTTTGAGAAAAAAATGATTATTTCATTATGGTCCTAGGAGAAAAAAGAGGCTGAAGTTATTAAATATTGTGTGTGTGTGTGTGTGTGTGTGTGTGTGTGTGTGTGTTACTGGTGTTATTGGGGATTGAACCCAGATACATTCTACCTCTGAATTACATCTCCAACCCTAATTTAATTTCTTAAATTTGAGCCAGGCATGGTGGTACACACTTGTCATCCCTTGCATTCGGGAGGCTGAGACAGGAGGATCGCGGTTCACGGACAGTCTCAGCTACTTAGTGAGGCCATTTGCAACTCAGTGAGACCCTGTATCAAAATAAAGAATAAAATATAGGGCTGGGGGTGTAGCTCAGGGGAAGAATGCTCCTGGCTTCCATCCCCAGTACCACAAAGAAAAGATTTGAAACAGGATCTCACTAAGTTGCAGAGAGTCTTGCTAAGTTGCTGAGGGTAAGCTTGAACCTGTACTTCCCCCATCTCAGCCTCCCAAGTACTGTGATTACACACATGCACTGCTACACCTGGGTGACTAAATATCTTTAAATGGGGTTCTGCCAATATTTCAGGACATCACCCAGAAGCAGTAGAAACTAAGATGATTGGGGAACAATATCTTGTGTTGATTTTGTCTGAAGATGATAATCACAGGCCCAAAAGACCGATGATAGCATTTCATAGTTTATTTTTCCTACTTCACTCCACAAATGACTTAAAATGACTTGATTAACATATTTTCATGTAGAAAAGGAGCATGATTAACTGAGGGAGTCCACTGGAAAGGATGGTGAGGATGGGAACTAGAATGATCAGGTTATGGTTCTCAGTAGAATTTTATACCATGAGAGTCTATCATTGCAGAAAGGTAGACCAGATGTTTCTTCTACTGTGCCCCTGTGGTCCACAAACAAAGGCATATAACCTGGGTAGGAGTCACTGGGACCACACAATGAACCAACCCAGTTGCTGTGGTGATACACAGCTCCTCCTGACAACAGAAGCTGAATGGAATTTTCTTTGTGGATTCTCCCAGGAGGGGCGCCTTGGAAGGCATGCTCTTGGCACTGTCCCACCAATTAGGAAAAATGATATTATCCTGCTGATGCTTTTAACACTTTTCAGTGAAGGCTGCGAGCTTACTTATTCCATGAGTTCTTCTCTCAGCTGGAATGCTATTCTCTGAGATGCTTCTTGGTCCCAGCATCTTGAAGGATCACACCTTTGAAATTCTAGTCCCTAGAGAAGCCTTTATGTTATCATTAGGGTGGCTCAGATGGGGGTCTTGGTAGCAGGGACTTACGTTCTCCCTGATCCAGAGCCTGAGGCTTTCTCCTTGGCTTATACAGGGTCATCTTTCTCCTTTATCTTCACTTGGTCTTTTCCTCTGAGTGTGACTGTCTTGACCTCTTCTTCTGATAATTCCACCAATCGCATGGATTTGAATATGCTCAGAAGATAGAATGAGGCATAGTTCAGTACTTTAAAGTCTCATCTGAGTGCCAAATGATTCATGAATTGGGCAGCTTCAAGGCAGAAGTGGTTCAGGAATTCTGCTGAAGGAGCAGGCACCAGGTTTTCGTAGGATGTACATAGAAGTAAAGCAGAGAAAATATTTAATCAGAGGAGGAAATAATTTGCTGCGTTACAAGTCAATAGTTGCCGTTCGAAAAGTCTCTAGTGATGTAATTAAAATTCTGTTAGCCGCTTCTGATTGGTAGAGCTAAAGTTCTATTTCTCTTTTCTTTCTTTGAATGTGCTTCTATTGGTGCATTATACTTTTACATTATAATGCCAATCATGTTGACAGTGACATACATGGATTGAACCCATGGGTATTCTCTGTGCTACACCCCCAACTCTTGTTAAAAATTTTTTTGAAACAGGGTCTCACTAAATTGCCGATGCTGGCTTCGAATCTGTGATCCTCCCATCTCAGCCTCCCAAGTACTGGCATCATAAGCATATGCCTCTACATCCAGCTCTCTTTTTCTTTTGTTTCTGAGAAATGGCTCTAGGTTCACTTATATTTGCATTTATCTTTCAAACATGAGCACCACCTTCCTGCCCTCTTTCCAACCAAGCATCAGTTTCTACCTGTGTTCAAGCCCCTGGATTCCAACTTCATGAGCTGGGGCAACGCCCTGGGAAGCCTCAAGAACAATACCTGCCAATCTGGACTCTAGATCAGCTTAAAGTCAGAACTTTGGGGACTGCATCTCTGGCTTCAGGTTATCAACCTTGGAAGAGGTTCTAATGTGCTGAGTGACTTAAAGAGCAGCCTTAAGGCAAGAGTTCATGTTTCTGTCACCAGGATGCTTTTAGAATCCAGGTGCCCAGGAGCCTCCTGGACCCCTGGGGCAGGAACCAGGACACGGACTCAGGCTGAGTCAGTAACAGATTCCCAGACGAGCCCCCCTCTCACTGGAAGGTTCAGGACAACTGTTCAGGTGAAATATTCTCCAGATTATTTCCCAGATTGGATGCAATTACTGTCCTGTACAATTTGGCTTCCTTGCAGCTCACGAACAGTTTCTTTCAATAATGGGTCCATGTTGGGATGATGAGAGGAATTTTTTACAACACTGAGTTCACAACCATGGCACATCCTGGACGCATTTGATCACCAAAGGTGATCACCAAAGGTGGGACCCTGACATCAATACTTCCCTATTACACAAGCCATTACGATGTATAGCCAACATCACAACCACACTATCCTGAACTAGTGCCGCTTTTGTCTGTGGGGGAGACACAACCACAGATGCTGAGTTTGAACCATAATGCCTCCTGATGGGGCTGATTGTAAACTGCTCTGTGTTTACTGATGTCAGCACTGAATAATTGACTGAATTATTGTAAGGTTGAGCCTAATGTAGTTGATATTGATTAATCATCTCTCTCCGATAATGTGGCAAATTACCATTGAACCTGTGGAGGCAGTAATGACATGAGCGGAACAAGGCTGGCTGGTGGGCGAGCTCCTGAGCAGAGGGTGGTGGCTGAGTCTGTGCCCATTGAGAATCCTCTGGTTTGCCATCCCAGGATCTGGTTCATCTAAGTGCTTAGTGTGGCGAATCTGTTCCCTTGCCATTTCTGGCTCCCAGCAGCTGCCTGTACTTGTGACTGCCTGCCTGTACTTGTGGCTGCCTACCTATATTTTTGACTGCCTACCTGAACTATTGGCCACCTGTCTGTAATCGTGGCTGCCTGCTTGTACTTGTGGCTGCCTGCTTGAACTTGTGGTTACCTGCCTATACTTGTAGCTGCCTACTCATGACTGCCTGCCTAAACTTGTGGCTGCCTGCATAAACTGTGGCTGCCTGCCTATACTTGTGGCTGCCTGCCTATACAAATGCATGCTTGCTTTCATGGCTGCCTGCCTATCCTTCCTCCACTGCCAAAGCCTCTCACCCACCTCTTCTCTGACCTCTGTTCCTGCAACCATGTGGCTTCCCTCTCCCCTGTATTGAAACTTGCAGCCATTTTCCTCCTGTAAGGTACCTGGGATTGCATTTAGGGCCACCCAAGTAGACCATGGTCATCTCTTCACCAAGATCCTCAACTTAATCATCCTTGGGAAGTTCCTGTTGGCAAGTCAGGCAGCAGTCACAGGCTCCGTGGGTCATGCTATGGACATCTTTGCAGTCATTACCAGTTAACCACACTGAACCTTACTGGAAGAAGTGCTGGGGTGATAGGCAGCCCAGGGGAGTCCGAGTTCTGCCTTCATTCTGTCTCCACTGAGGGCTCGTGCTGTGGGAATAAGGTCCGGATGGAAGCAAAGACCTTTCCCTCTTGAGCCCCCTTCAGCATGTTGAACTGTGCTTGTCTTCAAGGGTAGGCTCTGAGGATAAGGATGGCTATTCTCCCAGTTCTTATAGATGTCCCACAGTGAGAAAAGAGTTCAATCTTCAATGCTAGACAGGGAAAAATCAAAGCACTACCCTGTGTTTTGAGTAGCAACTAGTGTTTCTCTGGCCCTCATAAACACTAAACAAAGCTCATTCTGGATTGATATATGACTGAAACTTAAAGATTGTACGAGGTATATCCTCCCAAACCCTTTGCTAGGTTCACACCAGCATAGTCCTCAACACTTGGCATAATTTAGTTCACCTAATTAACAGTGCCATACTGGGATGGTCTCATACAACTGTGCCTGTCATGTACTATGCAATTTTTTCTTTTATTGTGGTACTGGACATGGAACCCAGGGACGCTCTACCTCTGAGCTACACCCCCAGCCCTATTTTTTATTCTTTATTTGAAACAGGGTCTCACTGAGCTGCAAAGGGCCTCACTAAGTAGCTGAGGCTGTCCTCGAACCGCGATCCTCTGGTCTCAGCCTCCCAAATGCTGAAATTACAAGCGTGCGCCACCATCCCCGACTGCAGTATGCAGTTTAGAGAGGCATCGTGTTATTCCATTCATGGAGCCTCCGATAGGTAGGTGGTCAGTGCGTGGTCTCTACACCACACCAGGATGCTCTCAGCGCTCAAGGGACAGTTACACTTTTTGATGACTGTGTTGTGGTGTAAACCCTGTGGGTTAACAAGTCAAGCATCATGTAACATAATTAGTTCCATTGTCAGGACTGTTTCGCTGTGATTTGCTCCAGAGTCCTTCTGTCGACCATGGGGCTCAGATCCTTGTAGCTGCCATCTCTTCTAGAGAATTCATGATGAACAAATTGCTTTCTCTTCTCTGAAGCTGTCCATGAACAGCACGGACCATGGAGGCTGACAGATGTGTGTCCAGAGCTGGAGATAGAGGAAGGCACAGTTCAGTTCTGCGTCCTTCACACGGAACTGATAATCAGCATCCTTAAATGGCTGGATAAGAAAACTCTCAAATTCTCCTTCCTTGAGAAAGGTTTCAGTCAATCCCCTATCCTCCCTGAAACAAACAAACAAAAAATACCAGCATCGATGCAAAAGATGATCTTTAATTATATTTAAACCACGAGGCTTAGCTGAATGTATTGACATTTATACCGAGAAATTAATTGACATTCTATTAACCTCAACCAGCAAATTAATTCCTCAGTCTCAGACCCCGAGCACCCAAAGGCTGGAACATGATTATGTATTGATCACAGGACGCGGCAGCCTGGTGATTTCACGTGGGAGTTTAAAGAATCAGAAGCCACTTTTTTTCTAGGTGGTGTCAGCTAGGTACATATTGAAATTTTTTTTATCACAAAAGAATAAAACATCTAAGACCCTCACCACCTTCATTTTTCAAATCAAACGGGAGTCGAGAAAACCACCAGTATGTAGAGCCCTGACCATCACAATCAATTAATAATCCTTCTCTCATTTTCTAATGAACTGAGAGCACATCTCTCTACTCCAGCGACTCCACAGCATGCGTAAAGGAGATCAGGAAACCAGGAATAGGGAAAGAGAAATGATCTCTGCCCAACGTTTATTTTGAAGTTGAGCCGATGGTGTTAGATCATACATACTTCTGATTTTTTTGTGGTTTATTTTTGTACTAGGGATTGAACCCAGGGGAATTCTACCACTGAGCTATACTCCCATCCATTTTATTTAATTTATTTTTTGTTCTGAAACAGGGTCTTGTTAGGTTGTTGTTAGTTTCCCTAAGTTGCTGAGGCTGGCTTCACTCCTGCAATCCTCCTGTCACAGCCTCCCAAGTACTAGGATTACTAGGTGGGTGGGTGTCACCACACCTGTCTTCATGCATTGGCCATCACATGTGACTTAGCTGCCAGGAGCAGATGTTCAAGGTGTAACCTCACTGGCTGAAGACAGTCCAGTAGCATCCCCTATGGGAGGTTGCTTTTTCTTTCCCTAACAAATGGTACCAGAATCCTTGCCAAGACCCCTGGACCCCACTCACATCCCTCTTCCTTTACCCTGCCTGCTTACATGGGCTGTAGAGAGATTCCTGGTAGCATGTCTTCTCTTTAATACAAAATTGATGGGCTGAAAGAAATAGCACTGAGCCGGAGATGGTGGTGCGCACCTGTAATCCCAGTACTTGGGAGACTGAGACCGGAGGATCACAGGTCCGTGTCTGTCTTCAGCAAATTAGCAAGATCCTTGGCAATTTAGTGAGAACTTGTTTCCAAATGAAATGTAAAATAGGGCATGGGGTGTATCTCAGAGGTAGAATGTCTTGTTCTAGCCCCAGAACCACAAAGGAGGAGGAGGGTGATGGTGAAAAAGGAGGAGGAGGAGGAGGAGGGGAAGGAGGAGGAGGAGGAGGAGACGATGACGACTATAACGATGGCAACGACAATGAGGAGGAGGTAGAGGAAGAAGAAGACAATGACAAGGAGGAAGAGGAAGAAGATGAGGAGGAGTGGGAGGAAGAGGAAGAGGAGGAGGAGGAAGAGGAGGAGGAGGAGGAGGAGGAAGAAGAAGAGGAGGAGGAGGAGGAGGAAGAGGAGGAGGAGGAGCAGCAGCAGCAGCAGCAGCAACAACAACAACAACAACAACAACAACAACAACAACAACCAGATATTGAAAGGAAAATACTTTTGATTGGATATTCTCTAGAGCCAAGTCTAGAGGGAAATGCAGTGGCATATGACATTTTCACCCCACTTACCAGGCTGAGGGAGTGGGCGCCCCAAACCTGGTGCCTCAAACCTAGATTCTTCTTCTCATCCCCAAGAGGAGAGCTCTAGGTACTCAGGAGCCGACCGCACAGTGCCATTTTCTCACCTTCCTGTCACCAAACCGTATTCCAGTTTGATGTTTTCAGCCCCAGACACACCTAGGGCTTCCTCACAGATGCCGAGTGGGGAGTCTAGGGCATCCTGGACACCTGTCTGTGCAGACAAGATGTGATCCCGGCAGCCTGCAGTCCTGGCAAGAGCCCTAATGTGTCTGTGGCATCCAGACTGATTTCTCTGTTTTATTTTAGGACAAAAAACTCCTAACAAAAAGAAATGTATAGAAATAAACTATCTCCAAGTGCATATGTTTAAGAAAATGTCACACCGTGGAGATGAAACATTTGGCTTTATTTCTCCCTCTGCTTGGACGAAGATTCCAACCATGTGTGGAAAATGCTTTCCTATCCTTTGGGAGTTGCTGGGGAGGGGGCATCTCCAGAGGAATTCAAGGGCATTTATCTTTAAATAGAATTTTGCAGCCAGGCGTGGTAATGCAGGCCTGGAACCCCAGTTCTTAAGAGGCGAAGACACGTGAATCGCTGGTTGGAGGACAGCCTCAGCAAAAGACTCTCATCAACCTCACGAGACCCTGTTTAAAAAACAACAGGTTGGGGTGTAGTTTGGAGGTAGCATGCTCATGGGTTCAATTCTCCTTACCAAAAAGAAAAATAAATAGAGTGTTGCCTCTCTCTTGTGGTTTCGGATTCTCCACCTCCCTCTCAAGGCTCACTTCTGTTGGTGGAAACTTGGGAAGCACTGTTGGGTGGCAGGTGGCAGGTGTCCTTCTTAAGAAAATTTAAGTGGAACAAGGTAAAATAGAGGTGAATCAAACTAATAAAAAAGAGGAACAGATGAAGTTGGGTTGGGAGCTTACCTTCTAAAAAATGAAGCTTATAACCCAGAAGGTAAGTGGATCTTATCTGAAATAAACCAGTTATAATTAGAACTATGGGCTTATTGTGTGTGTGCGTGTGTGTGTGTGTGTGTGTGTGTGTGTGTGTGTGTGTGTGTATCACTAGAGATTGAAACCAGGGGTGTTCTTTAAAATGCTACATCCGTAGCCTTATTTGTTGTTATTTTGAAACAAGGAAGGTCTCACTAATTTGCAGAGAGCCTTGCTAAATTGCTGAGGCTGGTCTCAAAGACGTGATCCTCCTTTCTCAAATTCCCAAGTACTAGGATTACAGGCCTTTGCCATTAGACTCAGCTGTATGGGCTGATTGGACAGGAGGGGGAACCTCTCAGTAATAAACAGGCACTCCTTCAGTTGGGGTCATTTCTGGAAGAGTAACCTATGTCTTCATCAGTCAGCTTTCAGAGGCTCACCTCCTATGTAGGTTTTTGGTGTTTTTCCAGTACTGGGGATGGAAACCAGGGGCATTGTACCTCTGAGCTACACCCCCTGCCCTATTTTTTCTTCTTTATTTTCAAACAGGGTCTCACTGAGTTGCAAATGGCCTCACTAAGTAGCTGAGGTTGGCTGCAAACCTGTGATCCTCCTGTCTCAGCCTCCCGAATGCTGGGATGACGAGCATGTGCCACTACACCTGGCAGTACTTAGGTTTTAAAGTGCCCGACTTGCCACCATCTGTGCCGATGTCTCTTTTACAAACACTGACATATCGAAACTGCCATGTCCATGTTTATTGATTGTTTTTCTGTGTGAATCAATAATACTAGCGGTCTTCTCCAAGATCTCATTGACTCATCATTCAATATAAGACCTTAGCCTGGTGTGGTTATGCACACCTAGAATCCCAGTACTTGGGAGGCTGAGACAGGAGGACCACAGGTTCGAGGGCAACCTCAGCAACCTAAGGCCCTTCACAACTTAGCAAGACACTATTTAAAAAATAAAATAAAATAAAATAGGGCTGGGCATGGAACTCAAAGGTAGAACGCTCTTGAGTTTAGCCTCCACTGCCACCCCCTACACACAGAGGGAGATCTTTAAGGAGATTCCAGCTATCCCTTTGCAATAAATTGGTATGGTGCTGGCACATTATTGCATTGTATTACACAGACAAACAGCTCTCCACAGTGACATTTATGGACACAATGCAAATTCTAGGCAGGGAGAGAGAGTTAATGGGTCTAACTTTAGGCCAGCGGCACGTGACGTCGCGGATTGGCTCGAGTACCTTCCCTGCTCCCAGTCCTCCTGTTTGCTTCTGTTACTGCTGGAGAAGCTGGCCAGTTGGTGCTGACAGCTTCCTGGTCACCAGCCACAGGGAATCCACGAGTCGGGTATCTCTTTCCTTATACATTTGCAGAGGGCAGCGGCCAGGGGAGATGCTCACTGGGCAGGAAGATGATGGCTCTATCAACGAGAGCTTCAGATACTCAGGCAGATATAGCCATGAACATCAGTCCAGCTGACCCCCTCGCTGTGTAGATCAGCCCCCACGTGTCTCCGCAACCAGCCTTATTCCAGCCCAGCTTCCATTCTGGTCTATCCACCTTGTTTCTGGTTTGCCTCCAACCCCTTTGTAACATGAAAGTGCAGTGAGGTGTTCACACCATTAAACCTTTCCTTAAAGCCAGCCAGTGGGCCCTCACCTAAATGGGGAGGCTCCAGTGTACTTCTGCAGGAGGGACGCTCTGAGCACAGGAACACACGTGTTTGTCTGTAGAGGAGGCTTCTCCACCCGTGGACTGGCTGCAAGGTGGCATCCTTTCAGTCTAGAGCCCGGCATCAGACCCTGGCAATGTGGTGCTATGTGCCAAAACAGTTACAGAAGCCAGATTCCCCAAGAAAACAAGAAACGACAAAAAGCAAGACTACATGAGGAAGGCATTCAGGGGGGAGGGATTAGCAAGAAGATGGAGACGTGTTTCCAGGGGGGCCTCATCTCGTCTCTTCATCTCTTCTTGGATTGATTTTCGCATGACAGCCTCTCTCGACCCTTAGCTCCCCAGCCCCTTTGATCAAACCTGGAGATCTCCAGGGGCAGCTAAACTAATCTGAAGATCTCAGTTGTAGAGGAGAGAGAGAGAGGAGAGAGGAGAGAGGAGAGAGAGGGAGATTGAGATTGATTGATTGATTGATTTTCTTATCGGGCAGACCCAGGATGATGATGCCCTATAGAATGAGAGATTCTTCCCACACAAGGAAGAATTATATCCCTTGCTGTATTTGATATTCTAATTTTTATGTGTGTGATACTGAGAACTGAACCCAGGAACATTCTGCTTCTGAGCTACATCCCCAGCCGTATTTTGTTTTGGTCTCACTAAGTGATTAGGGTCTCACTAAGTTTCAGAGGACCCTGCTAAGTTGCAGAGGCTGGCTGCGAACTTTGATCCTCCTTTCTCAGCCTCCCAAATACTGGGATTAAAAGTACGCACCACCGCACCCAGCTTTCTAGAAATTTTTGTAGGGCCTATAACTCTTCTGCACATAGGCTTCTTTTTTTAACCTTTTTAACAATCAATCATTTTTTCCTATTTCAATTAACATGATTTTGTACTTTCTACTCTCCTATACAGATAAGCTTGCTCTATGGATTCTCCTTAGGGTAGGTTTTATTTCTGTGCTTGTCTGTGCAGGATTCTGCTATCTTATTTTCTTTTTCTTCTTATCCTGAATCATCTCAGGTCAACTCTTAAATCCCAGCTTGCTCATTATCAGTGGGTAGAAGTATTTGATTACATCATAATGTCTTCCACGGAGGTATTTACATATCCTAATAAGTGCTTTTTATTATTTGTAAAGGCTTAGTAACTTCCCATTTCTCTTAAAAGACTAGGGATTGGCAAACTTCTCCTACTGGGGTTAAAACCAGGCTGCATAATCTTTCTCTTAAAAATAATCTAAGTGTAGAAGTGCATGCCTGCAGCCCGGTGCTTGGGAGGCAGAGACCTGAGGGTCACAGGTTCATAGCCAGCCTCTGCAAATTAGTGAGATCCTGTTTCCAAATTAAAAAAAATAAAATAGGAATGGGAGGGTATCTCAGAGATAGAATGGCCTGCGTTCAATCCTCAGTACTATTTACTACTACTATTACTACTACTACTACTACTACTACTACTACTACTGCTGCTGCTGTTGCTGCTGCTGCTGCTGCTGCCGCCGCCGCCGCCGCCGCTGCTGATAACGATGATGTTGGATGCATGGCACATTCCTGTAATCCCAGTTCTTGGTAGGCTGAGACAGGAGAATCCCAGCCTCAGCCACTTAACAAGACTGTGTTTCAAAATAAAACATTAAAAAGGGCTTGAGCCAGACGTGGTGGCGCACGCTTGTAATCCCTGCGCGCTGGGGAGACGGAGACAGGAGGATCGCGCAGGTTCGAAGCCAGCAGCGCTGGCTTAAGAGACCCTGTTTCCAAATAAAAGTATATAAAAAATAGGTCTGGGAGTGTAGCCCAGAGGTAGAAGGGCTTCCAGGAACCCCAGTACCAAAAAAAAAAAAAAGGGCTTGGGGGGTATAGCTCAGAGATCGAGTGTCTCTGGGTCCAATCCCCAATACCACAAAAAATTAATAGTTTAAAAACCATTTTTAGTCAGGTGTGGTGGTGCATGCTTGTAATCCCAGCATTTGGGAGGCTGAGACAGGAGGATCACAGTTCGAGGACAGCCTCAGCTACTTAGTGAGGCCCTTTGCAACTCAATGAGACCCTGATTCAATATAAATAATAAAAAAATAGGGCTGGGGGTATAGCTTGGAGGTAAAATGACCCTGGTTTCATCCCCAGTGTAATAAATAAACAAACAAACAAACAAACAAACCATTTTTAGCTTAGGGAGGGTACATAAAAAAGCTCTGATTGGATCTGATTGACTGCTGTCACTTGCTGCCCAGTGTAATTACTATGCGGAAACCAAGGAGTAATCAAGATTATCAGACGGGCTTCAGATGATGGAGAAGCTCCACTGGAGCCAAGGAGGTGGTCCGGGGAAAGGAGAGGGGAGAGGGAGGAGCGGGAGAGGAGTCACTTCCACGGACGTGTGTGAGAATGCCATGTCCGCCTCAGAACGCTGTATGGGAAAGGATCCAGGAGCGTCCCACCAAGTGCTGTGTGCACGCGCAGCGCTATCACTGTGAACCGCATTATGATGTGGGACTATGATGCGCCAATAAATGCATATAAATAATTAACAACAGAAAATAAAGGGCTTATGTCACCCGGTGTAGTGTCGCATGCCTATGACCCAGGTACTTGGGAGGCAGAGACAGGAGGATCATAGGATTAAGGCCAGTCTCAGCAGCTTAGTAAAACCCCCAGCAACTTTGCAAGACCCTGTTTAAAAAAATAAAATATAGCTCAGAGATGGAATGGGCCTGGGGTTAATTCCCAGTACACACACAAAAAAATTGTGTGTGTATATATGTGTGTGTGTGTGTGTGTGTGTGTGTGTGTGTGTGTGTGTGTATTTTTCCACCTGTTGCTCACCTGCGTCTCAGGCCTCAGCCCCAGGATCTCTGAGGATTCCAGCCGCTGGTTCCCTTAGTTTGGGGGATGCATCCTGCTCTCCCAGGGCAGAGCACCTGGATGTGTTTCCTCTTCCTGCCAGGAAGTCAGGAAGTCAACTCCTACCATGTTCCACGGTGATCACTGCCCAAGCTCATTTTTCCCGGGGAAATTGTCCTCACCTCCCTGACGACCCTAGGTCCTCTGACAGGGTCTCTGGTCTCACTGTGGACGACTTCATTCATCTGTGTTCAGAGTGGACGACTTACACTTGTGGGCAGGTTCACAAATGCTGTGTCAGTCCTCCGCGCAGCAGGGGGCGCTCTAGAGTCTGCCAAGCCCCCGGAATTGAGGCACTTGCCAATCAACTATGGTGTCCACACTCCCAGCAGGGCTAGTGTCAGGCTAGCAAAGAGATGTCTAGGCTTGAAGGGCTTGGGGAGAGTAGCACAGGTAACCACCAAAGTCACCCTCTGCAGCTAACCCAGGATCTAAAACCCTACCACCCAGAACTCATCACCCATAAATAGCAAGAATTCCAGAAAGAAAGCCTGGCATGGAAGCCCATACCTCTAATCCCAGCCTCTGGCAGCCTGAGACAAGGGGATCGCGGATTTGAGACTAACCTCAGCAACTTAGGCCCTCAGTAACCTCGAGAGACCCTGTTTCTAAATAAGACAATCAAGTAGGGTTGGGGCTGGGGGAGGGTGTAGCTTGGAAGCAGAATGCCCCTGGGTTCAATCCCCAGCATCATACAAGAGAAAACAAATAAATATGTATGCCTCTACCATCTTGGACCCCATTAAGATGTATGGCTACAATACACCAATAAAAAAAAGTAAAAAAAATAAAAGTGAAGCATAATAAACAATAAGTAAAACAATAAATAAAAAGATGACTTCCAGAAATGCCATGTGGTTTACTGTTCTAAGTGACCTGACTGACTGATTGATCAATCAATCGAATGATTAATGGGAGAGAGAACTGGGGTGGCGTTCAATGATGCGCAAGTAGAAAGACACAGCCTGGCTCCAGCCTTCCCAGGTTTTCTTTTGCCAGAACGTCTCCGGTCACCAGAGAGTACGTGAAAAGACAGATTTATGGTGACAAAAATCTCATTCTAAAGTACATACATTAAAAAGAAATCATGCATATTTTACTTCCTAATAAGAGGTTTTATACTGAATATGCTAATGAAAAAGTTAGAAGAAAAATATATGTCGGTAATGGAAAACTTTAATAGTGTGATAATGTCCAAGAAGAAACAATTTGTTTGAGTAATGCCCTCATTTTCATCTTGAAAATGAGGTGTGAAGGTGGAGATGGGAGGACAATAGAGGTTCTTGCACACGGGAGACACCCGGTAGCCCCTGTCTGTGTTTGATGCAAATTTCCCAATGGCCATTGTGGGGAATCCTGGAGGAGCGCAGGAAGGCTGAGGTGGCGTGAGCATCGCTGGGCCCCTGGGACGGCATCCTGTCTCCACTTGCTTCTTACCTCTGCTCCAATCAGAATCTCCCACGTCACGTCGCCTTGATCAGTGGCATGTCGTATACACCTTATTTTAATGTTTGTCGAGCTTTCTTTGAAGCCGATACCAGACAAGGATTTGGGTGTGGCTGTTGGTGAAAGACCTACTCCTGGGCGAACGTGCTCAGGACAGGGGACATTCTTCATGGTGCCTACGTGAAGAATTACAGGAGCCCTAGACTGCTAAGATCATCGTCATCTGTGCTTGATGATCAGTAGACTCCGGGATGTGTCTGAGAGGCTACCCTATCCTGCTTCCTGCTTGGTTTCTTTCAAAGGATGTAAACAAGACAGACAGGGAGGGGGGTGGATCTTGGCCTTAAAACGCCAACACTGGTAGCAGCCCTACCGGGGAAAGAAACTGAAACCGCAGCTCTGGAAGAATAGAAGTAATAAGGAGTCTCCGGCAAAGCGTGGGTAGCTTTAGGATGACCCCAGAGGACACTCAAGACTATGATTCCCCTGAATTTAGCCCCACTAGAGAAAAGGGGGCGAGAGTTTCCAGATTCTGCACCAACAGACTCTATTAGGGGTGACCTTCCAGGCACACAAACTCTCAGGCAGCTGCCCCCTCTTTGCATTTGTAGACAAGGTAGCTCTGCAGATCAGAAGGGGCTGTCCCAGGAGAGCCACGGGTACACCATGTTAGAGACAGCCATGCTCACAAGCAGAGTTACAGTCCCCAGAGTGATGAGAGAAGAAGGGAACTCAGGTTCCCCCAATGCTATCCCCTGCAAAGGAAGGATAGCATTCCCCATGCAAGGGAGCTTTAGAATGTGTTCCGGATTCTTTGTGACACACCTCACATTATTTTCTAAGGAAAGGGTCATCTACGTATGAGACTAGCTCTCTGGCTTTATGTTGGTTTCCTGAGACTTTACCGATTCCTGCATGGGAGTACCATCTGTTGGAGCCCAAGTTGGAAATGGAATTTCACTCTGCTCCCCCCTCTACCCTGCCCACGTTCCACGCAACACTCACACACACGCTGGAAGCCAGTCGCCCTTGTGGGCGGGCGCAGCAGAGTGGAGTCTAATCTTCAGTGAGTTTTTTTAAGGACCTACAATAATGTATTGGTTTTCTAATCTGAAAGACAATGCAGGTAGCTCTAAGATGCATCGCTGTGCACTCCAATGTGCCGCTGTTAGTGGTTCTCCTGCTCTCCGGCCAATGTCTACATGGTTTTTGATCTCCCCAAACAAACCGCTGAGCTTTCAAGTCTAATGTGCCCATTCCCATGTCTCCACTTTGATTTACAGAAACATCATAGAACTTAACGAGCTGGCAGAGGACCCCACAGGCAAAGTTAATTTCAAAGTATCTTGTTCCAAAAATGTCCCCACTTGACTTGTGCAGAATTATTTTTGAAGCATTCCGATTCTGTTTCTGGGCCTCGAGTTAGCTGCATATGATGTGCAGACCTGTGTTTGTAGGGCGAGAAGGAGGTCTCTCTTCTGGACTCTATTCTCATGAGCACGTTGCTCTTGAGCTGCAGAAAGTGGTGGGAGAATGTAATACTGCGATCGAGAGGTCGAGAGTGGGAGGCCGGTGGTTGGATCATCTGCGCCTTCACGTACCCGCTGGGGGACCCTGGATCATTCTCTTCCTTCTCTGAGTCTAGGTTTCTCACCTATAAATCGAGAGTAATGACATTATCTTATTCATAAGAATACTTTGAAGATTACGTGAGATCAGACATATTTCCGTGTATGTGTATTTGTATGCAATACTTGAGACTGAACCCAGGGGCATTCTTCCTCTGAGCTACACCTCCCCGACCCAATTTAATTTTTTTTTTAAATTTTGAAACATGAGCTCACTAGGCTGAGGAGGGCCTTGATAAGTTGCTGAGGCTGGCTGCCAACCTGCCATCCTCCTGTCTCAGCTTTGCAAGTATGAGGATTACACTTGTACCGCCATATCCAGCTTATCAAGAGCTCTTAAAACCATGCTTGATGAGTGATAACAAATAGAGGCCCATTGCTACATTTTCTGTAAATAGAGGCACAGGAATCTGAAAATAAGATTTGAACCTTTAAGTTAGGATGTTAGTACACTTATGCACATAGGCATTTTGTTCGCCCAAATGGAAAGCTATTCACTTTTGTGGTCTGTATTGCTTGTCTGTGTTGACGATGCTTGAGGAATCTTGCAGAAGCCAAGAGAACTAAATTAAAAGGATATATGCATGGCCTAGAAGAGTAATAATAATCGTACTAATAAACTGAACACGGCAGCACACACCTGTAATCCCAGGACTTGGGAGGTTGAGACGAGAGAATCGCAATTTTGCAACCAGCCTCAGCAACTTAGTAAGGCCCAGCACGACTTAACGAGACTCTGTTTCAAAATAAAAAATAGAGCTGGGGGTATAGTTCAGATGTAAAATGTCCCTGGGTTCAATCCCCAGTACCACATACACACAAGCATACACATGCACACACACACACACACACACACACACACACACACACACACACACTAGTCAATATTACCATTAATATTTAAACATTTGAAAAGCAATTTGGCCTCAAGTTCTGCTGAGGGGTTTCTGCAAACTGTCGAGTTTAGTTTCTGTTTTTGAGCTTCCTAGTTATGACCCTGGAAGGTATGGTCTCTGTGTTGGCGCAGAGTCACACTTTCTAAAAGGGCTGTGTTACTTCTGGCCCGCAGTTTGACTCTGTTTACACGAAACACTTTCTAGTGAAAAGCATTGGCTCTTTAATACAGTTACAAAGGAGCCCATGCATGGGAACATGGTTGACGAATAAGGAGACCTACGCCATGCCGGGGACCTGCTTCGTGGTGTCTGTACAAGTAGTCTACCCAGCTCAGAGCCCTCAGCTTCTGCACACACGAGCCCGTCAATGGGCATCTGGGCTGTGTCTGGGAGGCTCATCCTCTCTGCTTCCTGCTCAGGGTCTTCTGTACCATGCAAGATGGGGAGGAGGGCAGAGCTTAGCCTTAAATATCCATCCCTGGTAGTAGCCATACCAGAGCCAGAAACTGCAATCTCAGGCAGGTCCCACACCCAGCTCACTCTTAGGCATATATGCTTGCCAAAGCCCAGAGCTGTCCACGGTACAAAACCCACAGCAGCACCGCCTTCTAGCAGCCAAACTCCGTGCCTGTTCCAGTGTGTGTCTCTGTGTGCATATGTGTGTGTGTGTGTGTGTGTGTGTGTGTTTGTACTTCTTTTTTAAGATTCAACAACAAAATTCAAGTTTTTATTGAATGTCATAGTTCAGCAGGCGCAGTTAGACACGCTATTGTCTTACTTGTTTTTCCTTATCAAATTGCAAAACTTCAAATTATCACAAGTTTTTATAGTCTCATGAACATATTTAATCTGAGCTGGTCATGGTGGCTTGTCATCCCAGCATTCGGGAGGCTGAGGCAGAAGGATCGTGGTTCGCGGACAGCCTCAGCTACTTAGTGAGGCCCTTTGCAACTCAGTGAGACCCGGTTTCAAAATAAGGAATAAAAAAATAGGGCTGGGGGTGTAGCTCGGGGGTAGAAAAGCCCTGGGTTCCATCCCCAGCACCACAAAAAATAACATGTTTAATCTGTAGTGATTATTTTCTAAATAACACGGTTTTACTGGTGCACTATAATTATATATCATACTGAAGCAAAGAGTGAGAAGAATATCTGTGCAAGCAGTACTTTCCCTCCAGCATTTCCCTCCAGGGCTGACCCCCTCCCTCCTCTTCCCTGTATACGTAATTGAAACGAACATTGGTAATTTCTCATCTATACATGGCATTAGTTCAACAAAACCAATATAAAACTTCAAAATTAAAAAAAAAAAACTAAAATAGGCTTCCCTCTTCCAGGTTTTGCTTGTTTGCTTTATCTTTGCTGTAATAGGGATCAAACTCAGGGGCTCACGTATGCTAGCACTTTACCCTTAGTCCTTTTTTAAATTTTGAGGCAGGGTCTTGCTAAGTTGCCTGGGTTGGCCTCGAACCTGTGATGCTCCTGCCTCAGCCGCGAGTTGCTGGTGTTACAGGTACACACCACCACACCTCACTCTTATTTCAAATCATTGGACTCACCTGTGGGGAGGGGTGGGGTGGGGAGGCTCTGGGTGGGGTGAGCTGTGTCCAGCAGAGTAGGGCAGAGACGCTCCCATGTCTCCCCCGTGCCCTGGGCTGGAAGTCTGCTCTTGGGCCTTCTGCTTCACACTCATGAACATCTGAAATTCAGAAGCTTCCCCCGCCTGGGCTCACCTGCGTCTTCACAGACATGACTAATCACGTCTTCCAAACCCACTCACGTAGTGCATGCTGACATAACACTATTGTATACAGGATGTGCACAGGGGCACAGGCCTCTGCAGAAACTTTGATAAACCTGACTCTGTCATTCACAACCCCAGCTGCACACCAGAGTCTCCGAATAGAGAGAAATGCACCAGGTGTTTTGTGTGTGTGTGTGTGTGTGTGTGTGTGTGTGTGTGTGTGTTTCTAGCAGCTATATAACTTCAACACACCAATGAAAGTTTAAAACTAAGGAAGATTCCAGGCATGGTGGCGCACGCTTGTAATCCCCGCACTTGGGAGGCGGAGACAGGAGGATCACACAGGTTCGAAGCCAGCCGCGCTGGCTTAAGAGACCCTGTTTCCAAATAAAAATAAGTATAAAAATAGATCTGGGAGTGTAGCCCGGAGGTAGAAGGGCTTCCAGGAACCCCAGTACCAATAATAATAATAATAATAATAATAATAATAATAATAATAATGATGATGATGATATAAGGAAGATGGGGGAAGACAGAAAGGAAAAAAAAAAGAAAGAAAGGAAAAAGAAATGTATTCCTGCCTTAGCTCAAGAACAGTCAGAAGACTGCAGGGATGGGGCTGGCCATTGTTTTTGCTTTGTTTTGTGGTGCTGGGGATGGAACCCAGGGGCAATTTACCAATGAGCTACATCCCCAGCCCTATTTTATTGTTCAGTTCAAAACGGGGTCTCACTAAGTGGCAGAGGGTCTTGCCAAGTGGCTAAGGCTGGTCTCCAGCCTTTGATCCTCCTGTCTCAGCCTCCCAAGCACGGGGATTACAGGTTTGTGCCACTCCAGCCAGCTCATTGGTTTATTTTTTTAAGCTTTCAGGGGCAGTTCCAATGAGAGGTAAGCTGGAGAGTCACAGTGCTGAGCAGATGCGTTACATAAACTTCTACTCAGCCTCCTATAGCTCCGTAGACTTCACCTGATAAACGCCAGGGTTATATTCCATGGAAAGCACAGTTTGAAAAAAGAGAAAAATGACCAGTCATTTCAGGACATGCACAGTTTGTGCACATGCACATACACACACACACACACACACACACACACACACACACACACACATGGCAGGATTACATTTTTATCTTTAGTTTTTATCTTTAGTTAAATGTAGTGAAGTGGTAAGCTGGGCGTGGTGGCGCTCGCTTGTAATCCCCGTGCTTGGGAGGTGGAGACAGGAGGATTGTGCAGGTTCGAAGCCAGCCGCGCTGGCTTAAGAGACCCTGTTTCAAAATATAAAAAGTAGGTCTGGGAGTGTAGCCTGGAGGTAGAAGGGATTCCAAGAACCCCAGTACCACCAAAATAATAATAATAATAATAAATGTAGTGAAGTGGTAAAACATCACCAAAGACACAATGGGAAGCTCTAAGCACTAAATGTTTACAAAGGGATATTAAAATTCAAATTTCCACGATTCACTGAGAGGCACACAATGAGATATTCAAAGTCTGGGTCACCAGGTGCAGAAAGCATAAAAGAAAGAGTCAGGAGCTCAGCCCGAGTGCTACAGAGCTTTGGAGAAGTGCCCAAAGGCACGGAGAGCTTTCAAGCAAGGATCCACACGTGGAAAGTGTGGCCGCAAGCCACGTAGGATGCACAGCCTTCGTGACGTCGGCCTGGATTCCCACGTTAATAATTCCCAATTTAGCACGCTTCATCAAAGAGAGGGTGCTCAGCTTACAAGAGATGTTGTTTCTGTTGCATCTACGCCAGGAGAGAGATCCCAGGCAGAGGGAGATCTGACAGTAGAGACCTTTCACATCAGGCTGCAGAGAGAGGAGAAGGAGGTGAAGCGAATAGGGCATTCACTAACTCGGTGGTGGTAGCTGGGTGTGGTGGTACACAGCTGTCAGCCCAGGACTTGGGAGGCTGAGACTGGTGGGTCGCAGGTTCGAGGCCAGGCTCAGCAACTTAGCAACCCCCTGTTGCCAAGTAAAACATAAAATAGGGCTCAAGGTGCAGCTCAGAGGTAGAATTCAATTCCCAGAATCAATCAATCAATCAATCAATCTCTCTCTCTCTCTCTCTCTCTCTCTCTCTCACACACACACACACACACACACACACACACACACACACTTGTAGTGCCATAGATGGATCTTGTAGGTGGTAAGAATTTAAATCTATGCAGATATCTATGAGTATTTACGATATAGTGAATTATAAACAAAAGACGGGGATATGAGGAATGAGGAATCCAGTATCTGACACAGATAAGGGTTTTGTTTTTTTCAGATTATTTGAGACGAGGCCCGCCCCTTGAAGCAGACAGAAGTTGGTAATGGCGTAGGGTATAAAGGGTAGGGTTGTTCAATTCTCTGTAAGAATTTGATTTTTAGGAGTTCCCACAGTAGCCCTGAACACAGCATCTACTCATTGTGTTCTGAAATCCCCCTTCCTTGAGACTGCTATGCGATGCAGCCCAGGACGGCCATTAGAGAGATCATCCCGTTGGTCATGAGAACGTGATACCACAGTCTTGTAAATTCTAAATATAAACACAAAGGTGCATTGTAGAGCACCTTAATCCCAAAATGTCTTCTTTGCAATCCCAATTGCAAAGAGCCTTTAGAAATGAACGTGGGAGACAGAAGTCGCTTTGGCCACTGAGGCTTAGGACGCGTCTCCCAGCTCTGTGAATTCCCACCTGCGTGTCCTGCGTTTCCTCTTCTGAGGGCGGCTGGCATGACACAGCTTCTTTTACCTGTCACATGGAGTAGCGGGCATTGTATAAAAACCAAGAGGGGAAGCCAGATCATTAAACCAACATCAAGAGCTGTTGAAATATCCCTAGCAGTCTAACTTGGCTCCATGTCCAGATTCCTGCCTGCAGGAGTCTGAGCTGTCTAAAAACTGGTATTTGTCACAATTACTCCTGTTCCAGGTAACATCTGGCAGCTCTGCCGTGCTCGACAGCACGGGTCCCTTGGCCCTGGGCTCTTATTCACGCCTGGCTTCTATTTCTCTGCAACTTTTATCTCACCAACATCAGAAAACAAAGGCTCATCTCCCTTCAGATGCCCTTAAAATTCTGTGCACCTCATTTGAACCAGCTGTGGCTTTGGAAGACAACATGAATGACACCGAGTTTTCTGAGAGGGAGGGAAAGTTCTCTACGTGGACAGAGGTCAGGGAGCATTTAAGAAATACAGTTACTGTTTGGTATCATTATCCACGACACCTGCTCTGGGGGTGCTGAGTAGCTGACAGAAAGAGGGAGTTGGGACCCAGGAACGATGGTTTCTGAACCCAGGCAGATGCCCCGGAACACAGGAATGATGCTTGGTCCTTAATATGCCCTTGAAATGAGCAACGCAAACCCCAAAGCATGCCTGTGGCTATGCAGAGGGGAATGGTCAGGTGTTGACTCTCCACCTCATAGTCCCTCTTTCCCTTCCTTTCCAGTGCGGATGGCCCTCGCTACGAAGTCCTGCAGATGGACATCAAGGTAGAGGAGCCCAGTGACCCACCCACCACACAGCTCATCACCTGGCAGGTGGAATACCCAGGAGACATCACTTCTGACTTGGGGGTGTCCAAGATCTACGTAAACCAGAAGGACCTCATTGGCGTTATCCCGCTGGCCATGGTAAGAAAGTCCCTGTCTTGGGCTCTGGAGATAGGATTCCGGGAAAGGAAAGCCCCCAGAGTTGAGATTGGGGAAGTGTGAGTGAGTGCTGGGATAGGGGAGAAACTGGACCTTGAAAGCGTCCTGGCGGTAGACAGTTCTAAAATAAGATACACTGCTTAACTCCAGGTATTAAATTTGGGTCTGCTTTGATGTGAAAATTACTGATGGTTTGCCAAATGCGTACCGTGCCATGCAGACTCTGCGGGGATTTTAAACACATGCAAGCGTAGAGACCAGATGCTTGCGAGGTATGAGTGGCCACGCCTAGTTGTTAGGAAAGTTGAAAACTCCGTGTCTGAGCAAACCCCGTGCTTAGACTCGGCGGCAAGGAAATCAGAGGAGAATGCGCTCTGCAAGGAGATGAGCTCCGTCTGCCACAGGCTTGTTTTCTGAGCGAGAAAGCCGAGGCTCAAGGAGGCCGACCATCTTGGGACCCGAGTGTTCGCCATTCTTGACTGCGCTCTGCAAGCATCCTCTAAAGCAAACACACATAAGTCAAGGTCTCCACTGAGGAGCCACGCAGCTCTATTTTATGTGTGCCTCGGCTTCTACATCTGTTCAGGGTGTACAGAGATAACCGCTGCTAATGAGGCCGTGGTGAGGATAAGACAATATCTGTAGGGTTCTTAGAAGGATGCCAGCCTGGCTTGGGCACACACAGGAGATGTCAGCCATGGTTATGATCACTTAGCTCTTGAAGGCAAAATGGTTAACGGCACCCAGAAATGGTGTCATCAACTCATTCAGGAAAGGGCTTGTTCACAGTCCCCATATTTCACAATACCAGCGCTAGGCAGTGTGCGTGCATCATGGATTCTCCAACCAGATGGAATGAACTGAATTCAAATCCCCTGGGTCAGCTGAGTTTCTAGCAAGGCTGTCTGAGCGGTTGCCTCTGGGCACCAGAGTAGAGTCCAAGTCCTCTCTCCTGGCTTGGTAAGAACATGCTTGCCATTGGCATTGGTGGTGTTTACTGTCATGAAATTACTTTTTTGGTAGTTTTATGTTCATTGAGGGCTATTTGCACACATTTTGATATAAATCCTAGCAATGTTAAGAGGCATAGGAATGCTGGCTTGCCTGGGCCACAGTGAAGGACAGGGATAAAGCCCCGTGGACGACGGGCAGGGTGTGTAGGAATCGGGTTGTCCAATAGTTGTCAGAGAGAGTCACACATGGACTGATGAGTGTCTTTAGAAAATTGTTCTGGCTACAGTGGATAATAAATTTAGGGGGTAAAAGGGGCATTAGAGAGAGAGAGAGAGAGAGTTAAGGGACTGTAACCTGGATTCTCTAGAAAACTGTAACACTAACCCAGAGGACTGAGTGTCAACCTATATCTTGCTTTCCAGTCTGGATGGGAGAAGCCTGGGGCTCATATGATGGCTCCAGGGATTTAGCACATAGCATCCATGACTGGGTGAGTCCAAAGGTGTTGTCTTCATCCCTGTGACCCCAAACTAATAGCAACCATGTCTGTGTTGTGGTCAGCAGACAGAGGTGGAGAGAGCCAGGGCAGGAGTGACCCCTTGCTGAGGGACTTTTGCTTCCTGCTATCAGCCAAAACCCCCGGCTGGTTAATGATCCACCTCTAGCTGCAAGAGAGGCTGGAAAGGGAGTGTTATTTCGGGAGAACTTGTTCTCAGCTAAACTCTTGCAATGGCAGAAGGAGGAAGGACAGACAGAGGCAATCCATCTGGGGAAGCATCGTGGTGTAAGGATGGTAGGACTTTCTGATGCACTGAAAAGGGTCATGATAAAAAGATGGAAGAAATTAATGAGTCCTGCCAATCAAATTTTTAGGAGAATGTTTTAGTCCAAAAAAACATTCTCTTTATTGTCTCCCTGACGCCGCTATGCAAGCTTAAGTGTAAGAATTTTTTCTACGTCAAAATATAGTATGGCATGTGGTCTTATATAGAACCCTTTGCCTACATCCCTGATTGATTCCTGGAGGTAAACTTTTGGAAGTAAATTTTAATCCAAGGACATGATTAAAAGGATATGCAATATTGTAATACTTTTTTGGTAACGGTTGCCAAATTGCCATCCGGAAAGTTTAACTAATTTACAATTCCACCTGCTGTGTATAATGATACCATTTCCCCACAACTTCACCAACACAGAATGTTAACTTTTTAGAAAAATAATTTATTAAGCAAAAATTATATCTCAGTGTTTTCTTAAATTTTCCCTCCTTGGGGTTACAGTTTCTGATTTTTTATTAAGCATTTTTTTCTTTGTCTATTTTCTTTTCCTACTGAGAATTCAACTTTTTATTACTTTTCTATCGTGTGTGTGTCTGGCCCAAAACCTAAGATCCTATTGTCTCAGCCTCCCAAGTAAGTGGGATGATAAGTGTGCACCGCTGCTCTTAGCTATAAATCTTTTTGTATAATGTGGAAAAACCCTACATGCCATTTAATTTCCCATCTTAATCCTTCTAGGTATAGGGTTTGTTAGTTTTAGTTGTGTTCAAGCTTCTGGGTGACAAATCTCTATAACTTTCCCATCTGTGCAAAGCTAAAACTCTCCCTCTTCCTCCCCCAGACACTGGTAACCACCTTTCCACATGTTCTACTGTCCTTTGATTAACATATTTCACGTATCCTTACCAATTTACTATTGCCTTCTGATTTTATGGGGTTTCTGGCATGCAAAGGTTTTTGCCTGTTTTTTCTTTGTTGTCGTTATTTTGTTTGTTCCTTACTGGTGCATTGTAATCATAGCTTGTAATGAAGTTCAGAGTAGCTGGGGCACAGATACACACACTTGTTGAGCCCTCCCCCAGTTACCACCCCACTCTCTCCCCCTCCCTCCCTTCCTGTGCTCAACACTGGTCGGCTTTAATAAATTTGCATATGTCCATCATAATGTGGTCAAATCTATTGGTCTTCTAAAAGTACCTGCTGGGTAGGTGTGGTGGCGCACTCCTATAATCCCAAATTCTTGGGAGGCTGAGGCAGAAGGATTGCAGGTTCAAGACCAGCCTCAGAAACTTAGCAAAACTCTCAACAGCCTAGTAAGACCCTGTTTAAAAACAAACAAACAAAAAAAATAGATGGATAGACAGACAGACAGAGCAAGCTGTGGATATAGCTGGGAGGTAGAATGCCCCTGGGTTCAGTTCCTAGCAAAAAAAAATTTCTACTACAGAAATGTCCTTTATTTCCCCTTCATTACTCTGGAAGAAGGAAAAAATCATACCTACTGTTTTGTTCTAAAATCTGCAAATATTAAAACACCCAAACACAGCACCAGGAGATAAGCAGGACTGTGGGAGGTCCCTGGGGAGAAGGTTCTGGGGAGAACGACCTCGAAACGGCAAGGCTGAAAGTAAACGCGGTTGGGGACACTTCAGTCCTACGAAGGGCTCAGGATCGCCTTGGGGCAAAGCTCACAGCTTGGTATATATCTCCATCTCCAGGAATCCTTCGAATTGAGAAGCATTTCCCCCTGCTGTCCAGAACCTTGAAAGCTTTTTTAATTTTATAATCTAATCATTTATTTTATGAGTTTTATTACTTTTCAGGAAACCATGCTTTACTATGTAGTGGGTAAAATACGGTTTTTGTCCTTAGGGAAGAAAATTCTGAGAAAAAGGCCATTAAATGTGCATTAGCGCTAATCTATTAAGTGTCCATCTGTAACCTGGCGTCTGCGTCTGCATCTGGGGAGGTGGTGTCTGCCTTTCTCAGAAGAGCCTGGCACTTCCCGAGTTGACACAGGGTGTGGGAGGACAGGTCTCTGCTTCTCCTAGCGGCCACCCCAGCGTAGCTGAAACAGGAGATTTGACCAGAGGGGACCAAGCCTATCTTGCACATCTGCAATTCAAATGTACCAGCAAGCGCTTTAAAACTGTTTCCAGGGATGCGGAGCAGCAATGGAGGGCGTGCTTAGCAGAGGGTGACTCTGGACTCTATCGCAGCAGAGGAGGAGGAGGAGGAGGAGGAGGAGGAGGGAGGAGGAGGAGGAGGAGGGGAGGAGGAGGAGGAGGAGGAGGAGGAGGAGGAGGAGGAGGAGGAGATGATGATGATGATGGAGATGTTCTTCATTTTCAAAAACACCAAACATCATTTTCCGCCTTTTTTTTTGGGGGGGGGGGGTCAGTCCAGGTGCTATAACTGCAGCAAGTTTAGGAAATAGAAATGTCTAGCTCAACTCTTCATGGATTTTATTTTTCCTTTTTTTTTTTTTTTTGGTACTGGGTATTGAACCCAGGTGCATTCTACCTCCCGCTAAATTGCTCAGCCTGTTTTTATTTTGAAATAGGGCCTTGCTAAGTTGCAGAGGGCCTTAGTAAGTTACTTAGGTTGGCCTCCAATCTGCAATTCTCCTGTCTCCTGTCTCAGCCTCCCAAGTACTGGGCTTATAGATGTGAACTGCCATGCCTGGGTGGTCACATTTGTTTGGTTACCCTTGTCCCCATCCTAGTGAGATGTGCACACCCAGCAGAAAACAAGGATTTGAGCATCCTCGGTGGAGCTTGCATACCCGGCAGAATGCGAGGTGCCAGCCCAGGGCTGATGTCCAGTGAATGCCTGCAAACAGTTTCCTTGTCCCTTGAAATCCATATGATCTTTGGGCAGAGGACAATTCGGTTTCTCTCCCAGCAATTTTGGAGTTAGCCCAGGTAATACACTGTGACCATCATCTGCTGAGATTCGGACTTGCAAAAAGAGCCCCTTCAAATTCTGGAAGGAACCTTCTTTTCCTGGCTCCAAGAATGAAACTTCCTTTTATTTTTAGCATAAAAGCAGATTCTTGGCTCTCCGTATTTGACTTCTCCTGGTCTTCTTTTCCTGTGTCAGGCTGTTAATTAATATGCCAGATACCCTCTGTTGTTGTGCTTAGACTTTTTTGAAAATTCAGTCACACTACCGCGCACACAGCCACTCTCATGTTCAGACTTTCTCAGCCAAGTGCAAATGAAGTCTCCGTGATGGCCTCCGAGAGAGGCAGTTCTACTCCACGGCGCCTTCTTTCCTTGTGCACTCGAGTGACTGCTGCCCCCCAAAACAACCCTCGATAATGACACCGCGCTTGCTTGCTGCCTCCTGGGTACCAGAAACCGCTCTGTGTACGTGGTAATAAACTAAGCTCAGGCTGTTATCATGATGACCCAGGGGCACGGGTACCACTCTTATCCCACGTCGCAGACGTACAGGACTCACCGAGCTTGCAGCCTGGACCCAAGCTGCCCAGCTAAGTCGCTGAGCTGGAACTAGACTCCAGATGGACGGGCTCCAGACTCCACACTCATAGCTGGTCCACTGCACTGCTGTCTTAAGCCAGGCAAAGAGTGTAAACTCTTGATCAGCACAGTATGCAAAAAAGATCCTGAGAAATGCAAATGCATACAGGCATCCTCATAAAATACCAAGTGGAGAGGTCTTCTTGAGATGGGGATGTCGTCTGCAAATGAATTATTTATCATGCACCAAGACACTGCCGACTCTTTGCGGCCCCCCCTGGCTGCCTTTGATGTGCCCTAATGATCCTGCTCTCCAGAGGTGATTTATAATGAGGTGGCTGGCGGCGGTGGGCGGTGGGAGAACCAATGCTTTTGCAGGTACCAGGACAAAACAAACGCAGGAGACCTATCGCTATTGTTTGCGTGTGTCACCACATCCCAGCTGTTGTACAACCAGTTGCTCCTGGTGAACAATTGATCGTGAGGTGCGTCATTCTAATAGACCCTATGGAAACGTGGTCCCCCGAGAAGCATCTAGGAGCCCCACTGTGTACCGCCCTACCCTCTGGGTTAATGTTATAGCAGAGCACATGTTTCATTTAGCAGAGGCAGTGGGGATTGCTGATTCAAGATGTTTGTATCTGACCTAATTTGGGATCTATTTTTTCAAATATCACTCTGACAGCTGGACCTGGTGGTGCACGCCTATACTTTGGAGAATGAGACAGAAAGATTGCAGGTTTGAGGACAGCCTTAGCACGTAGTGAGACTCTCATCAACCTAATGAGGTCCAGTCTCAAGCTAAAAATAGGGCTAGAGGTGTAGCCCAGAGGTAAAGTGCCTCTGGTTTCAATCCCAGTACCAAAAATAAATAAATACATAAATAGATACATAAATACATAAATAAATGCAAGTAAAAATAAAAGATAAATAAAATAAAAAGAATAAAGTTGGGTGTGGTGATGCATGCTTATAATGCCAGTACTTGAGAGGCTGAGACAGGAGAATCACAGATTTAAAGCCAGTCTCAGACCTTGGTGAGGTTCTCAGCAACTTGTTTTCAAATAAAAAAAATAAAAATATAGCCTGAAGGTAGAATTCCCCTGGATTCAGTCCCCAGCACCACAAAATGAATGGACGGATAAATGGATAGATGGATGGATGGATGGATGGATGGGTGTATAGATAAATAATCACTCTGAGTGATCAGGAGAATATATTTACAAAAAGGATCTGTGGTGGAAATAGGCTACTTTGGGGGTTAATTTGATAAGCCACATAGAATGGATAACAACTTGGACTGGGCTGAGTTAAAGGGAGGTTTTAAGATGGATTCCACATGTGGAGACCTCAGGACCTGCTTATGACTAGACAGGGGTATGTCTGGACACAAGAGATCAGATATGAGTCTTGACTCAACAGCGCCACCCAGTTGGACTTTCTGGGATAATACGCTTGGTCGATAATCTGAGCCGTCCAATATGGCGGCCACGGTCACAGGTGGTTATTTGGAAATGTAAGTAGGACTAAAGGACCGCGTCTTCTAAAGTGACACGAGTTGGTCAGATATGGTGGTGCATGCCTATGACCCCGGTGCTTGGGAGGCTGACAGGAGGGCACGAATTTAAGGCCAACCTAAGCCATATAGCAAAGAACCTCAGGAGCCTAGTGAGACCTTGTTTCGAAACAACAACAAAAAAGTAACACAGAAGCCGGGCGTGGTGGCGCACGCTTGTCATCCCCGCGCTTGGGAGGCGGAGACAGGAGGATCGCGCAGGTTCGAAGCCAGCCGCGCTGGCTTCAGAGACCCTGTTTCCAAATAAAAATATAAAATAGGTCTGGGAGTGTAGCCCAAAGAAGGGTTTCCAGGAACCCCAACACCACCAAAAAAGAAAAAAGAAAAGTAACGCAATATTTTGTATGTGTGTGTGTGTGTGTGTGTGTGTGTGTGTGTGTGTGTGTGGTACCAGAGATTGAACCCAGGGGCATTCTACCTCTGAGCTACATATGCCTGTGGCCCTATTTTTATTCTGTATTTTTAAACAGGGTCTCACTAAGTTGCGGAGGGCTTTACTAAGCAGCTGAGGCTGGCTGCAGACCTACGATCCTCCTCAAGCCTCCCAAGGACTAAGATTACAAATGTGCACCACCAAACCTGGCTAGTAACACAAATTTAAACAGCCATACGTGTTAGCGTCTATCAGATTAGACAGTGGAGCTCTACAGGTGTAACTTGGGAACCAGACAGAGTTGGGCTATTTGCCGAGACACTGGCCTATGTATTTTCCACTTGCTGTGTGGATCTGTTGTCTGTTCTCCACTCTGCTCTGTGCCCCTGGGGTCGTCCCATTGTGCTGTGCATTGAACAGCTGCCTGCCCAGTGGCTTCTGCTTGGGTTCAGTCAATAGAAGGCACAGGGAAGAGAGGCGATAGAAGCTCCTCTCCCACAGGCACCATTTGTCAATGGCCGTGCGCTCTATCAGAAGTGCCGGTTACGCTCAGTCCACTCTCTCATTAATAACAGCAGCACCAGTGTGACATCTGCATCTCAGACACAAGCACCTGTTCACACTGCACGCCTGGTCCTCCCACACTACCTGGTGCTGCAGGTGCCTGAATGCGGTTTTGGCTTATAATAATACCTGCCCCAAACTGCGTGTATTCAGATTCATAGTGCTTTATTATAAACTACTTTCTTTTACTTCTGCCTTATAATCCAGTTAAAATGTTATGTTGACTTTTTTCTAAGTATATGTATCAGTAGATTCTATGGTTCTTTTTCCAGAGCCATGAATTAATTGCTGCTTTATTTCTTATGTGAATATTTATTTTATGAAAGGAGCTTTTTAGCCAGATGTTGTAGTTCATACCTGTAGCCCTGGTACTTGGAAAGCTGAGACAGGGAAATCTCAGGTTTGAGGCCATCGTTAGCAACTTGGGCCTTTTGAAACTTAGTGAGACTCTGTTTCAAAATAAAAAATAAAAGGGCTGGCTGGGCGTGGTGGCGCACGCTTGTAATCCCCGCGCTTGGGAGGCGGAGACAGGAGGATCATGCAGGTTCGAAGCCAGCCGCATTGGCTTAAGAGACCCTGTTTCCAAAATTAAAAAGTATAAAAAATAGGTCTGGGAGCATAGCCTGGAGGTAGAAGGGCTTTCAGGAACCCCAGTACCACCAAAAAAATAAAAAATAAAAAAATAAAAAATAAAAGGGCTGGGGGTGTAGGTGGAGGTAGCATGCCCCTGGATTCAGTCCTCAGTACAAAAAGAAGAGAAAAGAGAAAGAAAGAAAGAAAGAAAGAAAGAAAGAAAGAAAGAAAGAAAGAAAGAAAGAAAGAAAGGAAAGAAATAATTATGACAGAAGGAAAAAAGGAAGGAAAGAAGGAAGGAAGGAAGGAAATTTTAATTCATATAGGGTTGAAAGCAATGGGTTTGGTAGTTGCTGTCTGTGGAAGGACAGGGAGTAGATTTCCCAGCCTTGCAGGCCGCAGGTTCCCTACACAATAGAAGATTTCTGCCATTGTAGCCCCCTGTCATCATAAACATGGGAGCCATAGGTGTGGCTGGGTTCCAGGAGAGCTCTATGCAGCACTGAAATGTGGATTTCATATATACCTCTCATATGTCACAAAAGAGTGTGCTGCTGTTGGTTTGTGTCAATCATTTTTAAATGTAAAAACCACCCTCGGTTGTATGCCTTTCAAAAAGCACAGCCTGCAGGCACTCACCGACCAATCGCTGACCTAATGGGCATGTACTATCCACGTCTGAGTTTCTCCTATTGGAAGTTTCAAAGCCCCCTGTGTGATCCAACCCGGGCATAACATTGGCCCTCTGTAAGTGAAGAAAGGCAAATGGGTACATACAAGCAGTATGTTTGAAGGGAAAGATCAGATGTGGGTCCAGACTCAACGACGCGGCCCAGTGGGACTTTCTAAGCTATCCAATATGGCGGTCACAGCCTCATGGAGTGGTTGAGATCTGGAAGTACTCCTGAAAACTTTTTAAAAGATCAACATTTAAATTTTAAATAAAAAGTCTCAGTTATCACGAGGAAAGTTTACTTCCTGCAGTGAACATCAATGAATTTCCCACTGACTCCACTCTATAGACAGCTTGCACAGGACTCCCCAGGGCAGGTGGTCTGAGCCTACCTTCTTGGGTCTCAGGCCTCTTGGACATCACAGGTCTCAGGACAGCCTTGGGCTAGTCGTCCTTCCAGGGGAGCGACTCATAAATCAAATGACCTCTCTCCATCGCATTCTTGGAGATCCCTGGCACAGGATGCTCATGCATTCTAAATTCATTTATGTGCCCCTCATGATCTTTGATTAACTTCGTTGTCTTCCTCTTCATCTATGTCCACTGGACTGTGTCGGACTCTTGTGCTGTTCAGTCAGCAGTGACCTTCAAGTTAACTTCATTTAAAAGAAGCTGAAGAGGCTACAGAGAGGAGAGATGAGGACAGAGGGGCCAGCCGCATGCAACCAGCCTGCCTGTCAGTGTGCGGGCTCCCCATGCTTGGACTCAACCATCTGTAGATCAGAGGTATCTTTTAAAAAATTGTAAGCCAGGCATGGTAATGCATGCCTGTAACTGCAGTACTTGGGAGGCTGAGACAGAATGCAGGTTCAAGACCAGCCTCATGAACCTAACCAGACCCTGTTTCAAAATAAGAATAAAAAGGGCTAGAGTTGTAGCTCAGAGATAGAATGCCTCTGGGTTCATTTTCGTGTGTGTGTGTGTGTGTGTGTGTGTGTGTGTGTCTTTCTCACACATGCACACATTGTATCTGTATAAAACATGTACAGACTTTTTTTGTTGTTATTATTTCCTAAAGAATGCAATATAACAACTATTTATGTTGCATTGACATTGTACTGGGTATTCTAAGACATCTAGAGTTACAGTATACAAAAGAGGTGCACAGATTAGATGTAAACGCAGTGTTATTTTATATCCGGGAGCATCCCTGGTTGAGCATCCTTGGGGGTTCTGACCCATCTCTGCAGGACTGTGATCCCTAACTCAGAGCTGCTGAACCCCAGTTTCCTTGCTTCTGGGGTGACTTCCTAAAAGGTCGCCCTTTTCCTCACGTCCAGAATCTTGTTAGAAGCCACCAGCAGGGGAAGCCACCTTTTAGTAAGGTGGGGCTGCACACAGGATCTCTGAGCCTTTCAGCAGTTCACACCGTACACCACACCTACCACCATCTCCTCTGTCTATTCAACTTGTGTTCTGCATAAGAGAGCATGCCTAAACCCAAGCTTGAAATTTTGGAATGCCTCAGGAGCCACATAATTTCGAGCTACTATCTAGCCTCACCTGGCTTTTCTTTGAGACGAATTCGAGGTTGGTCCTCTATTCTATGTTGTATATACCTGACCCCATTAAGACCTTCCCTGACCCCTACCCACAGAGCAGCCTCTCACTCAATATCTTTTCCACACACACTGACTTGGTCCTGCACATGAGCACCAAAGCAACAGAGGCTTTGCTTGCTGGGTCTGTGCTGTTATCTGTAGCCCTTGGACCAGTTCCCCGCCCAGAGTGGAAGCCCAGGAAACCCCATAGGCTCGTGGAGTCAGTCAGATGGAGCTGCACTTGAGCCCTGGCCTGAGAATTTACAAGGATGCTGGCTTTGGGCTGGTCTATCCCCTCTCTGCATCCCTCTTCTCTGTTCAACAGGGATAATGATATTCTCTTACTCCATGGGAAAGTGTAAAATTTTAATGGAGTTAAAACCAAAGCGTTGAGCCCAGGGCCCAGCACTCCAGGGCTGTACAATAAACACCCTTAGTCATAGTAGTTTTGTTACTAATATTGTTGTTAGTACCAATGATGTTATTGGTAGGGATAATTTGTTAATACATATGTTAATACAATGATACCCTATTATTTGGAGTATATATTAGCAAACATTAATATTAATAATATAGAACCAAGAGGGAATATTTTGTGTGCAAAACTATTTGAAGTAGTTATTACTTTTTTTTTTCTTTCAACAAGTTTTCCAAGCAATGAAAGAAAATGTAAACTTTGAATGTCCTGTGGGAATAGAAGGACTGGGTGATATTTGAAATCGTAGGTAATGAGGCTGTGTTCTTTGTGTGTGGCTTAGCTTTCCTGCTAGGCATGCATGAAATGACAATGCTAAGTCTGTCAGGACACTTTCAAAGTCAACCTGAACTGGCTTATACAGAAATAAAAAATAATAGGACTGGGGGTGGCTCACAGGTGCAATGGCCCTGGGTTCCATCCTCAGTACCCCCCTAAAAAAATCAGAATTTACTGACCCACTGTATAGGCTTGAGATTCCTTTGGCTACATAAAATGCAGACCCCCCCAAAATCAATAGCTTGAATGTCAATGGAAGTTTCTTTATCATGGAAAAAAACATAAGAGAGACAGGCTTTCTGAAGCTAACAGTGACTTAATGGCCCTAAAGAACCTCAAACTCAGGTGGATATATCTTTCTACCATGTGATTATTCTCAAAATCTCCTCATTCTCAAAATGTGCTGCTCTCCCTAATATGTGGAAGCTAGGGAGAAAAAGGGTCATAGGAGGAACTCTAGACGAAGAAGGAACCATAGATGAGTAAATAAGGCGACCAAACTGAGGGGATGAGAGGAGGGGAGAGGGAAATTCTATAATGTACATGACGTACGTTCACAAACACATCAAAGCTCATCAGTAAGCCAAACATGAGAAGGAGGAAGGGGGAGGGAACAGGGTGGGAACCGGGGAAGGGCTGAGTGATGTGTGCAGGTATGCCTCCACCATCGTGTACCCCATCAAGATGTAGGACTACAATGCGCCAATTAAAAAAAAAACCTCAAAAGTTCCAACCATCATGTCTGAGTTAAGAGTTTAAAAGGAAGGAAAGAAAGATACAAACGGGTCACAGGATAGCAGCGTGAGCTTCCTATAAGGAAACCTCAGGTGACATTCTGTTTAGAACGGCTCAGAACGTAGCCACACAGCCATCTCTGGAACTGCCGAGAAATGAGTTATTTGAGCTGAGTACAAAGGCCCCACCTCACCATTGCAAACCTCCAGGCGTGGACCACACAGCAAGCCTCACCACCGTTAAAATGAGGCTCGATTGCACAGAAGTGTCCAAGCTTCATGCACAGACCCACACCTGCCAGACACACAGAGCCACGAATCCTGAAAGTTGGCTTCTAGCTGTTTTGCTCCATGAGACCATGTGAGACCCAGATCGGCCTCCCAAACGTCTCTGTCCTTCATCCAGAAAGATCTTCGCCCTTAGTTCCAATCTCCTCTTCTTAAGAAAACACTGTCACCCATCAAACCTCAGATACTCATTTTCTAAATCCAAGAGAGGCGAAACGGTAATGCCTGCGGCTATTCATGGGAGAAAGAAGAGAGGGCTGCTGGAGGGGCTCAGAGAATTCCATTCTGTCATTTTTCTTTGCCTGGTGAAGACGGACCCTCATTGAGTTCAAGGATTTACTCCACAAATAAACGATTTCTTCACCCCAGATCGAACCAGTTAAGCAACACAGAACTCTCGTGCCTGACCACGCAGGCTGTGCAAGTCCTGAAGCCTCTGTCAACGCAGAAGCATTCTCAATACATGCATGGAGCATTCCTTTTCCTTTTAGTAAAAAATTCTAGATTGGGCATGGTGGCATATGCCTGTAATCCTAATACATGGGAGGCTGAGACAGGGTGATCACAGGTTCGAAGCCAGCCTCAGCAAGTGTAAGACTCAGCAACCTAGAGAGACCCTGTTTCAAAAGAAAAAATAAAAGAGGGCTAGGGGTATAGTTTGTAGGGGTATAGTTTGGATTCAATCCCCATCACCACGTGCACACGCTCGCGTGCGTACACACACACACACACACATACACACACACACACACACACACACACACACACACACACACACACACATCAAGATTCTGTTAGCAGGTCCAACCTTTACATGAAAAACAGCCCAAATAACAGAGTGTGATGGACATATTGGCCACACGGGGCAGAGGCAGGCTTCCCCAATCCACCCCAGCCCAGGGGATGGTGTTGCTGTGACCAGCTGGGATCAAAAGGCGGCAGCAGCAGCAACCGTGGCGTCCACTGGCTATCGTAAAGGATGAAGACAGGTGGGAAGGCGAGTTGGTGTCTGCTTGGAAAATCCTTCACAGAAAAAGATAGAAGACAAACGTGCTTATATTTTTTATATTAAATAGGGTTTTGGGGTAAAGAAATCACTGCTTTTCTATTTTTCTTAAAGGAATCTTAAAGCCTTCAAAAATAAAACCTTCTTCCAGCAGAAAAGGTGCTTTCAAATTGAAATAACAGAGAAGAAAGTGAACACTGTAGCTACCCACGGCATACATTTGCAGAGAAGGAAACACCGGACTCGCGTTTTCAGGAAAATACCCAGCACCGGGATCCCTAATGAGTCAAATATGTTGGTCCAGCGATTGCTGGTCATGCCATAGCTAAATTAACGAAAAGTCAAAGAGTAGCCAGCGTGGTGGTGCTCACCTATAATCTCAGGACTTGGGAGGTTGAGACAGGAGGATCGCACGCTTGTGGCCAGCCTCAGCGACTTGTTGAGACTCTCGGCAACTTAATGAGATGCTGTTTCACACTAAAAAATAAAATAGGGCTGAGTTGTGTAACTGGGAAGGGGAATGCCCAGCAACACACACACACACACACACACACACACAGAGTTTCAGCTTTGAAATGTGTTTATTTATAACCCATGACCTTCCATTTAACAGACGTGTAACAGGGTAATTTGACTATCTTAAAGCCCAAGTGCTAACGACTCCTAATCACATTTTCTTACACAATCAGCACTCTATTTCAGAATCGATTTGGTTTTCTCCTGGCTCACTGGCAACTGTTCTCTGGTTTGTTAATTCTTCGAATACTAGATACTTTGGTGTTTATTTTTCTGTCTGGAGTGTGTTTTCCAGAGGTTGGTGTTCATCCCTGAGGCTCTGGGATCCTTTATTCTAATGGAACAATCGTGGGAATCACAGAACATTATGATGGAATCAGGAAATTTGGAAAAAGTTGCCTTTTAAATTGAAAAAAACACAAGAAACATAAACAGGAATGAGAAGGGATGTTTTATGTGCCCTGGGTAGCATTATCATCAACATCACCACCATCATCATCAGTAGTAGTAGTAATTATTATTGTTTTCATTGTCGCTTCTTATCATTCTTTTTTAAATTTTTTTTATTTGTGCCTTATATTCATACGTCATATTGGGGTAAAGAACTTGTGTGTACAGACATGCACACATCACTGATTTAACCTCTACCCAATTCCCACCCCATTCCCTCCCCGACCCTCCCTCCCTTGCTTGGCTTAGTGATTGACTTCGATATATTTAAGTACATTGTGTGTTTTAGAGATTTTCCTCTTCCCCCCTCCTTTCTCCTCCTTTAGGTCGCCTTGTTTGCTCCTCTATAGGATTTCCTTTTTCATCTAGAGTTCCTCCTATGACCCGTTTCTCCCTAACTCTCACATGTTAGGGAAAGCACCTGATCTCTTATTTTCTGTGACTGACTAATGTCACTTAGCATAATGTCCTCCAGTTCCATCCATTTCCCTGAAAATGATGTAACTGTATGTTGAACCCAGGGGCATTCTGCCTTTGAACTATACCCCTATCCCTATTTTTTTTAATTTTAAGACAGGGTCTCACTAAGTTTCCAAGGGTCTCTCTATATTGGGGAGGCTGTCCTCAAACTTGCAATCCTCCTGTCTCAACCTCCCAAGTTCTGGAATCGCAGGTCTGTGGTATCGTACCCAGCTTTGGGCCGCTGCATTATCAAAAAACAGAATGTCTGCCCTACGGTAAAGTGCCTCAGAGTGAATACCTGAAGGCTGTGGCAGTTACCCTTCAAAGTAGCTTTTAACAGAAGTTACGTCTTCGCAACCTGTCAGCTACAAACGCGTGGAGGAATGTATTTAAATTGCGGATCATTCCGTGTAGATCTGTTTCCTGGCAATTTCAAGATGGAAATGGAGGCCATCAGACCTTATGAATGTGTAGTTATATGCAAGTCTAATAAGACAGCATATGGAAAAGCAACAGGGATGATTAAGAAAAGTATTTTGCAAGGCAGGTTAGCAGAGAGCTGAGTTCCATCCATGAACGTCCCATTTCCATTTTAATAAGTATGTGGGTAGCTGGTTAATTATTTTACCCCACATACAAGTATTGGGTGTTATACATCTCTTACTGTACGTAACAGATTCCTCTTCTAAAATGTGGGGAGGGGAAGCTGGGTTTCTTTTCTGAGATAGTAAACAGTTGGCACATTCAACCTTCCAGTGCATAGTTTTGGGAATGATCATGAAACACAGGACCCTGGTCCTTTTAGAAAAATCCACCCTTGGTTTAAAGGAACCCCTTTTATGGTAATGAAGTCGGAGTGAAAGCATAGACATAGAATTCAACTATCTTCTGAGAGAAGATTCCCCTCCAGACCATATGCAGAATTCCCCTTGGCTGAGTTCCCGGATGGTTACTGTTCTTCCTCCCTGGTTCTCTGTGCAGGCTTTGACCAAATGGCATACCATCTCTACATGAGAGACATCTTGACCGTTTTTCCAGTGGGAACACTGAGGTTCAGGAAGAGAAAACCAATTGCTGAAAGCTGTCTAACGTATCTGTGTAACTCCAAAATGGATGCTTTTAAGCAACCAGGGTATAGATGTGGACCTGAGCCCGTGAGATCAGAAGCTGTGCAGCCCCCGGGTGTGTACCAGGGCAGGTGCACAGTCACCCCACCATGGCCTACCTCTTGCAGATGACAGACCAGGGCTATGGTAGGGACTCTGTAGTAGATGTTAGGGGTCAAGAGCACCATAAATGATGGGAGGAAACAAGGGAGACTTGAAAGGAGAGTCTATGTTTCTCCCACCTCTGTTCCTACTGACTTTAGCAAGTTTTGTTGGTAGCACCTGATGATTCTCTAATACAGAATAAAACCACACTGACCCCTTCCATTTAGTAAAATTCTTGATGTGTGGATGGAAGGATCGGTGGTGATTTATTATGAAACAGCCTGATAATTTGCCATATTATTATTTCAATTCCTTCTACAACATCTCTAGTAGGGGATTATCGAGGATACCTCTTAAGAAAACCCACACTTTTCTATGTATGTAGAGAAAATAAGTTCAGTAAAGGTATGTGAAAAGTTGGAGGTATGGATGAATGATAAAGAGATAGTACATCTGCAGATGCTACATAGGAATATGGAGATGTGCGTATGTATGTATGATGTATGTATGTATGTATGATGTATGTATGTATGATGTGTGTATGTATGATGTATGCATGTATGATGTGTGTATGTGTGTATGTGTGTATGGTGTATGTATGTGTGTATGTATGATGTATGTATATGTGTATGTATGTATGATGTGTGTATGTATGTGTGTATGGCGTATGCATGCATGCATGATGTATGCATGCATGTATGTGTGTATGATGTATGTATATTTGGTGTATGTATGTATGTGTATGTGTGCATGTATGCATGATGTATGCATGCGTGTGTATGATGCATGTGTATGTATGATGTATGCATGTGTGTATGATGCATGTATGTGTGTATGTATGTATGTATGATGTATGTGTATATGTGTATGGACAGATTTTTAATAGATATAGGGATAGATTTGCAATATTTAGTATATACTGAAAGCTTTCTTCCATTTTAAACCACTCTAATCATTCTTAGCATCTTTCTTTCCCATGTTGTTTTATGTCAAACTCAGTACCACATCCTGTTGAATTCAACGTTACTAAGGTTAGGTATAGAATGTGCCCTGAAGAGGTCACATACTAATGTTCACGGTTGACCTAATTAAGTCATGAATATTGCAATTTCATCAGTGGATAAACAAATCCATTGTAGTGGATTCACTGGGTGGTCACCTAGGCAGGTGGGGTGTGGCTGGAGAAGGTGGGTCCCTGGGCTGTGGCCTTAAGGTATGTGCTTGTGTCTCTGAATCCCCTTGCTGGCTCTCTGGCTTTTGACCTCCATGATGTGAGAGCAGAGCCCTCGCTCCCTCCCTCTCTCTGCCCTGGCCTCCATGATGTGAGAGCAGAGTCCTCGCTCCCTCCCTCTCTCTGCTCTGGCCTCCATGATGTGAGAGCAGAGCCCTCGCTCCCTCCCTCTCTCTGCCCTGGCCTCCATGATGTGAGAGCAGAGCCCTCGCTCCCTCCCTCTCTCTGCCCTGGCCTCCATGATGTGAGAGCAGAGCCCTCGCTCCCTCCCTCTCTCTGCCCTGGCCTCCATGATGTGAGAGCAGAGCCCTCGCCCTCTCCCTCTCTCTGCTCCGGCCTCCATGATGTGAGAGCAGAGCCCTCGCCCTCTCCTCTGCTCCGGCCTCCATGATGTGAGGGCAGAGCCCTTGCTTTCTTTCTCTCTCTACCTCCCACCACCATACCCTGAACTCCACAGGCCAAGCTTCACATAGATTGAATTCTGAAATCTCAAAAAAAAAAAACCCAACCGTGAGTGATAAGTATTCCTTCCTCTGTGCTCTGTAGTTGTTTTAGGTGATGGTATTGAGAATATTGGCTGAGAGAGCTTCATATCTGTTTTCCAAACTCACCTTTTTCTCCCTTTATCCATGATTAGCTATTGTTCTCCAAAACGCCCTTATTATTTGCTTAAGTCAGTGCAAATGTTCCCTCTTTTCTTAATCCTTTTCCATTATGCTCTCTACAGGGCAAACAGTAATCTTTGAGAGCCTGACCTTTGAGGATGCTATTATCTCCTACTTAAAACACATCAGTGACTTTCATTTGCTTTGCAACAGACACCAGGATGCTCACCCAGGCACACAAGACCCACTGGGTGCGAGCCAACCCTGCCTACCTCTGCATCCATTTCAGGTAATATCTTAGCATCTTCTTCTCACCCTTTCTAACTTCAGGATTAGCTGAGTTTTCCTGTTTCAAAAAGAGTTGAATGTATGTATGTATGTATGAGGGATTCAGAGCACCATCTCCAGCACAATGTACTAAAAGTACCTCTCTAGTGAGTCTAACCCCCCTAGTTCTCTCATTATTGTTATTGTTTCACTGACTGTTCTTCTACAGACACCCCACGTTTGAGAGCTTCCCAAAGAGTGATAGGACATCTTTCTTTTTATGTTCAGTTGTGCATCAGCCTCCATTTGTATTCTAAAATTAATCTGCCACCCCAGAGTTGAAAGTGGCATTCCAGGTATGGGCAGACAAAGAAGAGAGTTGCTCGTGACCTTAACGTCTCATTTTGGGAAACATATTTTCCTTCACGGCGCCAGCTTACAGAGCCTCTCCCTGGGAAGCCACACCACGGTGCTGGCTGCCAATCACCCACAGCTCTTTGTCTTTTTTACATGCGCATCTTCATCTTTGCAGCGATTGTTCTTGTCCAACGAGGGTATCAAGCCTGAAAGCCAAACCTGGCGCTTCTCTCCAAAAGGTAATCTCACCAGAGACAGCCCACCATCATCACCATCCGTTGAAATACTTGAGGACCTTGAATTGTTAATGAAGCAATAAGATTATAATCCTCTATTTTATGTCATTTCTAACTTAGATTCATCTACTCAGGACAGGGATGGTCAACACTTCTTGTGGAATGCAGTGCTTCTGGGGTAACACGAACCCCATTTTCTCCCCCCATGAGCTTCTCTGTCTTGATCTGTGCTGCTTAATCCTTCATGTTGACCTGTCTCGTGAGCAGCATCCTGTTAGGGGAACAGTTCAGAATTCTTTTCTACTGACTTTCAACCTTTAGATGATCTCATTCTTTTCCTGTGACTTTATTCTATCATCCGTCCATTCATCTGTTTATATGGTATTGGGGTTTGAGCACATGGGTATTCTACCTCCAGATTATACCCCAAGCCCTATTACTTTTAATTCTGGAACAGGGTCTTGCTGAGTTTGCTGAAGGCCTCACTAAGTTGCTGAGGCTGGCTGCGAACCCATGATCCTCTTGTCTCAGCCTTCCAAGTACTGGGATTACAAGTGTGTACCACCATGCCTGGCTTCACTCAAAATTTTAAAGACCTGGCTTTCTTCTCTGATTGTGTTTTGTGACCAATGGCTTCCACACTTGAGCACCTTCTGAGTATAAAGAATGACTCTGCAGCTGGCCGTAGCAGGGCATCCCTATAAACCCAGAACTTGGGAGATTAGGACAGGAGGATCACAGGTTGGAGGCTGGGCTCAGAAACTTAGTAATACCCTAAGAAACTTAGTAAGACATGGTTTCAACATAAAAATAGAACATCTTGGATATAGTTCAGTGGTAGAGTAATACAGAGTTTAATCCCTTATACCATTAAAAAAAATGGACTATGTGGTAGATTTTGTGTTATACTGGGGATTCAGTCTAGAGACATTCTACCTCTGAGCTACACCTCTAACCCTTTTTATGTTTGTTTTGAAACAGGGTATCAATAGGTTGCTGAGAGTCTCAATAAATTGCTGAGGCTGGCCTAGAATCTGTAATCCTCCTGTCTCAGCCTCCCAAGCACTAGGATTACATTTGCTTCTGTGATAGCTTCTTTGGGCTATTTTCTTATGGTTGCTTTCAGAGATCAAGTTTTTTTTTTAATTCCAGCATTCCTTGATTATCTGGCTTGGCAGTCTGTTAACCCTCTGTGAGTTTGAAATGCACTGTGCTCTTTCCAATCAGAGCTTTATTGAGCACATCTGATTGTTCAGTCTATAAGACGCAGCGCTCTCCCAATGTTTGCTGACTGTTGAGCAAACACAGCCACCACTGAGAGTGCTGTTCCTGGACCCGGATTAAGAGCAAGCGCTTCGTGGCCAGGGTGGGAGGCTTGTGGGACTGGAGTTCGAGTAGGATCGGCAGCTACCCAGCCTTTAAACAAGAGCTACTGAGTCACAGTCCTATGGTCCCTCCACCTAAGGATTCCACTCATTCATTCCCTAGTAAGTAATGTACAAAGAAAAGCCAGAGCATATTAAAGAGGAAAAAATCCAGGAGGATTGTAAACACAACCCTGAAACAAAGGCTATTTAGATAATTCGATGATGCCTGAATACTGGTAATGTAAGTCCTGATCTAGTAATTAAATAAACAACTGGACGGGCTCTTCCTTTTGTATTTAATAACAACAATAATACCAAAAAGTTACAGCCACAGAACAGAGAACATATTAAAAACAACCAAACTTTTAGCTAGCCATGCCTATAATCCTTGGACTTGGGAGGCTGAGATAGAGGATTGCAGTGCAGGTTCTGAGGCCAGCTTTGGCAGGTAGCAAGACCTTCAGAAACTCAGCAAGAGGTTGACTCAAAACTTAAAAAATAATAAGGGTGGGCATATAGCTCAAAGGTAGAATTCCTCTGGGTTCGATCTCCAGTATCAAGAACAACAAAGGATGAGGAGGAGGAGGAAGAGAGAAGGAGGAGAAGGGGGAGAAAAAGGAAGAGGAGGAGGAGGAGGAGGAGGAGGAGGAGGAAGAGGAGGAGGAAGAGGAGGAAGAGGAGGAGGAGGAGGAGGACGACGACGACTATATAATATAGCCCCTAAGAGCTACCGACCTGAAGAAGACATTGCTAATGTGTTTTCTATCGCAAGCTAGCCTGCATGATCGCCCTTTGAGAGTGTTGACTCAGTTGAAAACACAAGCAGTATATATAGAAAGAGAGAGGATTGGAGTCTCTTTACCTGTCTAGGTAAACAGGCTGCAGAGCCCTGGGTGTCCATTCAGCCTCTGGCTCTCTGCTCTCACTAGCCGCTCAGCCTTCAGGATGCCCGCCGCCTAGCAAGCGTTCACTTTTATAAAAGCCAAGGCGGCAGCTACCTGCCAGTGTCTCTTTCAGCCTTTTAACAGCTAAAATGGTGAGTTAATCAATACCCATCCACAGCCAGCCACTGCCTCCTCCAAACAGATAAAGAGCTCTTCCCAGGGTGCTGTTAGATGGTATCCGCATGTGCTTCTGAAGTGACCCAGCAAGCTGGTTGGATTACAGCGGCTCTTCCTCTATCCAAACTCTGGTTAACAAGCCCATCCGGCGTCCAAGTGGTATACACCATTTATTACACTTCATTATTCATTCGAGAATCCACTGAGAGGTTGTCTGCACTTCCTGAAGGATCATTTTATTTGGCCACTCTATTCAGTGTATGATCTTTAAACAAGGCGACCGATGGGCGGCTGATTACTCTCCAGGCAAGAGATGGCCGGCTGGCCAGCCACACTCGAGTTTTTCCGCGCTGGCCAAAGTGGTTTCAGTGGCAGAGTAAGGGAAAGGAATTAATAACTGCATTGTCCCTTCATGAAGACATTTGCCAGTTACCTGAGGGACACATCATAAATTCACATTCCACTGCTTCTTTTAAAAGAAGCCTGTGTAGAGTTTTCTTTGACTTGTTCATGCAGAGAGTCTACAAATACATAAATCATGCCCCAGCATGGATATGGAGTGACATGTTAAGACTTGGGAAATAAGACAGTTTCCCTTCCCCATGGAGTTAGCCATAAGGACACAGGAGACACACAGGGGTGAAGTAACTCAGTAAATAAAAACACCAGGTATTCAACAGCATGTTGTCAAGAAATACTAGAGAATACTGTGATTGGGTATTCAGGGGTGGAAAAGGGGGAACCTTTTATTCTTAAGACCAGAGATAGTGAATGATTTATTTATTTATTTATTTATCTATGTGTTGGGGATTAAACTTTGGGGTGTTCTACCTCCAATCTATTTCCCCAACCCTATTTTTGTTGTTGTTGTTGTTGTTTGCTTTTATTGAAACAGGGTTTCTATAGGTGGCTGAGAGCCTCACTAAGTTGGTGAAGCTGGTCTCAAACCTGCAGTCCTCCTGCCATAGCCTCCCAAGTACTGGGATTAGAGGTCTGCACCACTGTACCTGGCTGAGATGGATATTTAAGCTAAAGCTTGGGGGATTGAAGAGACATGAGCCAAGTGACGTCCAAAGGCCGAGACTGCTGTGGATAGACAGATCCTGCTGCTGGGCTCTAAGGAGAGACAGGACCCAACATAGCCAGTGTGAACAGGATGGGAGGAGCTAGGGAAAGTCTGTCTACAGGTGAGTGTGGAAAAGGTGTTTTGTCAAGTACAATGGCTGAAATGTAGACAGCACCAATTAGAGAAGGGAAAATACAAATGATGGCTTTAGAACTCTCTGTAGGTGGAAAGGGTGCTGGATGGAGCCAGCAAGGCCACTTGTGTAGACTAGAGACCAGCTAGGAAATGCCATCCTGGCATGCAGGGGGTGGAGGGCGGAGGGCAGAGGGCAAAGGGCACAGGACGGAGGCAGGTGGTGATCCCCAGCTATAACGAGATGGAGGAGGAGCTCCCCGGACTTTCTTCTGGGTGTACTGAGGCACGGAGAGATTCCAAGCAAGTATGTTTGTCTCTGATTTCAAGCAGATGGCTATACAGAGCAGCTGAAGAAGCAGGTGAAATAGTTTCAAGGGGGAAGTCAAGCATTTAGTTGTAGATATGATAACTTTTTTTTTTCAGTACTGGGGATGGATCCCGGGGGCATTCTACCTCCGAGTTACTCCCCCAGCCCTTTTTTTATTCTTTATTTTGAATCAGGGTCTCACTGAGTTGCAAAGGGTCTCGCTAAGTAGTAGCTGAAGCTGGCCGCAGATCGTGATCCTCTCGTCTCAGCCTCCCAGATGATGGGATCAGAAGCGTGCGCTGCTGCGGCTGGATTGGATGTGAGAGTTTTTATATACTTTTATTGGTTCCTTTCAAGTATATGTTATAGTGAGATTAAAAGAGATACACACGGTCTTTGGTGTGTTTTCCTTCACGCTCTACCCCACTCTCTCCTCCTCCCTTCCCATCCGTGTTAGTGAGATCAGTAGTGATACTTTCATATATGAACATAGCATTATTCCAACTGTTCCCATCCTCAGCCCTCCTTTTACCTCCTTCCCAGCCCTCTTCTGGTCTTCACTGGTCTCCTTTTTTATCTGAAGTCTCTCTTGTTTCCTGTCCTCTCTCTAGCTTCTAACATATGAGAGAAACACACGTGACCCTTGGCTTTCGGAGACTGGCTGGTCTTACTGAGCATAATATCCTCTACTTCCATCCATTTCCCTGCAAATGACATAATTTGGTTCTTTGTTATGGCTCAGTAAAATTCCATTGTGTGTATAAACCTCATTTTCTTTACCCATTCATCTGTTGATGGACACCTTAACACTAAAAAAGAAAAATAGCCCATCAAAAAATGGGCAATTGAACTGAATAGATACTTCTCCAAAGAAGAAATACAAATGGCCAACAAATATGTGTGTGGGGGGGGGTAATGTTCAATGTCATTAGCAATCTGGGGAATGCAAATATAAAATACACTGAGATTTCATCTAATTTCAGTTAGAATGGCAATCATAAAGAATATAAACAAGCTGGGCGTGGTGGTGGTGATGCATGCTATAATCCCGGTACACATCAAGGGGGATTTCAGGTTGAGAGATAGCCCTGAGAGTTTCTGGGAGAGTTAGGACCTAGAATACCCAGCATGCATTCATCTTATCCACAGACCAGGACACCCACAGCCACCAGCAGGGCAGACATGGGCTCCACCTTGCCAGCTGTCATTCTAGAGAGTATTTACAAAGCCCTGTTTCAAAATAAAAATAAAGCTGGGAGTGTAGCTCAGGGTAGAGCACCGCTGGCTTTAATTCCCAGTACCAAAAAAGAAAAAAAGAACAAATAACAATAACTACTACTACTACTACTACTACTAATAATAATAATAATCAAACAATAATAAACACTGGTGAGGACATAGGGAAATAGGAACTATTCCACAGTGCCGGTGGGACTGTAAGCTACACAACCACAGTGGAGATCAATGTGGAGATTCCTAAAAAGTTTAGTGACGGAACCATTCCATGATCCAGCTCTACTACTCCTCAATGTCTCCCCTAAAGAATTAAAGTCAGAACACTGTAAAACACATAAATATGTTAATTTTGAGAAGACTGGGAAATACAAAAACAGGGTTAAGGTTTTAAGCTTAATTTGTGTGTTCCCATATCCATACTGGCATTTCCCATGAGTATTTTCTATCTGCTTTCTTTTTTCTTTTTTCTTTTTCTTTTTTGTGGGTCTGGGGATGAAACCCAGGGGCATTTGACCCCCGAGCTACACCCCCTGCCCAATTTTTTATTTTGAAACCGGGTCTCACTGAGTTGCGGAGGGCCTCACTAAGTAGCTGAGGCTGTCTGCGAACCGCGATCCTCCGGTCTCAGCCTCCCAAATGCTGGGATGACAAGTGTGCACCACCACGCCCAGCATATCTGCTTTATTTTTTCATCTTCCTTCTTTCTACCCCATATTTGGTACCCTTGGACCACCATACACCTTCCCCATCTCCCCCAAGCTCCCCTCTTTCATTCGCCACCATCTTTCCCCGTGTGTTAGATTTCCCCCCATTCTTCTACTCTGTGCTAGATTATTTCTGGTTAGCACACATAAGTGAGAGAGAACACGTGTCCTTTGTCTTCTGGTACCTGGATCTTGCCGTTTAATATCCTCCAGGTTTATCTTCTGTGCTGTTGCAAATAACATAATTTCCCTCTTGAACTTCAATTAAATCACAGGCTCAGTGTCCACTCCCCCTAAAAAAAAAATCTAGGCTTCAGTTAGCAACTGAGGACAACGTGGACACTTAAGCTGCGCTGAACTGTATTTCTAGAACATTGTAAAATAGCAGCACTCTCTAGAATGACAGCTGGCGAGGTGGAGCCTGTGTCTGCCCTGCTGGTGGCTGTGGGTGTCCTGCTCTGTGGATAAGACGAATGCATGCTGGGTATTCTAGGTCCTAACTCTCCCGGAAACTCTCAGGAAACTTTTTGCGTTAACAAGCATGACTTTAGAAACTAGTACCACTAATTTTAAAACAAACTTGAATAGTACCACTAAAAACGTCACGAGTTACATTTGGAATTGCTATATTTGCTTAGACCCAAAAAAGTCAGTTTTTTTTTTTTATGATGGTGAGAATTGAACTCAGGGCCATTGTACTTCTGAACTATACTCTTAGCTCCTTTTTTATTTTGAAATAAGGTCTCTCTAGGTTACTGACAATCTTGCTAAATTCCTGAGGCTGGCTTTGAATCTTCGATCCTCCTGTCTCATCCTCCCAAGTACTGGGATTACAGGTGTGCACTGTTATGCCTGGCTAAAATTTCAGTCTTTTTAATCATCGTCCTCCATTGCATCTTTATGTCACATCCTAAAATAGCTAAAGAAGTTGGAGTTCAAGGCCCATAAAATTCCTTTAGCTGTGCTGAACCGTATTTCTAGACTGTTGTAAAAGAGCAGCGCTCTCTAGAATGACAGAGAGCTCTGTTTCCTGACTTGCCTGGTTCTCTAACTCCCCCTTCTGTGGCCAGTAGGACACTTGCGATCCCTTCCCATCTCTGAAATACCAACCTGGCCTTTGGATTTTTCTCCTGACTGGCCTGATTTTTCTCTGCACCACAGTTTCGTCGGGTCAGCATTTCGCAAACAGGCGAGCCATGGAATCTTGGTGCTATAAGTATTATCGATTATGTATTTAAAAAAAAATAAAGGCCTGCCAAGAAAGTGAAATGCTGGGTCACCCAAAGCGAGCAGTCTTGCTTGTGTGCTGTGGGCCACTGGGAACCATAAATAAAGCTCCTTTTCTGCACAATAGGGGTTGTTCCACAGGCTCTCTTTGTCTGGGACTCCTGTTTCCAAGGAGATTCTCAGCTTCCAGGTCCACAACGCTCAGCCTCTGTAATTATTCCAGGGAATGCAGTTTGGGGTTACCTATGCACTTGACCTATTAATTTTTTTTTAAACCAACATCTTATTTTCTTGTGTGTATCTTGCTTTTTGTTTGTTTGTTTATTTACATATCTAACAACAATTCCTCTTTGCAGAGAAAAGAGGTAAAATGAGAGCAAAGGACTGGGAACTTGAAGCAAGGAGCATCGGGGAGGGGGATGCTTTGAGTTTTCTTTGCTTCTTTGACCTCTGTTTAGCCGGGAGACCTTTCTCCTGGGTCCGCCAGAGGAAGCCCTTGGGCTTCTCAATATCTTCCAGGACAAGTGGCACATTATTACCAAACCCTCTTAATTTTTGCATGGATATTATGAAAATAGACGTAGCTGCAACACTTAGATGTGCTTTTTAGCTCTTGGTAGCCGAGGTGTTATGTAAATGCCAGGCCTTGTTTATGCTGCGGTTATAATAAGCAGGGCAGCTTGCCTACCGGGTAGCCCTGGGATAACATCGTCAGGGGGTAAAAAAGGAGATGGCTGCACAGAGTTAAACACATCTGGACAGCTGGCTGGTGGGTGAGATGCTGAGCTCCAGGACTTGAAGGACCATTTGCAAAAGGCCTTATTTTGAGAAGGCACCCCAAGGTAATTATAACAAGTCTTATTTAACGCCTCTAATTATGATTTCCCCCCCTCTCTCGCATTCTGCCTTATATCTACAATTTCATCCAAATTAATATTTATTTATACTAAGAATAGCAAACCCAGATGGATTCATACTATGGGCCATGTGCTGCTCACGAAGGGCTTTGCATAAACTAGCCCCTTTAGTCTTCATGATTACCTAAGGGGTCAGTACTACATTATCCTCACTTTAGTGATGGACTGACTCAGCTTCAGAGAGGTTTGGAAACACATCCAGAGGCAGATGGAGTGGCACACACCTGTAATCCCAGTATTTGAGAGGCTGAGACAGGATTGCTGATTTGAGGCTAGCCTCAGCAACATAGCAAGACCCTTAGCAACCTAGTAAGATCTCATTTCAAAACAAAAGAAAGAAAGGGCTTGGGGTATAGCTCGGAGGTAGAATGCCCCTCAGTTTTATCTCCAGTACCACAAAATAAGACAAACAAACAAAACACATCCAGAATTCTACCTAGGGCATCCATCTCCATACTCAGAGTCTCAGCCAGCTGACTTTTGCCAGCTTGACACTACATGATTTGAGCTATCTGTCATCAGAGCCAGTTCTCCCTCACCTCAGTCTTGTAACTAATATCTGAATGGTATTGCACTTTCTGAGGATTTCGTGGCATGCACTACCAGTCTCAGAGGGGCAACAGCTCATGGGTCTCAAGCTGTAATCCACCTTCTAGAGTTAGAGGCTTAGAAGCTCACTGAGTTTGAAGAGCAGAGACACTTAGAGCAGTGTTCTTCAGGCCTGCAACATCTCTTTCTCCAGCTTTCTGGAGTGCTTTTTGAAGCTCATATTCATTTGTCTCTGATGATTTTTTTAAGACAACAAGTACTTAGGGAGCATTAGTAACAGCTGGCACTGTGGTCGGCCGTGTTGGGGGAAAAATGACAGATTGGGCTGAAGAGTCTTTTCTTTTTTAAATTTTCATTTAACAACTACTAAGGATCTCTTTTTCATATATTTGTGCACTATAGTCTCACAGCATAATGTAGTTCAGAGTGATACTGGTGCGCGCGCACACACACACACACACACACACACACACACACACACACACACACACACCTACACACACACCTCCCTCCCAAACCCCTCCTTCTCCAAACAAGGCACTGAGGTTGACACTGATATCCTCACGTAGGTATACAATGTCAATGGAAGTGATTTTGCCATCGATCCTCCCTCTCTTCCCCTCTTCTCCTAGGCCACCTCCCTCAGTCCACTGAAGTTTCTCCTTAGCTCTTTCATGAGATAAAACACAGGACCCTTCACTTTCTGTGAGTGTCCACTTTGTTAGACTCCTTCCCACAGGAGGTATTGGCACTGGTGAGTGGGGTAGACATATGCTTCTGCGGAGTGAGTACTTATCCATGGTCTTGCTGGGGGTCTCTGAGACCTACATGGTAGGAAGGGCCCTTGGTGTGAAGATTGGTGGTTGGGAAATCCCGGGGCAAAGACCAGCGAGGTCCAGCAGTCAAGCTTGGAGGCTCAGCTAGGTCTCTTTGTACCAGGCATGCAGTGGGGCATCTGCTACAGGATGAGGTTAGGGTAGTCGGCAGAGGCTGTATCCTGGTCAAGATTCTCCATGCTGTGATCCAACAAAGCATGACCATACAACTTAGAAGAAGGGAGATTTATTTGCTCAGAGTTTTTGGAGATTCAGAGGTTCAGTCCACAAGAGGCCAGATCTGCCACACTCAGAGGACGGTGGTAGGGAGCAAAGAGAGGGAGATAGCAAAGACTCTGCTCTCATATTAAGGATGTCAGAAACAAGAGTGAGCAGGAGAGGGAGGAGCCATATATAATCCCATGGTCACGTCCCCAGGGACCCCTCCTTAGCAACTAAGCTGGGTCTCCAACATGGCTGCCTTGTTTTCATGGAGGATAGAGGGATGTTCTACATCAAAACTCTTACCGGCTGGGAGGAAGTGGGACATTTTAGGGGATGATTTGGAATTTGTATTTTCTTGCAAGTGCAGGATTACAGGATAAGGAGTTTACATTTTTTTTGTGTGTATGGGACTGAAGATGGAACCCAGGAGCCTTCTACCTCCAGCCTACACCCCCAGACCTATTTTATATTTTAATGTGGAAACAGGATCTCAGTAAGTTGTTGAGCTCGTCACTAAGCTTCTGAGGCTGGCTCAAAACCTGCAATCCTCCTATCTCAGGCTCCCAAGTACTGGGATTACAAGCATACGCCTCCATACCTGGCCTTACATTTTAAAAGATCAAACCAGTCACGAAGTGGAGATGAGCTGGAAATGTGTGGTTATCAGCAGTACAGCTCAGAAGTTGTGATGGTTTCATGTGTGGACAGGATGCCATGATGCACTATCAACACATTATTTCTGGGTGTGTGTGTGTGTGTGAGGATGTTTCCAGAAGATTTTGGCCTTTGAATCTGTGGACTGAGCAAAGAAAATCCACCCTCGCCTGTGTGGCCCACATCCTCAATCTGTTGTGGCCCAAAGAGAACAGAAGGCAGAGGAGAGATGATTCTTTCCCCCTCTAATGGACCCCAGATGACCACCATCCATTTTCTGCTCCTGGAAAGCTGAGCTCCTGGTTCTTGGGCTGGCTGGCACTGACATCTACACTGGCGGTTCCCCACTCTAGTTCTGAGACCTTAGGCTAAATTACATGACCAGCCTTCCTGCTTTCCCCAGTGGCAGATGGCAGATCAGGGGACTTCTCAGCCTGCACAGTCCCATAAACCAATCATGTAATAAATCTTGCCTATCATCTATTACTTATTACCTATTATTTGTCTATCTATATATTATCTACTATCTATCCAGCATCCATCTATCTATCTATTATCTATCTACCTAGCAAGCCAACTATTTTGATCTATTGTCACTTATCTATATAGCTGTTATGTAGCTGTTATGTAGCTTGTTAGCCATTCTCTATTATCTATTGGTTTATTATTTATCTCTCATCATTACCAAAATATCTACCTATTATCTATTATTTGTCATCTACCTACCTATTATCTATTTATTACTTATCCATCTATCTAGAGTCTATTTATCATCTACCTACTTACTATTTATTACCTATTTATTATCTATTTTCTATCATCTACCTCCCTATCATCTATTACCCATAAATCTATTAACTATACTATTTTTACCCATCATCTGTTTATCTCTCTATTACGTACCTATATACCTTTCTATCTATCCATCCATTGGTTCTGCTTCTTTGGAGAGACCTGACCAATAGGCTCTTGCACATCAAGGCTGATGTCAGGCTGAGGAGTAGAGATGATGCCATGCGACGTGTGTTGGCCAAGGAGGTGTTTCAGAGTGTGAAAAGGAGCAGGTGCCAGAAATGTGGCTACAGAACCAGTTTGCCCAATTGTGTTTTCACTATTGTTGTAATTAATTAAAAAAAAAAAACACAAGCTGTGTGTGGCGGCACACCCCTGCAATCCTGGTACTTTGGTCACTGAGACAGGAGGGCCTCAGGTTTGAGGACAGCCTTAGCCCCTCAGTGAGATTTCCAGCAACCTATCGGGATCTTATTTCAAAACAATGAAAAGGGCTGAGGATATAGCTCAGAGGTAGAATGCCCTTAAGTTTAATCTCCAGTATAGTATCACAAATAAGTAAACAAACAAACCAAAACAGAACAACAGCCAAAAAATGCATTTGGTGTCCCGCTCATCCCAGAAGAATAAGGGTTGTGTGCAGCAGATCCCAACCTAGCCTGGAGCCTGGAGCCTGGAGCCATGTCCAACCAAAACTCTGAGTCCCTAGGGTACAGGTGTCCTCACCTTAAAGCACAGAAGATGCCCCACAGCCCAGGAACAGAGGGAACACAATGTTGGTTTCACACACCAGTGGCTTGGGATGCAGAGGTCTTCAGAGGCACACCCAGCCTCCCATGACGTGCACAGACCAGCTCGTGGAAATGGGTAAGCCCTGATCTCGGCTTCCTTAAACAAAGGTTTTGAGCCCAGAAAACCACTGGGATTCACAGAGTCTGTCATTTATGTCTTTTAGGTAGATATTGTAGATTCTAAAAGATACAGAGAGAAAAAGAGACCAAGATGGGGGTGGGGAGTGTTCCTGGAAATCACCCATACTCGTATCTTCCATCCCCAGCTCTGGGTACTGATTGGTGCTATTATGGTCTTTACTAATAGACATACCTTTGCTCAGTTTGCCTACCAGCGACAGGAACACGTGAAGCAATACTATATGGTGCTTGATGTCAAACTCTGTGGAAACTGAATCCTGTATCTATGCTTCACTGGATGCTGAGGTTGGGCTTTTTAATTAACCTCCCCAAACCTCAGCTTTCTTTTCCTCAACTGGGGCAGCGAGGCCCAGCTCTGGACCTGGGGAGGAGGGTAGGAGGGCCCTGGAGCCATAGCAGCACAGGTCCAGGCTACAGTAGGCGGTGGCTGCTGTCCATGGTCCTGGCTGCCGGCCGTGTGGAGTTGGGTGCGCTGCAGTTATTTTTCAGAATAACAGGGAAGGGGTTGCATTCTAATTGCATATTTCTCTCTCTCCTTCCCACCTGCCCCAGCCCAGAAAAGAAGAACAACAACTGTGTTTTTTGTTTTGTTCTGTTCTGAACCCAAGGACATTATACTGCCTACACTCCCAACTCCTTGTAAAGTTTTACTTGGAAACAGGGTCTTCCTAAGTTGACGAGGGCTTTTCTAAATTTCTGAGGATGGCCTCTAGCCCAGATCCTCCTGTCTCAGCCTACCAAGCACTGGGATTGCATCTGTGCTTTGAAGTGAGTTTGATGAGGATGTAATTACCATAGATACTCTGAGTTCCTCTGTGGGCCTGTTTTTCAAACTACCCCAATGGAGTCTTTGTTTAGGACTTACTAAGCAAATACTAGGAAATATGGGGACAGAAGGAGATGAAGCATTGTGCTACAATCCACACCATACACGGCGTGTTCCATATGCAGTCTGAAGGAGTATTTAGATGCCTGTAACACCAGACCAGACAGGACCATGTTCCGGGGAAGGTGAGCATCATTAAGGAAGTGGTACAGAAAAACTTTCTGGCATAGTATTTAGGTCCTTTGTCTCCCACGTCCAGCTTCTGCTTTAAGGACTGTGGAAGGATAGACATTGTCCCCTCCCCATTGCCCACATCCTCCGTCAGAAAGCCTGTGAATGTCTTCCTCCATGGCAAAGGGACTTTGTTAGCTGTGTTTAGAAATGTGTGAGGAGCCAGGTGTGGTGGCGCACACTTGTAATCCCAGCATTCAGGAGGCGGAGACCAGAGGATTGAGGTTCACGGACAGCCTCAGCTACTTAGGGAGGCCCTTCCCAACTCAGTGAGATGCTGTTTCAAAAATAAAGAATAAAAAAATAGGGCTGGGGATGTAACTCAGGGGTTCAATGCCCCTGGGTTCCATCCCCAGTACCACAAAAAGAAAAGAAAAAAGAGAAATGTGTGAGGAGCGTCTCTACACAGGAGCAAGCCCCGGAAGCTGAGTACAGGAGCAACCTTTGAGTAAAAAAGGAGAGGAGACGATGGGGGGAGGAGAGGAAGGGGCCATGACGGATGGCATTCAGTGGCCTCTAAATTCAAAAACACAGAAGAACAGACTCTCTCCCGACACCATTTTATATAGGGGATTTCCAGAATTGAAAGAGAATGGATTCGTGGAGTTTTACACATGCGTGTGGTGGCCTGGTACAGCAGCCTTAAGAAGTTAACCAAGGACCTTAATGGGTGCCTTGTGTGTGGTGGCTGTTCATTTGAGCAGGCCCCCGGTGGTCATCTGTGGTCACATCGCTGTCTCCCTAGCACTGGCTACTGAGCCGACAACGGATGGTTTCTTTCCTTAATGGGCCGGCGACACTCCTGTTTTTATGACTCTCAGCATTCTCTCCTTTATGAGGTAGCTACTTGGCGACATGCCTTGCTCCGCAGGTTAATAGCTTTGCCGGGCCTGCATTGGCCTGGGGAGTATTGGATTTGGACCAGGCACGCTTGCATCTTTATTAAGCAGCGGCTTAAACATTCGCTACCTCCTCCAGAGGACTCGGCTCCCCCACCCTCCACCCAGTGCGCCTTGAAAGGCCCCTCAGAAACAGCCGGCCGTCATTCTGAGAGTCTTTGTACCCAAACTCCAAATGTGCAGACACTGACAAAAGAAAAGGTGTGAGGTTTTATTTCTTCTGCGTTTTTGCACCTTTTTTTGCCAACCTTTTAAGTACTAAAGATATCTTTGTGTGCCGGATGGGTTTTGTGTTTTGAAAGCCACGGAGGAAAGTGCTTGGAGGTTTGAAGTTTGCCTGTGAACATGCTCGTGGTTGGGAAGCAGTGGCCGAGGGTGTTTCACTGAAGAAACCCGCTTAACTGGGAGGCACAAGAAAGTACCGAAAGATTAGTGGCTGCTTCCACACCACAGCAAGAATGCCTCGTGAGGAGATATCAGGAGACCCTGTAACATCTGCTTCCTCTCTGAATGTAATCTAATATCTATGAAGAAACAAATCGACATCTTATTATTAATAATGTCCTGGTGATCCGAAAGCTAAAAAAAAACATGTTTGCTTCTCCAGCGTGATCTTGCTGACCCACACTGACCAGGGTTCTAACGGGACCATCGACCCTTTGCTGTGATTCTGAGCCTTGGCCTCCGCTGAGTGATCAAGGCTCAGAAACACCCGGTGCCTGCAGAGCCCCTCTCAAGAAGACAGGAAAGCGACAGATACCAGCCTCCTTTGAAAGTCGCCCTCGCTAATGGCCGAGGCGTGAGCCCCCTGCAGCAGAGATGCCCCGGCGCCCTCTGCTACTGCCCGCCTAGAGACCTGCTTCCTCCATTACTCTTTTGATGCTGGGGTCTCCCCTGACATCTTCCTTACAAATTCCCACATCAAGTAAATGATCCAAAGTCACTCTCCACTGTTTCTAACGAATGCCTTGCCCCACACCCACTGCGGGATTCAGCCGGAACAAAATCGCCAGGGAGGGACTTTGGAAAAGTGGACTGAAGGTTCCTGGCCCCCTTTGCATCGTTTCTGATGCTGCTTTTGGGGATTGGTCAGTTTCCTGGCCTCAGTTGTAGAGGTGGCCACAAACATTCCATGGACTGGAGGACTTCTCGTTGACATTAAGGGACCCCCTGCAACTCAAGAATCCCCTGCCGAGGATTCTTCTGTTGATCATGAACCAGAAAACTGTTTGGGCAAGCAGGCACGTGCTACCCAGAAGCGAGGGGAAATCAGCATCCCACAGGGCCAACATTTGGCCAACAAAAGATGGAAACCAGCCCGTCAAACCCTCCCCATGGGCCCATTGAGAAGCAGCCATTGGTGCAGTTGCCAGACAGACTGGCAAGGTTGGGCCAGCTCTGCAGCTTGGCATTAAGAGTGAACAAGCCCTGCACTACGCTTATGCCAGTCTTCTCTATTTCCTGCCTCGCTCTCTTCCCCACTCCAGCCAGGCCTGGCAGCCCTCAGACGTGACAACACATGGCCTCATCACTGGGTTCTGTGTGCTGTAGAGCAGGTTGAGCGATTGCACGTGGACGAGTCATTAGAATTGGGCGCCTGAGACCCTGTGTGCATCTAGGAGACCCGGGACCATGGGGAGAAAGGTGCAGGGAACTCACGTTAAACAAAACACAGGTCAGGCGTGGTAGCTCATACATACCCATAATCCTAGTACTTGGGAGGCTAAGACAGGAGGATCGCAGGTTCAAGGACAGCCTCAGCAGCTTAGTGGGACTCTCAGGAGCCTAGAAAGACCCTGTTGCAAAGTAAAACAAAGGGCTGGTGTTGCAGCTGGGAGGTGAAAAGGCCCTCAGTTCAATTCCCAAGTACCACAAAACAACAACAGAACAGAGGAGAGATTTTGTATAAGAAATGGACTCACACAACTATGGAGGCTGGCAGGTCTAAAATCTGCTTGGTGGGCCAGCAGACTAGAGACCTCAATGCCAATGTCCCAGAGTCTAAAGGCCACCTTCTGCTGGACTGGCAAGAGCCAGTGGTCTGAATTCAGCCATTCTCCCCTGCTCTGGTCTTTTTGTTCTAATTAGACCTTTAATTGATCCTGGAAGAGGCCTCATTGGTCCACCCACATTATAAAGGCCATCTACTCAAATCCACCAATGTAAATGTTCATCTCGTTCCCAAGTACCAAAATCCAACAAAAAGTTTGACCAAATATCTGGGTACCCTGGCGGCCCAGGCACGTTGACATATACATTGGCAATCTATTTATAGTCAGAATTCTAACCACTGTGTTATAAATACCTGATGCACACAACTTGGAGAGGAAGAACGGTTTATTGGGGCTCATCTTTTCAGTCCATAAGACCAAGTCCCAAGCATAAATGGGGGCAGAGCAGTGGGAAAGTGTGGGGAGGGACACTGTTCTCATATCATGAAAGCTAGGAGGGAGGGAGGGAGGGAGGAAAGAAGAAAAAGAAGGAGGAGGAGGAGAAGAAGGAGAAGGAGAAGGAGAAGGAGAAGGAGAAGAAGAAGAAGAAGAAGAAGAAGAAGAAGAAGAAGAAGAGGAGGAGGAGGAGGAGGGAGGGAGGGAAGGAGGGAGGAGGGAGGAGGGGAGAGAGCAAAAGTGGCCATAGATATATAGAGTCCTCACCACCAAACCCCCAAAGACCTGTCAGGGCTGCAACAACTGTGTTACAACTCAATAAGTCCGTTCAAATTGTTAACCCATCAATGGGTTTATTCACGGATGGGGTTAGACCCCCTCAGGGCTGTTATTTCACCACTGAACATCCTTGCATTGCCAACACATGAACTTTCCAGGGGACATGCTATATCCCAACCATATCGCTGTCATGGTGGCAAAGGAGGTATATTTCAAGAATTCTTCCAGACAAACGAAGCGAACATCAGTCACAGAAGCGATGCCAACACAGTGCTGAAGGATGGAGGTCGGTCATCACTGGAGAGCTTACGTGCACAAAGCACTGAAAGCCACACACCTGCCGAGGAATGGCAGAACGTTTAGTGATTAGAAAACAGAGAAAATAAAATGACCTGGGACCGGGAGGTTCCAGGTATCTTAGAAATCAGCAGCATATTTAGGAGTGGAAATGGGAAGACAGGTTCAACTTCCTGCCTCGGTCAAAAGTCCAAACGCTAACCCCAAATGACTGACTATACTTAGAGGAAGGGAGATTGCCTGGCTCATGGAGGTTTAGAGGTTTGGTCCTTGTAAAGCCAGAGTCTCTGAAGCTCAGAGCATGGTTGCGAGGAGTGGAGGGATGGAGAAGATAAAGGCTCTGCTTTCACATCGTGGAGGCTAGAAGCAGAAGTGAGAGCCCAAGAGGAGAGAACCCTATATAATCACGCACATCCCCAGAACCTCTTCTTATCAACTAAGCCCTGCTTCCAGTATTACTCCCTGTTTACACGAGGGATGGGAGACATTCTAAATCCAAGCCATTATACCTCTTGTCTGGACAATTCTGACTTCCCAGATCCTCTCCCTGAGGCCGAGCATCCAGAAACCCCTCCCCAGGCTCCTTCTGTAGGCTGCAGCTCAGCTGTCTTGGAAAGGCTGTGGCATTAGGCAATACGTGATCCTGATGATACCTCCGTGTGCTAAGCTTCTCCCTGCCACTTGCCTCTTTAAGCCTCATCCCACAAATACAGGCAGAGCAGGCGACGGATAACTCTACCCCCGACTTTTCTCTGTGGCTTTACTGTGTCCAATATTTCATCCGATGACCTTGTTTTACAGATTAGGAAAGGGACATGAAGACCTGCCAGCCATTGATTAGCAATAGCCATAACTTACAGGCAGGACATCTTGAAGGTCATTCTGAATGCCAGTAGAAACTCTGGACATCAGTCTATATGCTTGGCTCAGTCTTAATTCTATAAATATCAATGATCCATACATAGAAAACGTGTTCCGCACCATATGCATATTGAGGGCGCAGGATAAACATTTCCATTACTTTTCGATGACATGACTCGATTTTTGGAGTTTCCAGATTCTGCCGGTTTTCGGGAACTTAGTCACCTTGACGCCCACCCCACCTCTCCTTTCCCTTTTGGGTCATCTCGATGTTCTGGAAAGCCCAGGATATACTTCAGAAGCATATGGAGATACGAATGTCTGGCTGCAATATAAATGGCTCTTGTGAGTTGCTTCTGAGATTGCAATGGTCCCATCTGGCTTTCACGCATTGGACAAGGGAGTCCCACTAGGTACATGTCAATCACAGTGATGGTCACTTTTACCTCCGTCTACCACTTAGATGCTGGTCCAGGTCCCACAGCTATTCTGGTTTTTTCCTACTATGCCACCTCTGAGCATAAGAGTATCATCTGGCTGCATCTACACTGCCTTGGGGTTTAAGAGAGCAAGAAGCTACATAGAGCTATGGGAATAAGCTACATTAAGCCCCGCTCTCTAGAGATTCCCAGATCTCTGGGAACTGTCTTCTAAAGAGAGGCAGATAATAGTCTTCTGCCTGCAGACTCCAGCACCCCTTGACTGGTGCTGAGAAACAGACCCACTGATATCACTCCTTTCTGCACACCTCTCTCTTTCCCTTTGAGTCTGGGGACCACATTGAGTAGCTTTGCTATTGCTCCCTGAGTTTGTCTCCAACTTATCAACAGTTCCTATTATTGTCTTCCTCTTTTTTATTATTTTCTAGACCTTTGGAAACCAATAGCTAAGAGAAAAATTTCTCTCCTTCTTTTGCAGTTTTTTTAAATTTTCTGCTCACATTTTTTTCTTCTTTTCTTTTTTCCTCCTTTGGTACTGGGGATTGAACCTAGGGGCCTTCTACCTCTGAGTTACACCCCTAGCCCTATTTTATTTTTTATTTTGAAACAGGGTCTTATTAAGTTGCATGAGAGCCTTCCTAAGTTTCTGAGGCTGGCTGTGAACCTGCCATCCTCCCATCTCAGTTTCCCAAGCATTGGAATTACAGGTGTACAACATCACGCCTGGTTTCTTCTCACATCTCATTTCATATATGGGCACGATAAACTCTATGTCTATGTTATTGATAATTGTGTTCTATATTATTAGAATGCATTCCTTTTCATGGTCGGCAACATCAGCTGGACTTTTTAGGTGATTCCTCTCACATTTATCTGTCTCCATCCATACTAGTAATGATTGGTAGGGACATGATTGGTGGGACATTAGGAACCCAAGGTTCCATGGCTAAAATTGAGATGCTCATGACTAGGAATGCTGTGTGCTGGTCTGTTTTCCCTTGGTAATTTGTCTTGGCATTTCTCTAAGTAAAGGGGTTCTCCTTAAAGGATGGATTCATCTCGTTTACCTCCCAGGAGTGACTTGACCAGCCAGGAAAATCTCCCTGGCTCCTTCTCTGTAGGATATTGGTTACTGAGTGTCAGTTATGGCTGGATTTTGGAGTCAGACAGGCTGATGGAGAGTTGAAGATGGGCATCTGTCCATGTTTCTCTATAACCATAGTAGGGCTGTATTTTGGGTACAGGAAGGAATATGGCATCATGAGTCCCAAGTTCTCTTTCCCTCAATGTAACAAGAAGGTGGGGATAAAATACTCAGTGTAGTAGAGATGAGAGCTTTGGGCATCATCTCTTTGATTCTTCCTTTCTTTCTTTCTTTCTTTCTTTCTTTCTTTCTTTCTTTCTTTCTTTCTTTCTTTCTTGTAGTATTGAAGTTTGAAGCCAGGGGTATTCTACCTCTAAGCTATGCTTCCAGCTATGTTTTATTTTTTATTTTGAATAAGAGTCTCTAAGTTGCAGAAGGCCTTGCTAAGTTTTGGAGGCTGGCCACAAACCTGTGACTCTCCTGTCTTGGCCTCCTGAGTACTGGGGTTAGAGACATGCACAATCACACCTAGCTCTAATGGTTCTTTAATATTCAAATCTATAAAAAACCGCTTTGTTGCATTAGCCAGGTGAAACTACCTACTCTATAGTTCAAGGGCAATTTAAAGATTAGTTTAGGGGCAATGAAATTTATGTCATTTATGCCTTTACCTCTAACTGTGGTGCTGAATCTGCTGGGAGAACACAAATAGAGTGTCTGGACTAACCAAATAACAAGGTCCACATGGAAATTCTATCTTTGCCATGGGGTTTTTGAAGTATTTAGTTAAGGTCAACAACCTAACAAATTGCCTGCTTTTACTGTAAATCTTAATTATAGAAAGTACTCCCAAAGATATGCTCATGTTTGCTTCCGGGAAGATGGCGACCGAGAAAAGCGGGGCATAAGAGCCCCGCTAACAACAAATCTCCATTACTACAAAATCAGCGCCTTTCAAAGCCAGAAAACAACATCACCAGGAAAACAAAAAAAATCACCAGGCTCCAGAGAGAAAGCGGACTGAGAACAGAGCCACAGAGGAGATCCTCACGCCCGAGGAAGCGGCTTCACGCCCGAGGACGCAGCAGCAGCCATACTGCCGGCGGCACCGGCGAGTTCACGGGAGGGCCACAACAAGCCGAGGGGAGCCGCTGCGGAACAGCGAGGCGGGATTTCTCGGCGCAGGAAGCATATAAAGCTCGCAGTGGCTGAGCTCAGCACACGCTGCAGGGATTCAGAGTGGAAATCAAAACCAAGAAAAAAAAAACGCCAGCCCCACAGCCGAGGGCGTAGCAGCGGCGCCATATTGCCACCGGAGGCAGGAACAGAGAATTCACCAAATCCAGTACAGCTACATCTGCGTACTCAAGAACAGTGAGTCAAATTGCGGGCTCCAGAGGAGAAATCCCAGTACTGTACTCACTGGGACTTGACCCAGCGGGAGAGGGGCGGTGGCAGTGATATCACACCATAGGAGAACGTGCAACCAGGCACCCCCCACAGTCTAAAGCAGCCTCTATCGACTCTCTGGGTCGGAGACTCTGTGATACAACCCAGTAAAGGAGTAGTGGGGTCTGAGATACTACAGACTCGAGATCCAGAGCACCTTAAGTGAAGTCATAGTGACCCAAGGGAAGAACCCAGAGAAGGCACAAACTTCCGAAATCATGGGAAAGAGGAATAATACTGGAGCAATCAATGCCCACAACCCCACAACATCAGAACCCGATAAAACTGAAAATCAGAGATTTCTAGAAGATCAAATCAGGAAAATAACTGTAGAAATAATAGAGGTGCTTCGAAAAGAACTCAGAGAGAGCCAAAAAGAGATAAAGGATGCAATTAATGAAGTAAAGGCCTCAATTCAAAGCACAAACAACCGATTAGAACACATGGAGAACAGAATCTCGCTCTTAGAAGATGATCATTCCAAAAATGAACTCATAATTTCTAATCTAGAAAAAAATATCCGACAGCAGGAATCTGATATTGAAGAAATATGGGACCATTTTAAGAGAGCTAACGTAAGAATAATTGGAATAGAGGAGGGAAAAGAAAGTGAAACCAAAGGGATTAACAATCTCTTCAAGGAAGTAATAGCAGAAAATTTTCCAGACATAGAGCAAGAGGTCGATACGCAGGTCCAGGAAACTTATAGAACTCCCTTTAGACAGGATCGGAGAAGAGGATCCCCACGCCACATAATTGTCAAAATGACCAATGTGGAAGCCAAGCAGAGAATCTTAAAGGCAACAAAAGCAAAGGGCCAACTGACATTCAGAGGCAAACCAATTAGAATCACTCCAGACTTCCCAAACCAAGTCATGAGAGCCAGAAGGGCTTGGAGTAACATATTCCAAACTCTGAAAGAAAACAACTTCCAGCCAAAAATTTCCTACCCAGCAAAACTTTCTATCAAATTAGATGGAGAAATAAGAAGCTTCCATGACAAACAGAAACTGAAGGAATTTATGTCTTCAAAACCAGCACTAGAGAAAATACTCAAAGAGATTAACTACAAAGAAGAAATAGATAACACACATCAGAACTAGAGAAACAAGATTTTCCATCCAACAGACAACTAAGATTGGTTATCTGTGGAGATTCATTATTTATGTTAGTCTTTTACCTATCTGTAAAGGGTATTGTTTGCCTTTATTGTTTGTTAATTTTTAGGATTTCTAGTTGGAATATTAATATACCTTCAGATATAGCATTTGGAAATATTTTATCCCATTCTATTAGTAACTGTTAACTCTGTTTACATTGTCTTTGGATATACAATATGTTTTTTATTTTTTTAGGGAGTTTGTATACTCTTCTGTTGCCTGTGCCATTGAAATCATAACCAAGAAATCACTGCCAATTTCAATGTTGTGAGGTTTTATAACCCAGATTTTCTCCTAAAAGTTTATAGTCTTAAGATTTATATTTAGGTCTTTTATCTATTTTGAGTTAATATTTGTATATGGGATTAGGTAAAGGTCCAATTTTATTCTTTTCCATGTAATTATTATTTTTCAATAATATTTAGTTAAAAGATTATTATTCCCACCACCAAATGTTCGTGGAAACCTTGTCAAAAATAACTTGACAATATAGGGAAGAATTTAGCTCTAGGCTTTTATTTAACTCCAATGGTTTATATATCTGCCTTTAGAATATTACTACACTGTTTCAATTATTGTAGCTTTATATGGCTTGAAATCAGAAAATGTACATCTTCTAGCTTTGTTCTTTTTCAAGATCGTTGTGGGTACCTAGAGTCCATATTCCATATTAGGATAGTTTTTTTTCTGAAAAATAAATATATAAATATATGATAGTTTCACCTAAAAAATAGAAAAAAATATTCTCTGGTAAGAAAGAAAGCAAAAAGAAATATTGAAATGTTATCTTTAGGACATCAAAAGCTTGGTATCAGACAAATGAAACTGTTATGTGAGATTATCATTTTTAATTTTTGATAAATTGCTATAATACTAGATGTCAATCACTAAGCCAAGCATGGGAGGGAGGGATGGGGAGAGAATGGGGTGGGGATCGGGTGGGGGCTGACTGGGCAATGTGTGCATGTATGTCTACAAAAGTATGTATCCCACTATGATGTATGAATACAGTGCACCAATTAAAAAAATAAAAATATATTAAAAAAAAGAAAAAAAAAGATATGCTCATGTTTGAAATACTACCCGTAAGGCTGTCTCCACGCTCCCTGATTCTCTTCTTCCCTCCTTGGAAACAGCCACCTGTTTCAAGTTGGGTGACCTCTCAAAAACCTTTGTCTATGCCTTACTGTGCACATAGCACTTCTGTTGATTTTTTGTGATTTTATTTCAACATCAACAGTTTCATTCCATGGATTTTTTTTTTTGCAGCTTACTTTTGCAATGATCAACAGCCAGTCATATCTGTGCACACAGAACTAGCTCATTGCCCTGAACAGCATGAGATTGTGTTCATCAAAACAGCATGGGAGATGCCACTGCAGCTCATGCTCTTTGCAGTGTCCATGTCCGTCTCCACAGAAACACATTTCTTGCTCACATGAAGTGCAGCTCAGAGGGTAGGGATGCTAGTTTATGAGTGAAGGGATGCTAGTTTATGAGTGACTTGCGGGCCCAGATTCTACACCATGTGTTACTCCAACCTCGGTGCCAGACGTTCAAGGTTAACCTGGAAGAAAACACACCGACTTCTGGTTATTTGTTAACTTTTCACTTTGCAATAAGCTGAGACCTAAAAATGCTACAAAAATAACAGCAGAAATTCCCGCTGTCCCTTTCAAAAGCTTCCCCAAATGTAAGTAGGTAATATTACCAAAGTGCAGTCATCAAAACTAGTAAACACACATTGGTATGACCCCACTCATAAGGGCATACCTTCAAACTCCATCAGCCCTTTCCTTTTTAAAATTTTTGTATTGGTGCACTGTAGTCATACATCTTGATGGCGTACAAGATGGTAGAGGCATACATGCACACATCACTCATTTAGCCGTTACCCAATTTCCACCCCGTTCCCTCCCCGTCCCTCCCGTTCATGTTTGGCTTTGATGTGCTTGTGAATGTACGTCATGTACATTAGGGAGTTTCCCTCTTCCCTCCTCTCATTTCCCTCAGTCAAGTCACCTTATTTGATCATCTCTGGTTTCTCCTTCTTCGTCTAGAATTCCTCCTCTGACCCTTTTCATCCTAGTTTCCTTTTCTGAGAAGAGAGATGCAGTCTAAGGTCACACATGACATATGGTGGCCACCTCCCCTAGCATCCTACACGCCGTCCTCACAGTCACAGTTGTTCATAGCCTTATCTTTTAAAATTGAGTGCCTGCCAATTATTTTATGGATTGCCTCTCAATTTGAGTTTAGCTAATGTTCTCTAGTGCTTAAACTCAAGGTATGCTTTTTTTTTTTAAAGTCTTTTTGTTTTAAAATTTGGTACTGGGATTAAAGCCAAGGACATTCTACCTCTGAGCTATGCCCCCAGTCCTATTTATTTATTTTTATTTTGAACCAGAACCTCCATAAGTTTCTGAGGGTCTTGCTACATTGCTAAAACTGACCTCAAGCTTGCAATACTCCTGTCTCAGCCTCCCAAGCAGTGAGATTACAGGTGTGAGCCACCACACCCAGATTTCTGCTTCTAATTAGCCATCAACTTTGCTTCCTGTTTTTTATGCATCAATGTGTTTCTTTGAAACCGTCTCCCTGGTCACAGGCCCAGTAGACTACCCATGCTCATCTCCCTACATAATAGCCCAACTATAAGAAGATGGAGACAGCTTCAGATACAGCCATAGTGGGATGTTTCCAGCATTGCATCTACACCAGACATGAAACACCAGTGCCCACACGCATTTGGGGTTCTGTCTGTCCTTTGTGATTTGCCAACAGCTATTTTCCCTGCGTTCTGCCCCAAAATGGATCATGGCAAGCTAGCATGGCTGAAACTCAAGTGCTCGTTATCTTATTTTTAGTTTGACTTCCTTCCTAATGAACTGAAAACCAGAGGAGCCTTCTCTCCAGAACTGGAATCCGAGGAGGCTGGTTGTCCCAGTCTTCTATAAACTGATCACTTAAAATAAATCCTTGTTAGCAAGAAGGGAATCATGGGCTTTAATGGTATGTTTTTTAAGGTATCTTTTTTGAAGCAATAAAAATAGGCTGTGAAAATTAATAAAATTAAAAGTAATAGAAACTGATCAAAGAATATATAGGCCCAGGCATGGTGGTGCATACCTATAATCTCTGTGCTTAGAAGGCTGAGACGGGGGATTCACAGGTTCGTGGCCAGCCTCAGCAACTTAGCAAGACCCTCCGCAACTTAGTGAGACCCTGTTTCAAAATAAAAAATAAAATAGGACAGGGGGTGTAACTCAGAAATAGAGTGCCCCTGGGTTCAATCCCCAGTACCACAAAAAAAGGATAAGAGGAAGGAAGGAAGGAAGGAAGGAAGGAAAGGAGGGAGGAAGGAAGGAAGGAAGGAAGGAGGAAAATAAAGGTATTGTAGACTGGGTGTCTCATTTCTGAGCTGGTCCTAATATACTAAGAAGAGAAGAGGAGGGGATGGTAGGTGGGGAGAAAAGAGAGAGTGCTGTGGATGAAAATTACATTTTTATAGCGATGGAGAGAGAGAAAAAAATATTACTTTCATACCTATATTTTAGGCAGCTTGATTTAAATGTAAATGACTTTGCTATATCAAAATAGAAACATTTGGGAAAATAGCAATGAGAGAAAGCTTCAGTCATTCCACTTATATCACAAGATCTTTTTTTCTGCAGTCGCCTTGCGCTGCTCCTGTGGCCATGGGCCCGGGAGATGTTTCCCGTTCTGGAGCAGCGATGGCTGCTTGCCCCTCAGCCTGCTCGGCCTCTTCGGTGTCCTGCCTTGTATTTTTAAACCATTTTTGCTTGTGGTCTTTGGTGGCTGGTCGCTCTGGGTCAGGGCTGGTGTTCACCTGCATGACCTGAATCTGTAGGTAACAACATCTTTCAGAGCCACACGCCTGCGCCCTTCCTACCACAAAGGTCACTTGCTGCTGAGGGGCTCCTGCAGTGACAACTTTAGCTTTCATGCAGATGTTTGGGGAGCTCCAGCTGATGTCCTCGGGGGTCTTAGGAACCTTCGCTGCTTAAGATGGATCTGGGGGAGGGCACTCCCAAGCTTACATGCAGGCCTGTTGCTGCCCAGGATTGAGTCAAGAGGTCTTGCTGTATCTTGAGCAGATCTCAGTGTTTCCCTGGCCCACATCTATTTCCCAATGCCTGTAAATTTTTTTGGGGGGTGGGGGTATAGTTGAGGCTGTTCATGTACATCATGAAGTGTACATCATGAGTTCCAAATTTGCTGAGGCTATCGGTGAACCATGATCCTCCTGGCTCAGCCTCCCCAGTGCTAAGATTACAAGTGAGAGTCACTGTGGCTGGCTCTGCCTGTCAATTTGACTTTATCTTAGGCTGAGTTTTGTAGAAGGAGAGGCTGGAATGAGATTCTCTATGTGAATGGCTGATTGAGAAAATATTTTCAGGAGAAGATTGAAAGGGAAGATGTGAAGGGCCAGAGACGGGAAAGAGGTCGTTCAGAACATTCTTGGGGACCAAGACTTTCCAGGTCCAGGGCCTTTGGATCCTAGAAAGAGCATCGCAAAGTTGAGGCCCCGAGGCCTGGGTCTGGCTTTTCTGTCTCATCCAGGCATGGGTAGGTTTTGGTTTAGGGGTATCACCCCCCCAGGTGATACCAGCAGAGGCAACTCTCATGGACCACAGGCAGTTCTTGGGGGCTGGGTTAGCTGCGACTCCAATCTGCTTGGTGGACACAGTCTGAGTGGGAGAGTTTGATTAACCTCAGAAAGGAAAACCGGATGCCTAAGTGCTACAGTCCACCCCCACCTCCCAGCCATTGAGAAGATGTGTTCTAGCCAGGCATGGTGGTACATGCCTGCAATCCCAGTCCTTGGAAGGCTGAGACAGGAGGATCGCAGGTTTTGGGCTAGCCTTAGCAACTGAGACCTTGTTTTATAATTAAAAAATAACATAGCACTGAGGGTGTCTGGTTTCAACATCTGATGAGGAGAAGGAGAAAGAGGACGTGGAGGAGGAGGAGGCAGAGGAAGAGGAGGAGGAGGAGGAAGAAGAGCAGGAAGAGGAGGGGCAGGAGGAAAGGAAGGGAGGAGGAGAAAGAAGTTCTTGTTTCATGTTCTGTACTTAGCCACTGTGCAGTCCACAGCAAGGGAGAAGTAAAGCAGTCTGCATCAGACCTGGGCCTTTGGGAAGTGGACAGTGTGTGTCTTTGGGGAGATAGTGGTACCCGTGGCATCCACCTGCAGCTGTGGCCCAAGCCATCTCTGCTGCTTCTCAATTTTGGTGGTGGAGGAAAGAGTTTGCTTTCAAAGTAGTAAAAGCCCTAAGGAAGAAGTCTGTTTGTTGTGGGTGAAAAAATTAATCACCTTCTTTTCTTTTTTTTTTTTTGTTGTTTCTTTTGAATAGATTCTCTGCATTCTTAATGTGCTGCAAATGCGATTATAATGATATTGTTTTAGGTTGTATAGACAATAAAGAGGTGGCTCCGTTGAGTTCCCAGGGTAAATTAGTGTGTGATGGGTGGGTACAGAGTGGGGACCACAGCCTTTAGATGCCTCTGTCTCGCCCATCTTCAGAGCCTCCTGGGAAATGTCTATATGCACAGCAGAAGGATGACAAGTATGAGAAAGAAATCAATGATCCTGGCACGGTGGGGCATGCCTGGTACCCAGGTGCTTGGGAGGCTGAGACAGGAGGAACGCAGGTTCAAGGTCAGCCTCAGCAACTCTGTGAGGCGTTCTGCAACTCAATGATACCCGGCTTCTGTGTAAAAATGAAAAAAATTAAAAGCTGGGTGTGGTGGTGCACGCTTGTAATCTCCACGCTTGGGAGGCAGAGACAGGAGGATTGCACAGGTTCAAAGCCAGCCGTGCCGGCTTTAGAGACCTTGTTTCCAAATTTAAAAGAAAAGTATAAAATAGGTCTGGGAATGTAGCCCTGAGGTAGAAGGGCTTCCAGGAACTCCAATACCACCAAAAAAATAAAAATAAAAATAAATAGGGCTGAGGTGTAGCTTGGAGGTTGAATGCCTCTGGGGTCAATCTACAGATGGGAGGAAGAGAAAGAGGAAGGAAGGAAGGAAGGAAGGAAGGAAGGAAGGAAGGAAGGAAGGAAGGAAGGAAGGAAAAAAAAAGATGGCACCCAGAGTTTTAGACTTTATTTCACTACGTGTATTCCCCCCTCTTCCCTCCCGATGTAGCCGCACTTTAGGCCTTAATTAGAACATTAAGCTCTGTAGCTTCCCTTTACAAAGCCAGGGGGGTTTTCTTTGCTTCGGAGTGAGTGGTTCACTTGCCCTCCTCCTAATGGATAAAGTGTAATTAACATTGTCTTGAGGCTAATTTCCATCTCGGCCGTCATTTCTCATCAGCCCAGCATCATTCTCGAGGAAAAGCCAACGTGTCAGTTTTATTAGCCTGGCTTGCACTTTAACACCGGGAAAATTAATTCAAGCTACATTAACGTACTTAACTTCAGATATGATGGACTTAATCCGGCTCTGTTCTTTACGGAGGCCTGTCACTTAGAAGTGAATTGTACGAGTCTGTGTAAAAAAATAAAATGAGATCATTGCTTGATGGTTCCGTTATTAATTGATTTTTTTTCCAAGTTGGGCAGCGCTGCAGGGGTGAAGAGGGGACAGGACATTTGCTTTCATGAATTTCTGATGTTCATTCATGAGATCAAAAGCTCATGAGTGGATGGTCAGATTCCCAGAGTGGATCCACTCTTAACTTGCTATTAAGATGCTCCACTAAAAAATTTTTCTAGAGCCAGCATGGTGACACATGCTTGTAATCCCAGTACTTGGGAGGCTGAGATATGAGGATAGCAGGTTCAGAGACAGCCTCAACAAGTAGTGAGACTTTCAGAAGACCCTGTTTCAAAATAAAGATAAAATAGGGCTCAGGGCATAGCTCAGAGTTAGAATGCCCCTGGGTTCAATCCCCAGTAAAACACACACACACACACACACACACACACACACACACACACACACTCCTAGATTTAGATTTTCAACCAAAAGAAATAAAGTTAAGGAAAACAAATATCAAAGAATAAAAAATTGAAAAAGACTATGCCATTAATAATTAATTACTGATAATTATTCAATAATTAAGCCGGGCGTGGTGGCGCACACTTGTCATTCCAGTGCTTGGGAGGCTGAGACAGGAGGATCACACAGGTTCGAAGTCAGCCTCAGCTACTTAGTGAGGCTCTCTTCCCTTGGTAACCATCTTCCTGGAAGTTGGCTTGCTTAGTTTTCAATGAAGCTGTGTTGTCGAATTTAATAGCAGGGAATTTTCCACAAAGTTTTGGATTTTAAACTCTCATTCTGGAACTTCCAGGCATCTCCCCACTTAGACTTTTCATTTACAGTTGCAATCAGGGCCTACCAAACCAGCTTCGTCTTGGACTCATCTAGGTGTATGTGTGAGGCTTCTGATCTCAGTGCCACCACAACAGTAAAGCTTAACTAGGCATCTTCCAGCCTGGAGCTGCTGGTTAATGCCCCCGCTGCAGACCCGTCTCCCGCTAATTCTTCTCAATCTCTTTTACACCAATTCTGGACAATTTGGAACTGACCCTTAGGACCACATTGGGGATTTCTTTGAACCAAAGCATGATTTTATAAAAAGAATTTCCCCAAAAAACAATTGTTTATTTTATTGTTCTTTGTGTTTGTGAAAAATGTCATTAGGACAAGCATAGAAAGGGACATTAAGGCTTTAATAATGTTCCTTATAGAAGATTTTTAGTTGATAAAATATGCACAAATCATTATGGCTAATTCATGGTATTAAACTTTAATGGCCACTTATAAGTTCAGTGTTTCATGACATACTTTAATGTTCCATGGTAAAATATGTATGATTTTTTTCTCTAAAGCAAAATTGTCTTTATTCTCCCCAAAGCAAAGTCCACAAAAGCCGTGTGTGTGTGTGTGTGTGTGTGTGTGTGTGTGTGTGTGTGTGTTACTGAGGATTGAGGCTGGGGACATTCTACTTTCCAGATACATCCCTAGCCTTTTTTCATTTTTATTTTGAAACAAGGTCTTGCCAAGTTGCTGAGGCTGGCCTCAAAACTGTGATCCTTCTTGCTCATCCTCCCAAGATCTGGGATTACAGGCATGCACTACCATTCTGGGAAGTGGCTCTTTTGAAATCTGGCCCTGATGTGTCTGACTTGAGGCAAGTCACTCTCTCTTTGAGTCATAGCTTAGTAAGTGAGTCTCACTATTCTTACCCCATTGGAGACTTTCTGGGGAGTCTAAATGAACTCTTGGGAGTGGATAGTGTCTAAGACATCAATTCCAGCACCTTACCTTTTCTCTTGAGGGCTGGCTGGATCCTCTCCTTTCTTACCCTTTCCCCCTCTGGAACATAACCGCTTAACAGTAGCACTGAGGGTGTCCTTCTTAGAAAGCCCATCCATGCTTAATGAACTTTGTACATTTCAGAGTAGTCCATACATACATTCCATAGGGAACACATATAAACGCACTTTTATAGTTTTAATTTGGGTTTGGAGCCTTGGGGTATGTTAAGGGTGAACAGTGGAGACCTGACCCTACTGGATCTGAGGTAAAGTCTGTGGCTCCCCCGTTGCCAGCCCCTTCTGGCTTCCCTGGTCTATTACAGGCTCCCTGATCTCCCAGCCAGCTTGAATTCTTTCATTGCAAAAGGAAAATGAATTCCAGAAGACCAGTGGTCATCAGAAGCCTGGGCCTGCTTCTTGTTCATAGCAATTGGGATTTAAAAGATGTTAATAAGCCAGGGTGGCACACACCTGTAATCTCATTACTTGCGAGCCTGAGACAGAAGGATTGCAGGTTCAAGGTTAGCCTCAGAAACTTAGTGAGACCCTGTTTCAAAATAAAAAGTAAAATAAGGATGAGGGGGTATCTCAGAGGTATAGCACCCCTGGGTTGAGCTCCTAGTAACACACACACACACACACACACACACACACACACACACACACCATGTGCACAGAGATAATAATACATGAACAAGGATAGTTCTTGGCCCTAAGGAGCCATCCCCAGGTACAGAATTTCCCAGACTTTACCATATTTAAAACCTAAAGCACAACAGGGAGAATGGAGCCTTCTAAAATGTTATTTCTTAGTCTAATATGATTATGGTAAAGAAAAACACAACAGTAGCAATGAAGAAAAATATTAGTCATGGAATTTGTTTTATGGTTTCCCAACACAACCTTTGTCATGTTTTTAATCAAAACTTTAACTTGCATTCCCACAAATGATTTTTTTTAAATACCAAGTTTTATCCCTGAAACAGATACATGCAATCTTTTCAAATGATCCCTTAAAATTCTTTATAGTGTCAATGAATTGGTGGTGATGAACTTTTTAAATCATTTTTGCAATCGCTCAAAAAATGTCAGCTGTGGAAACTACATCTTTTTGCCTTCCCTTGACAAATTTAGTGTCAGAATTTCTCACGGCAACAGGAGTAGATCACTAATCAAATAGAACTCTTCCGTATCAAACATTTCAAGATAATGATGGAGCTCTACTTTGACAGAAACGTCCCTTAAGTTGGGATCTCACGGTGACAGAGGATAATTTGTTCTTGTGTGCCTGTGTGTCTCTTTAGACGGTTCTCCTCCTAACAAGAACTTACAAGAGCAAATCTCTTCAGACAGAAAAAATAAGGAGAGAAAGCCAGCCTTGCTTCTCAAGTTCTATGTACACTCATCTTCCTCCCCGAAGTTGTTTTCTCTATTGAAATGTCTCAGTGTTGGTTCTTTCCGGCTGCCTTTGGAAGTCGAAGGCTCTGGGATAAATTAGCATCTCTTTCTGCCAGACTGTGCAGTTGAGGTTTTTGTTTGTTTTGAAGTCTCAGACAGTAGAAGGCTGACGGGTCTCTAAGAGGGCACCTGGAGCCGACACTTTGGGACTCAATCAAGTGAACAGCAATGGGTTTGACTTTGCATAATGAAGTGTGATCTACCCAGAGTGTTTTGCATAATGGAAGAACGATACATCATTTTGGCCTCGTCATTAACTCTCGGGCTAGTGCATTAGGTAAACAAATTGTGTGCCATTATACTTTAAGAGTTTGCAGGAAACCAGCAGGTGAGGACTCTGCCATTGTACTTTAAAAAAAAAAAAACAATAAGCACGTTAGCGATTGTTTAAAACTATCCAGGGCAAGTGGGCCGTGATTCATTTTTATTTTCCCTCATTGTGTAGTGCTGAGGAAAAATGTGAAGAGCCAGCTCCATGGTGGCCGACTGCATGCCTGGAACTGATAAATGTATCACACGGCTGCACGACTTTATCTGAGAAACAGATTTTGATAGCGCACGCTAGGATTTAGGTCAGTGGATAATTCCACACAAATGGTGAATCTTAATGCTATTGACAAAAGAAGGGACACAAATAACCGGCAAATTCTGTAAATCCCTGGCTTGTAAGTAGCTTTCTTTCCATAGATGTATCATAAGTGCCCTTGAAAAGCTATCTGAACAAATTAAAAAAAACTTTTTTTACAGGATTTTCCCAGTTTGATAGTATAGTTTTCTGAGTTGCTGATAAGTTTCCCCTAAAAGATGAGGATCAACAAAACAGACCCTTGAATAGCAAACATTTTATCTTTGAATAACAGTATAGAAAGAAATCTTGCAGGGAAGAATGCTCTGAGTTACCTATATGATTCTCCTGAGTAGGCAAGTCTTTGTAAAAGTCTCTTTGGTGTTAGGGATAAGGACATAGTCTAGTTAGAGGAGAGAATGTGGCTTCGGTGTGCTGGTTTGGGAGGATGAGCTTTGTCCACTAAGGAAACAGGTGCATCTCTGCCCAGAGGGAAACAGGTGCACCTCTGCCCAGAGGGAAACAGGTGCATCTCTGCCCAGAGGGATGGCACTAGGGACTGAGTCATCAGGGAAATGTTAATTCCTCAACTCAAGGTCAGCAAGGTCCTTGGCTTACGCACCGAAAAAGAATTTCAACACATGCCAGTCAAAGACATAGGTAGGGATTTATTTAAGAAAGTGGGAATTACACGTTCAAGGGAGAATGTGGGCCATGTCGAAGGTGGAGAAGCACTTTGGGGACTCAGGGCTCTTTGTTTATAGGGGGATGACATTAAGGGTGGACAGGAAAAGAGGTCTGTGAGTCTGGAGATCACAGGATGGTTTCTGGTGGTCTGGTCATACTTGAGGTCCTCAGGCTCGTCCAGGTCTCATTATCTGATCAATAAATAAGCTAAAGACTCTCCTACAGTCTTGATTTCTCAAGATATCTTATCTGTCTTGTCATGCCAGGCAACTATAGTTTCTTTCTATTAACTCTAGGGGCTATGGATTCCCCAGGGATTTAGGGGGGGGGTGATAGACTTGGGAGAAAGAACTAGTATAAAGAAGTATAAGCACCAGGTTCTTATATTAAAGTTATATGTTCTATCTATTTATTTCTTCTATCCTACATCATAATCACCTGCTAAACCAGGTGAGGCTTCTGCTAGGGCCACAGTACTGTAAGCCTAATACTTGTGAGGCTGAGACAGGATCACAGGTTTGAGGGCAGCCTCAGTAACTTGCCAAGACTCTCAGCAGCCTGGTGAGACCCTGTTTCAAAATATAAAAAAAAAAATTAAATGGCTATGGATGTAGCTCAGAGGTAAAATGCTTCTATGTTCAACACTAGTACCAAAAATATAAAAATAAAGTTTAAACTTTTTGACCCACAGCTGTGGGCCTGACATGAGAGGACCAAGGGTATTTCTGTAATGGTAGATGCAAGGTATGTCTAAAAGAGGTACATTCTCTTACTTAATAAAAACGTTTTGACTCCTGAATTCCAAGTCAGGTGCTGACACTCTTAACGATGGGATTATGTCTTGAGAATAAAGAAATATTCAATGTGTTAAACCTCTTGGGACCACATTGTTGAAAAATGCGTGGAATTTCAGATTAGGAACTTAATTAATCATGTTTCCAATGAATTCCTCTAATGAGGCTTGTAGAAGATCCTCCCAAATTACAATCAAGACTTATTGATGGCCCGGTTCACTGGCTTGCCAGACGAGGAGTCATCTCCAGATCTGCTATGCATGCTAATTACCTCGCCATCTGCTGGAAGCGCAGTTTCTGCCCGGGGAAGGTCTGGGTGGATGGGACTCAGCATTTTTACCCAGATCCCAGGCAGTTGTTCCTGTCATCCCAGGACACGGCAGGTTGTTCTTAATCACATTCCTCAGAGGCTGTGTTACGTGACACCTAACACTCCCATTTGAAAAAAAAAAATCCAGCTGGGCATGGTGGAGCCCACCTGTAATCCCAGCACTGGGAGGCTGAGCTACAGGATCACAGATTTGAAGCCAGCTCACACTTGTGAGCCCAGTACCTGGGAGGATGAGACAGGAGGATCGTAGGTTTGAGGCCAGCCTCAGTAGCTTAGTGAGGATTCTGTTTCAAACATAAAAAAATAATAGGACTAGAGGAATGTTATTCAGAAGTAGAATGCCTCTGGGTTTGACTCCTAATACTAGACACACACACACACACACACACACACACACACACACACACACAGCTACTATTTTGGGAAAAGTACACTCCAGAAAACTAAAAATCTTTCTGTGCATGGAGGCATTATAAGACAGTATTTTTATTATTTGGTGCATTATAATTTTATATCATCTTGGGTATGGAGTGACAGAAAAATACACATACCCAACTCCTGGTGCCCTCCCCTCCTGGTACATGTCTTCGAAATTGGAATTGGTAATTTTGTATACATTTGTAGAATTATTTCAACTATTCTCTCTCTTTTTGCAGTATTGGGGGTAGAAGCCAAGGACATTCTACCTCTGAGCTATACCCCCCAGTCCTATATTTTATTCTTTATTTTGAAACAGGGTCTCGCTGGGTTGCAAAGGGCCTCACTAAGTAGCTGAGGATGTTCGTGAACAGCGATCCTCCGGTCTCAGCCTCCTCTATGCTGGGATGACAACTGTGTGCCAGCACACCCGGCTTTCAGACGTTGCATTCTTTATGACTTCTTCCCCCTCCTCCCTTCCCCAGCCTGCCTCAGTCTCTTTCCTAGGGTCTGCTCTTCTATCAGATGTTACCTTTATTTCCGGGTATCTCTAGTCTCCACATTTAAGAGAAAATACACATCTACTCCTTTTCTGAGACTACCTAGTCTTGCTTAGCATTATGTCCTAAAGCTTGATCCATTTCCCTGCAAATGGCATGATGTTGTTCTCCTTTCTGGCTGAGTAAGCTTCCATTGTGTACCTATCCCAAAGTTTTGTGACTCAGCTCTCAGCAGTAACGTCTTGGAGTTGGCTGTCACGGGAGCCACCAACCATTCGAGGACAGCCCTTGCTCTCAGAAAGCCAAGCTGGAGATGCCCTGCAAGGTATGCCCAGCAGCCGCTTCTCCAGAAACACAAATGGCCCCCTATTATAGCTACAATTATCTATGAGGCACTCCTGAGGGACAGCCACATTGTGATACCTGTCCACACTTTAGAATGAGTGGTCATTTGAAAACACTCCAGCCTTTTGTTCACAGAAGACTTCAGGAGCCTGGTCACACAGGAAAACAAAGGATTGATTCCCCAGCACTGGAATGGCAGACTACTTGTAATATCTCCATTTGCCGCCATGCCCTCCCCCACCCATGCAAAGAGCATGGAATTTAGACTGGAAAAGGGAGTACCATGCTCCCCTCAATCAAAGGGAACCCTCTAAATACACAGCGGACCTGCCACTTGATTGCATTTGACACGAGATGGAGATGATGCCTCTAGATCCGATTCTGATGGCGTCTGAATCCTGCTCACCACCAAGCCCTGTTTTTTTCAAGGGAAATACATTACACGCTAAAGCCCCCCTGCTTAACAACCCAGTCAACAGTCCCCCAATAAGCTAAATACCTCCGTTGTTTCAGGATCCAGCTTTGAATCCCCAGTTGGAGAACTGAAGCTCCAGTGGTACCCTAGTGTTCTATGGGGTTTCCATGGCAACCAGAGCATCCTTTCAAGGACTGGGTTTCTGGTCCTGGTATGGCTCTTTAGCTCCAGTTGAAGGGACCTGCTTCTGACACACTTACCTTCCTGGACAAGACACAGAGGATAAATCACTGCCTAGAAGAAAAATGAGAATAGAGCAGAGGAGGAACCGGACCCGGCTTATCTGCATATGGAACACCAGCTCCAGTGACAGAGTCAAGACTTAACAAATTGCGACTCTGAGAAGACGGCGCTTATCAGATTCCTCGGAGACCCTTTGTGCCCGGCCCCTGGCTTCCTGCTGAATTGCTGGCTGTATTTTCCCTGCTCTGATCTGACCACTGCTGTCACTTCCTTGTCTTTTCTAAACCCCTCTTGGTGACCTCGGTCATATCTATCTCCTTCATCACTTAAGTGACAGCAGCCCAAGCCCTACTGTTCTAGAGATTCTGCTAATAAGACGCTGGGTGCTGCAAACAGCATGAACAGTTAGACCCAGTCTCTGCTCGAGAGATGGCCCTGACTAATTCTGAACAGATAATGAGCATAAAGGGTGCAAGGTACAGTAGCTGGAGAGGAAGGAATGGAAGTAGAGCAGACCCTTATGCGAGGGAAACTGGAGGCTTTAGTGTTTCCTGCTCAGTGTGCAGGTCTCCAGGTTTATCTTGTCCCCACATTTATTTATTTATTTATTTATTTATTTATTTATTTATTTATTTATTGCCATACTGGGGATGGAACCCAGGAGCATTCTACTTTCGAGAAATACTTCCAGCTCAATTTTTTATTCTTTATTTTGAAACAGGGTCTCTGAGTTGCAGAGGACCTAAGTAGCTGAGGCTGTCCACAAACTGTGATCCTCCTGTCTCAGCCTCCCAAATGCTGGGATTATAAGCTTGTGCCAGCATGCCCGGCTCATGGTCATCCTATTCTGATAACCTGCTACCCCATTCAGTCTCTGACTGCATGGTCCTCACCAGTACATCAGGCAGCCCACAAATGAAGCACTTTATGCCTTGACTGATTAATGAGCCCATTCATTCAACAAATGTTTATTGAGTTCTCTATTATGTACCAAACATTGTTCAAGGCCAGAGAAATGTTGAGGCTGGCCAAAGCCTTGCTCTCACAAATGACAGTGTAAATGAGGAGCGGGGCTGGGATGGAGCTCGATGGCAAAGTGCCTGCTTTGCAGGTCTGGTCCTCTGGGTTCGATGCCTGGTTCCAAAAAGACAAAAAGAAGACCCTGTGGAAAAAAATAAGCTAAATGGGGAGACAGGCAGAAGCAGGGATGGGAAGATGGAAGAAAAATATATCAGAATAAGAATTCACAGAAACAAACAAACAAAAAAAAAGACCATTGGGTAGGTTAACAGGAGGGATGGACTTAAGACTGCATGTTCTGACTTCTCTCTCTCTTCTCCCCTCTCCTCTCTCCTTTCTCTTCTCTCTCCCCTCTCCCCTCTCCTCTTTTCCCTCTCCTTACCCCTCTCTCTCCTCTCTTTTGCAGTACTGGCAATGGAACCCAGGGTCATTCTATCTCTGAGCTACAGCCCCAGCCCTATTTTTTATTCTTTATTTTGAAACAGGGTCTTACTGAGTTGCAGAGGGCCTCACTAAGTAGCTGAGGCTGGTCGTGAACCTGTGATCTTCCTGTCTCAGTCTTCCAAGCACTGGGATTACAACCATGTGCCACCATGCCTGGCACCTTACTGCTTTCTCTAAGCAGTTCCTCACACCAAAAGAGCTTAGTGATGGGGAAGAATTAGTGAGAACCCTAAACAGGAACCAGTGGACCTGTACGAAGGATAGAGAAGCTAGCTGGGCTGGGAGAGGTACACAGGCTTGTAATCCCAGTTCTTGGAAGGCTGAGACAGGAAGATGGCTGGTTTGTGGCCAGCCTCAGCTACTTAGTGAGACGTTACACTTAGATATAAACCGTCTCCTAAAGAGTTCATCTGTTAATGTTTGGCGCTGTAGTAGTTGAGTCATGAGGGTTGTAATCTCAGAAGCCAGTAAGTCTATTGTGATGGCTTTACCTGGGTGCTAACTGGTAGATGAGTAGCGTGCGGCTGAAGGGGGTGAGGTCTATATAAAGGGTTCCTTCCCCTTGCTCTCTTTCCTCTTTCTTTTCTTCTTTTTCTTCTTCCTCCTCCTCCTCCTCCTCCTCCTCTTCTTCTTCTTCCTCCTCCTCCTCCTCCCTCCTCCTCCTCCCTCCTCCTCCTCCTCCTCCTCCTCCCTCCTCCTCCTCCCTCCTCCTCCTCCTCCTCCTCCTCCTCTTCCTCCTCCTCCTCCTCCTCCTCCTTTCTTCTTCTTCTTCTTCTTCTTCTTCTTCTTCTTCTTCTTCTTCTTCTTCCTCCTCCTCCTCCTCCTCCTCCTCCTCCTCCTCCTCCTTCTTCCTCTCTCTCTCTCTCTCTCTCTCTCTCTCTCTCTCTCTCTCTCTCTCTCACCTCTGAGATGTAAAGGAAACAGCCCACTTCCTCTCCCTCTTGCTGGGGCTCCCTATTGGCCAAAGCTAACTAGAACCCAGAGACTAAGGACCGGCGGAGGATCACGCTGGTTCCCCTATGGGCAGCCAGCAGGGGCTGGAGGAGAACTGGATCCCAGGTGTTAGTGGCTGTCCTGGGTATTCTAGAGCTATGTGGAGCTGTGTCTGAGCACCACCTGCATGCACTTTGCACCTCCCCCTCCTGCACAGGCCATGAGCCTCTGAAGACAGCAGGGAGGCCCCGGGCCAGAGCTGCAAACTGGACACTGTAGGCTCACGACAGCCAGATGGGCATGCTTTACTTGAGCTGTATTGCTTTATATGTGTGTGTGTGTGTGTGTGTGTGTGTGTGTGTGTGTGTGTGTGTTTTGCCGGAGATTGAACCCAGAGGCATTCTGTCTCCAAGCTATACTCCCACCCCTATTTTATTTGGAAACAGGGTCTAAGTTGCTGAAGGTCTCACGGGTTGCTGAGGCTGGCCTTGAATCTGCAAACCTCCTTTCTCGGCCTCCCAAGTACCAGGATTACGGGTGTGTGCCACTGTAGTTTGCTCATTCTTCCTTTTAAAAATGATTTTGGATTACTAAATATTTAAATTGTAGAAGATATAAAAGTAGAGTTGGGGACTCTCCACAGATGCCAGCTGGGCAACTCTGAGCCTCTGCTCCCCCTTGACTGGGGCTGCTGTGGCTTTAAGCGTGGCTTGTGTTTCTCAGCTTCTCCGTGTCCTGTCTCCCTCTCTCTGCTCATCTCCGTGGCTTTCCCAGTCAGTACTTGCTTGAGTTTGGGACACCCTCCTACACCTTTAAGAGTGCCTGGAACTGAGTAGATGGCGGGCTCGTTAATGCTGTGCCTGTGAGGGTGATGATATGATGGTGATGTTAAGGCCAGAGCAGCCGAGGATTCTGGCAGGGGGGCATAATTAGCAAATTCATTTGTTATGCCTTTGCATGTGTTAATATTTTCAAAGCTGATTGCTTATTCAATTAAGCCCTTTCGCCTTGATCAAGGATATTACCATAAGAGATTAGCGGATATTCGGCTTGCTTTATTTATTTATATTTTATGTATTTTTCTGATGCATCCTTTTAACAAACATGACATAAACAGTCGTGGCAAATTGGACGGAGGATGGCAGGCTGCGTGGAGGCCAAGCTTCTGCCAGGGACTCCGGGGGAAAGACCAGCCCCTCTGCTCTGCCCCTCTCCCCTGCCTGGAATCTCCTCTCTCCTGCCTCCCTTCTATCCTCTTCTTCTGGGCTCCAGCGTGCCTCCATTCCAGATTCACAGGTTGAAGCCCAAACCTTCAGCCCCTTGGAATGTGATGGCTTACAGACATTGACAGCGACCTGGACCTAGGTATCTTCAAGCCTGCGGAGTGATTGATGCTCCAGGCTAGACTAGACGCCACCTGAGGTCTTCCTCCTCGCCCGGCCCGTCATTTCCTTCAAATTGTGCTCTGCGGAGCCCTAAACCCACCTCCCCACTTCACACCTGCGCCTAGGGAACTGTCCGCAGCCCTCTGCCCAGCTCATGGGCCTCGGCACCGTCAGCACTGCGCCTCTATTCTGTAGGTTTGCTAGTTGTTTACTGTCTTCCCTCAAGCGAGGTCTTTGAATGTAGTTAGCTCTTGTCTTCAGTGCCCTTGAAGCCCAGAACAACAGCGAGTGCTCGGTATACATTGGGAGCCCCCAAATACGACATGAGAAAATGAAAAACTGGGGGAAAACAGTGCATCACACAGGTGGTGTATCTCAGGGACAGACTGGCACAGCGACTGTCTCTTTACCCAAAGGCAAAAAGCGAAGGGGTGGCCGAAATCATTGACTCTCCCTTTTCAAATGTCAATTTCTACTAATTTAGGAGAGCCACACACTTCGCCACTCAAGGAATATTTCTTCCAGTAGATCTCTACAAGACAAAAGAGAGAGAGAGAGAGAGAGAGAGAGAGAGAGAGAGAGAGAGAGAGAGAGAGAGAGAGAGAGAGAGTCGCCACTAGGTGATAAATGTGCCGTGTTTGGGGTTCAGAACATCCCCCGGAAGAGCTCAGGTCTTGGCAACAAAAACTGTAGAGTTGAAGTAATTGAATTCATAAGGGTTCCAGTCTCAGCAGTGGATAAATTCATTGATGGAGTCATGGATCTCTGGGGTGGCCAGAGGAGGTGAGTCACTGGGGATGGAGCCATGGGGACTCTATACAAGTCCATTGCTTCCTCCTGTTGGTGTTTCTCTCTCTCTCTCTCTCTCTCTCTCTCTCTCTCTCTCCCTCTCCCTCTCCCTCTCCCTCTCCCTCTCCCCTCTCCTCTCTCCCCTCTCCTCTCTCCCCTCTCCTCTCTCTCCTCTCTCTCTCTCCTCTCTCCTCTCTCTCTCTCCTCTCTCCTCTCTCCTTTCTCTCTCTCCTCTCTCCTCTCTCCTTTCTCTCTCTTCTCTCTCCTCTCTCCTCTCTCCCTCTCTCCTCTCTCCCTCTCTCCTCTCTCCTCTCTCCCCTCTCCTCTCTCCCCTCTCCTCTCTCCTCTCTCCTCTCTCCTCACTCTCCTCTCTCCTCTCTCCTCTCTCTCTCTCTCTCCCATCCTAACATGGACTGAAGCCCCTGAAATCTCCAGCACTGCAAACCTCCCAATAAATCTTTCTCCCTCTAAGTAAGTTGTGGTTGTCCTATATTTCCGGTTGCCGCATTGAGAATACAGACTGAAACAATGTATTGGGAATTTTTTTTTTTACTCCTCATTTTAAGGATAAGAAACTTCTAGGCATGAAATGTGCCTTTTCTTTATGCATTTTTTTTTTGCAAGGAAAAAAAAAGATCAAGGATCGTGTCATCTCACATATGCGTGTGCCTGATGCTCCAATTATACTGTTAATAGTGATAATAAAGATAATCATCTTTGCTAGAGAAGTCTGACTCTGGGTCATCCATGACCATCTGCTTTACGTAGAGTCTCATTTAATCCTTCAAACCACCCTGTAAATTAAGTGGCGGCTCGCCCAGTTTTACAAACGAGCTTGCTGCAGCTCAGAGAGTGTGAATATCTTCCCCAAAGCAGCCAGCAGGAAGAGATCCATCAGTCATCTCCTCTTAAAATGAACGTAGTGAAAATCCCCAGAAACCCTAGTGGAATGTATGTTTTCTGGTGTGTGCATGGCCCGGACGCAGTCAGATGCTCCAACCTGGACTTGGCCAGGAAGAGAGGAAGAAGTAGTCGTCAGCCAACAATCAGGGTGCCCTGGCCCTAGCAGGAGAAAGAAGGCCACCTGTTGGAGGTGCCAAGGGAACTGGCTCCTGCTGCCGAGCTCAGAGCTCAGAGCCGACCCAGCAAGGTGAGCTCGGTCTATCTCATATTCATTTACCTGGAAAGCACCCTTGTGGGTAAGAAGCCGAGTGCCCTCAGCCTGTTCCCTGTGGATGCCTGGCTGGTAGGAGCCACAGCCTGGCTCTTCGGCCTGCTGCTAAAATGTCGGCACGCTCTGGGAGAATCTGCTCGTGACACAGCTTGTTATCAGGGACTAGGTTCCCAGTGAACCTCACAGCGTCTGCCTTGAGGATTACACCATAAAAACTGGACACGTATCGGTTTTTGCTCGCCTCTCGCCCTCCTTATAGAAAAGTGTTGCTTCTCCTCTCAGCCGGTGATGTGGGTGGCATCCACTCCACCCCCTGCAGGGGCAGAACCCAGCTCACTGAGGCACAGTACTCCCAGGACACAGTGCACGGTCCTCAAATGCCCTTTAACCTGGTCAGGGCTGTCGAGAACTAAGGTATGTGCCAGTGCTTCTGAAAAGGGAAGGCTCTTCCGCTGGTTTTTTCCCTTCTCCCTCCAGTGCATTGTTTTGAAATATGGAGTCTGTGATGTTGTAGCTGTTTCACAATATAAAGTTCCGTAGGACGAGAATTGGTAGGGAGGGAGGGAGGGACAGGTGGAGATTTGAGAACGTATAAGACCACGTAGAGAGACAGAAGAGAGACAGAAAGGCTTTATAGAAATATACCTACGTCCCATGTGCTTTTGTTCCATAATTACACTAAGGATTGTTTGCTGTTCATCTGAAATTCAACCGGACATCCCACACTTTATTTGTTCCATTTGCAATCCATCAAGAAGACATTCTGAGCCAAGGCCTGGTGGGACCACCTGTCTGTCATCACAGGACTTGGGAGACTGAGACAGGAGGATCGGGCGTTCAGGGGCAGTGTCAGCGACACTGTGACATTCTCAGCAACCTAGCGAGAAAAAAAATAAAAGTCGAACCAGGCGTGGTGGCGCACGCTTGTAATCCCAGGACTTGGAAGGCTGAGACAGGAGGATCGCAGGTTCACAGCCAGCCTCAGCTACTGAGTGAGGCCCTCTGCAACTTAGTGAGACCCTGATTCAAAATAGAGAATAAAAAAAATAAGGCTGGAGGTGTAGCTCAGATGTTGAATACCCCTGAGTTCAATCCCAGTACCGAAAAAACTAAAATAGATCTTCCCAACATTCATATGTCCTTGCGTGCCTCAAACACTGCGTTAAAGTGTTTATGTTTAGAGGCATAATCTCATTTAACCCCACCCCAAATCGATAACTTAGATACTCTCATTTATTCCCATTCGCTTGCTGAGGGATCTGAGCCCTAGAGAAATTAAATAACTTGCCAAAGTCCTATTTAAGGGTGAGAGCTGACAATTACACCCGGGGAACCAGCGCCACCCTCCTTACATGCTTCTTCCTGCCCTCTGAGAGGTGCAGGAAGCTGAGGGCTGTGGGCACCTCCTCCTCGTCCAGCAGCTTCCTGACAGAGAGAACACCCGGGCTGGAGGATGAGTCTCTGTGGCTGCGTCCGTGTGCCGGTCTCCTGCGGTCATAGACATAGTCTGGTTGATGAATCATCCATCTGTGCTCTGGCCAAGGAAGTTCACATCCCCTACCTCTGAGGACGTCTCATTCTGATGGCTTTCGTTTTCTTCTAAGCTTTTATTTTTGTCCACCAACTCCAGGTTCTCTTCAAAGAATTCTTGCAATTCGGTGGGAACTTAATTTTTCACCGCTTGTTAACAACCGGGGAAGATTAAGCAGACCTAGCTGCAGCATCAGCCCATGGCGAGAGGTCTTTGAGACTGCAGGAGAGTGGACCCCCACAGCCCGTCAAAAGACCGTGAAATCAAACAGGCAGCCCGCGAGCCAGGCACGGTAGAGCACGCTTGTAATCCCAGTACTTGGGAGGCGAAGACAAGAGGATCACAGGTTCGATGCCAGCCTCAGCAATTTAGAGAGACCTTCTCCAACTTAGTGAGATCCTGTCTCCAAATAAAATATAAAATAGGGCCGGGGGTGTAGCTCAGAGGTAGAGCACCCCTGAGTTCAATTCCCAGTATTCCCAGTAACACACACACACACGCGCGCGCGCGCACACACACACGCACGCATGCACGCACGCCTCACATGGCAGCCCCCCAGATGAAACCAAACAGAATTCAACTGGACCTGCACGTCCCTGGAAAAATCTTTTCTGACTTCCCAGGAGGCCACGTTCAGCATCAGAAGAAAAAGCTGATGGCTGGCCAGCGGGCTGGAGACTTCTGTTCCACTCAGCTTCAGAAATCTCGTATAAATCTCGGCAGACAGGCACAGTTCATCCAGAAATATTTATTTCTTTGTTTTTCTGTAACTCAACTTAATTGCTTCTCCAAGACCCCATTTTTTATGGTTTGGCAGAGAAATTAACCTCAGTCTCTCTCTGTTTGTTTCTGAGGTCAGGGAAGGGGTCGTCGTGAATGAGCTCATGGTCTCGGGCTGGGGCGGGTACATCTGGCCCAAGTGACTGTGGTTTGGCCACCGTCTGGGCACGGGTCCCGAGGGCTGCAGGCAGTGCGGAGGGCCTGGACCCTTTTCCATGAGAAAATCCTCATCTTACCCACCTGGCCTTACCTCCGGGCCCTTACTGGGGCTCTTGGTCTCCTCCTTAGCATTACCACACAGCTTAAGAGAAAAATCATCTTCTGTTTTTGATTCTCTGACACTTAGGGAAGTTGTCCCTCCATCCCAGAGGGAGGGAGAAAGCCCACTCCTGGCCCCCTGCTTAGCGAGGCCCTCAGCAACTTGGAGAGACCTGCTTCAAATAAAACATAAATAAATAGGGCTGGAATGGAACGCAGAGGCAGGACTTCCCTCGGTTCAATTTTCAGTACTGTACGTACACGAGAGAAATGTCCCCAGGGCACTTGTGATCTGTGATCTCCTCTGGAAATCACTTCCTTCCTTCCTTCCTTCCCTTCTTTTGTGATACTGGGGATTGAACCCAGGGGGCATTCTACCCCAGGCCTATTCCTTTTAATTTTTTTAAATAGAGCTCTACCACAGCTCTATTTTTTTTAATTTTGAAACAGGGTCTCACTAATTTTGAGAGAGCTTCACTAAGATCCTGAAGCCGACCTCTAACCTGAGATCCCCCTGACTCAGCCTCCCGAGCAGTGGGATGACGGGCAGGCCCCGGCATGCCTAAGCTCGGACATTGACTTAACAAAGACCCTCCTCGTGGAGAGAGAAAATCACGCACTGTTTTCATCTGTCTCTAGGTCCAGCACGTGGCCATCAATGCTGGGCTCTCAGAGAACACTCTGGGGGGTCCCTGTGCAAGGGCCCTGTGCGATCCTGCACTGGACGTTAATGTCTATTATTAGCTACCTTTATTTGTAGGGTGGCTTTGGCAAGGAGGAACACCCTCGGTGTTTTCTAATTCTCGAAGTACCTGCAGAGTCCCTTCGTGAAGGGTGAGTTAATTAGCATGGGATCAGTAGGTCACGTCAAGTTCATTATCACCATGTTGGCGGGTCATCAACTTCCAGCGTCTGGCTCGGGCGTTTTCTGAACGCCTTCCGTTTCCTTCAGCAAACATTTCAACAACGATAGCCTCCTCGGCCATCATTCTCCATCTCAAAAATGTAGGTCACAAGTGCTTAGGATTATTAGATGTTTCGATTTTATGCGAACGCCCTTTGCCCCCTTTATTTTATTTCTTTATTTATTTTGCAGAAAGACTTAGACATTCAGCGCCATGATATCAAGATAGTGATTTTTAAATTTGACTCAAATTTTATGTGGAAGGCACACACGTATTATTTATCTATTAATATACACTTGCTGCCAGCCATGGTGGCGCACACTTGTAATCCCAGTACTTGTGGGAGGCTGAGACCACAGGATCGCAGGTTCACGCACAGCCTCAGCTACTTAGTGAGGCCCTCCACAACTTATTGAGACCCTGTTTCAAAATAAAGAATAAGAAATCGGCCAGGCATGGTGACGCACGCTTGTAATCTCAACATTCAGGAGGCTGAGACCGGAGGATCACGGTTCTCAGACAGCCTCAGCTATTTAGCGAGGCCCTTCACAACTCAGTGAGGCCCTGTTTCAAAAATAAAAAGACTAAACCGGGCGTGGTGGTGCACACTTGTAATCCTCGTACTTGGGAGTCGGAGACAGGAGGATCACACAGGTTTGAAGCCAGCCCTCGCTGGCTTAAGAGACCCTGTTTCCAAATAAAATATAAAATAGGTATGGGCATGTAGCCCGGAGGTAGAAGGGTTCCATCCCCAGTACCACCAAAAAAAAGTAAAAAATAAAATAAAATAGAATAAATAAAAAGACTAAAAAATAGGGCTGGGAGCATAGCTTTGAGGTACAATGCCGCTGGGTTCCATCCCCAGTACCGAAAAAAAAAAAAAAAAGAATGAGAAATTGTGCTGGGAATATAGCTCAGAGAATGCCCCTGGGTTCAATCCCCAATAACACACACACACACACACACACACACACACACACACACACACACACACTACACTTGCCGGCTTTGAGCCTTCAGGCCTCCACATTCCCATGTTTACATCTTGTGACTTTTATCATTTTAAAACTGCTCTTTCCAGATATGACAATGCATGCCTGTAATCCTAGTATGTGGGAGGATGAAACAGGAGGATTGCAGGTTGGAGGCCAGCCTTGACAACTTAGCAAGTCCCTCGCTAAGCTTTTAAGAACCTATTTCCGAATAAAAGACAAAGTAGGGCTGGGGGTTTAGCTCAGTGGAAGAATTCCTCTGGGTTCAATCCTTAGTACCAAACAAAACAAAATAAAAGCCATTCTTTGAGCATGGCAGCCTCCAGTTTGAGGGATGCTTTGCTTTTCTTACCAGGTAAAGTTGAGGTGCTCAGGATCAATTTTTCCTGTTGCCCCATGAGCCAACCCCTCACCTTGACTGAACGTCGAGGCAGGACACCCACTCGTCGGGGGAGGCATTCCAGCGGGTGCTGGTCAGGTGGGACCCTGTCCCGCTCACAGATGCGGTTACTCCGGGGGCTGCTCTTGTCTGCCCTGTGATCCATGGCCACGTGGCTCTTATTAGAATGGCTGACATGAACATCCGGGATCCCATCTTTGGGAAGACAGAATGAGTACCACAGAACATTCTCGCCCAGGGAAACGCATTTGCGAGCCCGCTTTTGTGCTCCCCTCAACGCCGGAAAATGTCAAATCTGGAGCACGACCAGCTTTCGTCATATTCTCCCACCACAGGCAGGACTGCTATGCATTGGGAATCCCAAAAGCCAGAGTGGGCAAAGTGCGAATCCAGTCTAGATGTGTCTCATCAAGGTCATCACTGTCAAACGGACCCTGAGACTTCCCAGCTGCAAACTAGAAATACAGAAAAACTCTACCACAAACCTCTCACTAAAGAGTTAGAGCTGGGTGCATTCATGCGTGTTGAGGATTCCGGTACTTAGGAGGCTGAGATGGGAGGATTGCGAGTTCGAGGTCAGACTTAACTTAGTGAGACCTTGTTTCCAAATTAAAAAAAAATAAAAGCCAGGCGCGGCGGTGCACGCTTGTAATCCCAGTACTTGGGAGGCTGAGACAGTAGGATCATGGTTTGTGGACAGCCTCAGCTACTGAGTGAGGCTCTTGGCAACTTAGTGAGACCCTGTTTCAAAATAAAGAATTATGGGAGGCTGAGACAGGAGGATCGCACAGGTTCGAAGCCAGCCTCAGCTATTTAGTGAGGCTCTCGGCAACTTAGTGAGACCCTGGTTCCTAATAAAATATAAAATAGGTCTGGGAGTGTAGCTCAGAGGTAGAAGGCCCCTGGGTCCCATCCCTCATACCACCAGAAAGAAAGAAGAAAGGAAAGATAGATAGATAGATAGATAGATAGATAGATAGATAGAAAGAAAGAAAGAAAGAAAGAAAGAAAGAAAGAAAGAATTAAAAAATAGGGCTAGGGTTGTAGCTCGGAGATGGAATGCCCCTGGGTTCAATCCCCAGTACCACAAAAATAAATAAATAAATAAATAAATAAATAAATAAATAAATAGTAGGACTTGGAAAATAGCTTGATATTTTAGAGAAAATAAATGAGATACTGAGGAGGCTTCTGTTATGCCATTTCTATTAAGGAAGAAAATACGTATCAAGAAAATCCATATTCTAACTTGTACCGTTTTCATACCTTTGGTCCTAGCTTAACAAGCAGGAAAAAGAAAGTGGTTGGATGAGGATCCGATTGATTCTGGACTCAGAAAAGTCTTTCAATTCTAGCAAATGAGCAGGGCGTGTGTGGTGCTAAACAACCATGCTATTTGGCGTAGAGCTCTTTCCTCGGCACAGACGGCGTGCGTCACGTGAGACGCCGGAGCCCACTGCACATCTTGACATCCGTGGTCTCCTTGAATCGTCATCCCATTTCTCTCCCTTTGTTTCAGTTTTATTTTATTTCCTTTTATTTTTCCTTTGCCAGCTTAGGGCTCTTATGTCCCAAAGGAAACACTGCTTCAATGCTCCTCCTCGGTGCTATTAGGCTAGCTCCTCATTCTGACGTCTTTCTCTTAAGTTTAGTTCTTCGTTTCCCTTCTTATTTCTATCTCCAGTAGAACGTGGGATGCTCCGAGTAATCTACATGTAGCCCCCACAGACGCCGGATCCTGGGCTCAGAAAGAGATGGGTCCCGCTGTGGGAGTCCAGGTACCAGCATCATCCTGCTCACAGTCTTGGCCTTCGGGAGAGTCCTTTCGGGGGAAACAGGGACTTCTGGGTGTGGCGGTGCCTGCCTGTGATCCCAGTACTTGAGAGGCTGAGACGGGAGGGTCGCAGGTTCGTGGCCAGCCTCGGCAACTCAGAGAGACCCTCGGCAGCTTAGTAAGACTCTCTTTCAAAATAAAAAGTAGTAAGGGCTGTGGGTGGGGAGCTTGGAGGTAGAATGCCCCTGGATTTAACCCCCGCTACAAAGAGAAAAGAAGAGGAGACAAGGCCAAAGAAAAGAGAACAAGAGCTGCGATGTTCTCTAGAGTGTGTTTTCTGGCATAAGAAACACGTCCACTTTGGTTCCCTCCTGTCCCCCTTCCCACTTCATCTGCTTGCCTCTCCCTAATTTCTCCAGCCTGGACTCAAAACTCGTGAAGGCCCGTGACATGCGGACCTCTTCTCTCGAAGTCGGGGACGGGCCACCTTCCTCGGCCCCTTGTGGCTCCCTGGCTGCTCATCACCCTCCTCCTTCTTCAATTCTTAGAGAAATGACTTTCCCAGGTTCCTCTCTCCCCTGCCCGGCTACACTTTCCAAGTGTAAACCTAGGCCAGGAACCCGCCTCGTTTACCCAAGAAAACAAAACCCACTAGAAAGGCGCACATCTGAACAGCCAATTAAAGTCCCAAGACGAGGCCTTAATAGAAGAGATTACCTAAGGCATATTCAATTGGTTATTAGCTAAAGCCATAAAATTAATCAAGAATAATTTGCCATTTGATATTGACATTTTATCTTCCTCTCTCGTGCTAAAGGAAATCCCATTAAAGAATCTAATTTATTTTGCATTAAACTCACCTTTACAAGAATCGAAATCAAATCTTGTGAGATGGTAACGGTGAAAACCAGCAAGTTATCTGTGGAGACGGAGCCCAGACGAGGAGAGCCGTAAGCCAAAGGCCAGACTCTGCCGGCCTTCTGATCTGGTTTGCAAAAATTGTATTTGTTCAGTAGTGGCCTGTGTATACAGCAGGCAGCCCTAGGTCACGCTGGCACCCTCCGCACTCCTCACCCAGGCCGCCTTTGGCACGGTCGCCTGAATATGCACTGCATGCAAATTTATGCAAATCGCATTTTGCCTATAATTGCAGCCTCGTGCAAAAGAAAATATTGGGACCTGCTCATAAACCCGAGTTGCAGTTTTCATCAGTACACACTCCATAGCCCTCCTCTGAAACACTCCAGTGAAACCAGAAACACGACAATGACACGTGATTCCCACGAAGGGCGAGTGCTTTTGACCAGAGTAAATAGCGGCATCACATCCGGAATGATATTCAGTGGCTTAGCCTGAAGTTAACCTGTTTTGACCCGAGAAAGCAAAAGTGTGTGTGTTGGGTACATGCATGTGTGGGGTTCATGTGTGTGGATGTGTGGGTGCATGTTTACATGTGGGTGCATCTATGGGTGTACATGTGTATGCATCTATGTGTATGCATGTCCGCGCATGCATGTATGTGTGGGTGCGTGTGTTTGTAGGTGCATGTGTGTGTGTGGGTACGTGCACAGGGGTGTGGGTGCCGGCGTGGGCTTGCTTAGCTCTGCCTTGTGCTGGAGGGCTCACCCCGGCCACTGTGTTTGAACAGAATTATGAAGCCGAGTCTAGACTGTGCAGCAGGATGGAGTCATCATCCGTGTCTCTCACGGGCAAGCGATGGGCACAGGAGCCCCAGGCTGTGGCCCTGGCCCCCGATGGAGACGCAGCCTCTCTCTGGATGGACCGAAACACCTACAAGCATCTTGTTCCAGTCATTGCCGTTTTGCTCAGCTCCCAGCACTGCATAACAGCTCGGTCAGAGCTAAATGATTAGAGAGCTGGGCAGTGAGCACCACTGGGAATGAAGTTTCTAAGACAATTACGAAAACGGGGGGAGGGAATGTATAACTTCTAAAAGCCGCAGAGCGAGAAACTAACAAGAGAGAGAATGTTTTCATCCAAAAAGAAGAAAAAGGAAAGGCAAGAAAAAGAAGATTAAAATCTGGGCAAATAGAAACAAAAAAAAGCCACATAAACCACAAATGAGCTTGATTATGCCGGGCGTGGCGGCGCACGCTCGTCATCCCAGCATTCGGGAGGCTGAGACGGGAGGCTCGAGGTTCGCGGCCAGCCTCAGCTGCTTAGCGAGGCCCTCTGCAACTCAGTGAGACCCTGTTTCAAAATAAAGAATAAAAAATAGGGCAGGGGTGCAGCTCAAAGGTCGAATGCCCTGGGTTCCATCCCCAGACCCACACACACACAAAAATGAGCTCGATTGTTATTCAAGTATGACAATGAATGAAACATGACTGAGTTCTACAGTTGAAAGACCCGTATTGTCAAGGGGGAAGCGCATCATAAAGTAAGAACGTGAGAGGGAGCGGGAGGGAAGCGGGGAAGGGCTGCGTCAGTGGTGTGTGCATACACGCCTCTGTCATCTGGCATCCCACTAAAATACATGGCTACAATGCACAGAGAAAAAATTTAAAAATAAGAACATGAGAAGGTTGAAAATAATAGGTTGAGAAATTCTATACTAAAATCTTAAGCAAAAAAAAAAATCCATGTAGATATACAACCATCAAACAAAATAAACCTCAAAGCAAGAAATATTAAGTAGTTATAAAAATGGCCACTATGTAGCTTTTGGGCTCTTTATCTAAATACAAATATTCTCTCTGTGCATAAATATTTAACCAAAAAGTAATATGCTTCTGAAGCAGCCACTCTTTTTTTTTTTCATTAAAAAAGAATTTTATGAGGCAGAAAGAGGAGGATGGATCTGTAGAGCCAGCCAGTGGGAGAAGCCATAAATGTTACTGTCCTATAATCAAAAGGAACCGGGCGAGGGCTGAGGCCCTTCGGTTGATGGACTCTTCTGCCGTAACTGAGCCTCGGGACCGCTTGCAGTGGGCACCAGAAGACACCTCTTGGTCAAGTTTTCGGGTTCAGTTCTCAAGGAAACCCACCTGCAGGAGCTGTCAGAACGGTGAGGCTCTAGGGGCTGCGACATTTTTTTTTTCCTTCGGTAGAAATAATTTTGGTCTCCCTTCTCTACATTTATGCCTGAATTATGGGCGCCTTGTGTATGCCATCCATCCGCGAATGTTTTGGGTTGTCTACTCTTTTCCAAATACTTTTTTTAAGAGCTGGAGACCAACTATAAACAAAAAGTGCCTGGTGTCTGCCCCGGGGAGGAAGGTAAATTGGAATCAAATAACTATGTGAGTACATGTAAAATGTTATCTAGGACAAGAGCTATGCCAGAAAAATGCAGCAAGCTGGAGATCTGCAGCAGAGGCGGCCCGCTCAAAGAAGCGGGAGGGACCGCGTCCCCGGAGGAGAAGCTTCATCACAAATATGCACCCGAATGGCAGGTGAGCTGAGTTCCGGGGCAGGCTTGGTGTTCCAGCCGAGGGAACAGCATATTCGAAGCATCTGTGGTAGGAAGAAGGGGGTACATCCAGAAGCCCGCCATGTGTGAAGAGACCGGCCCTGCACAAGGTCCGTAGACGAGAGAGATGGCTGCTTTCCTCGGAACCTTATGGAAGGATTTTACTGCTCCAAGAAGAGCGGAACATTTTTGAGACTGGTGTCACGACGCAGATGTGAGCTGGGGAAGAATTTCCAAGACACGGAATAGAGTTACAGAGAGGTTTGTTTCAGGAAGCAAAAAGGACACATTGGAGAGAAAGACTGTGGACCGTCTCGTGAGTGAGGGAGGCAGACGAGGACTCAGAGAGGGAGGGTGCTTCTCGGGGACCCTGGCTCTCTTTTATAGGATATTTTATAGACGGTGAGCTTGTGACACGGGATGGGGGAGAGCTCAGTTCCTTTGATCATGGGGCACAGAGCCACGAAGATGCTGGTGTGATATTTCTCAGAACCTTCACGGTGACCTTACCTGGTTGATGGGTAGCACTTGGGCTGTATCCATATCCTTGGGCTTTGAACAATGTCTTTCTCTAGATGTCTTCTGATCAGTATAAAATATATTTCAACCTGGCGTGGTGGTGCACACTTGTCACCCCAGCACTCGGGAGGCTGAGACCGGAGGATCACGGTTCACAGGCAGCCTCAGCTACTTAGTGAGGCTCTCTGCAACTCAGTGAGACCCGGTTTCAAAATAAAGAATAAAAAGTAGAGCAGGGGGTGTGGCTCGGAGGTCGAATGCCCCTGGGTTCCACCCCCAGACCCACAAAAAAAAAAAAAAAAAAAAAAATATATATATATATATATATATATATATATATATATATATATATATATATTCAATACACTAACAAAATGCATATGAACCAAATAACTGGACTTAGAGTACTCTGATCTTCTGGACCTTTTTAAGAATTCAGACCTGGGGTAAAACAGGCCATTGGAGTGAAGAGGTGATTATGGGGTTTTTAGAATTAAAGCTTTGGTCCTTCTTTCTGTCCCCGTTTGTCCTCTTCCAACCTATTTATTTTATTTCCTCTATCTTACATCATGTATTTTCCCCATTTTTTGTGGTACTAGAAATTGGACCTAGATGTATTCTACCTGCAAGTTACACCCTCGACTCTATTGTTTTTATTTTGAAATGAGGTCTGACTGATTTGCTGAGGCTGGCCTCCAGTCTCAGCCTCCCCAGTACCAGGATGACAGGCGTGGGCCACCACGTCCGGCATCCACTCCACTCTGATACCCAGCACATGTTTCCCTCCTTCCCCATGCCTGGGCAAGGCACCACAGTTGATTTCCTTGGAGAGAAACCAGGAGGTGGGAAAGATTGGCATCTAGAGGGGGGAAGATGAATGAATTAACTGTTTCCACCAAGAAAAGACAGACAGAAACCAGGCGTGGTGGCGCACGCTTGTAATCCCAGTGCTTGTGAGGCTGAGGCAGGAGGATCGCAGGTTCAGTGCCAGCCTCGGCTACCTGGTGAGGCTCTCTGTAACTCAGTGAGACCCTGTCTCAAAATAAAGGGGAGACGTTCAGAGGATCTGATTCTTCTACACCCGAGTGACTTAAGCCACAGTTGTTCTAAGCCTAGAGTATTAGTGCCATTGGGATACTTTAACAAATTTCTACAAACACAGATGGCTAGCCCCAGCCAGATTATTTTCTCTCACAATCCTGCAAGTAGAGATCTAGGTCCTACAGGACCCCGCCTTGCCTCCTAAACCCCTGGGAGGTGACACGTCTTTGAATTTTTCTAGCTAGCATTCCTAGGCACGAAGATGGCTTGCTCTAAGCTCATAGAGCGTTCTCCCTGTTTCCATGTCTGTACCCAGATCTCTCTCTTCCTATAAGAATACCAGTCAGTAAATGCAGGTTTTAACTTGACTAGGATATTTTTTATTAAAGTTATGTAGCTCAAACTCACCGTGTTCTTCCTAATGAAGTGTCTTAAAATGTGGCTTAAATACGCTTTTAATGAACATCTAATGAGATTCTTTGGCCAACTAATTATTAAGCATGTTTAATGGAGCTTGACAATTGTATGTGAGAGGCAGAGTCCTTCTTACATAGATTTATCCTTATCAAAATACTTTTAAGATAATGGATTTCTCCCACACAGACTGTGGTGGTGAATAAAAATCATTATAATCTCCTCCAATAATAGCGCTTATATTTCCATCGGTTATTAAAAACCTATCCAATTAACATACGTAAGTCATTACTATTGTCATGCTTCATGGGTTTGTGACCGCGTGTGCCAACACTGCTTTAAAGGCATTGGGACGAAACAGGAAGTTTTATGAAATTCCCTTCATGTTGGAAAAGAAGCATGGGGAGAAACGTTGGTTTTGTGGCAGCGGTGGAGGGCAGATGAGGACAGGCCTGCAGGTCGTTACAGATCCGGTTTGGAGCAAGCGCGGCTGTTGTTGTCGTGGGCTTCTCCTAGGCATGGACTCTGAAAGCCAAGTCAAGTCCTGATTTACCTTCTTGAGCGCTGACTTGGTATTCGCATTAAATTCTCTTGGAACCAATCTGAAAAAAATTAGCTTTTTGGCAGTTGCCGCAAAGCCACGAGGAGAAGGGACGGCAGTCCTAGACGTGCGTGTTGCTTCTCAGAATATTATTACAAGACGGATCATGCCTCTTAATAATAACGCCCCGGATTTCCCATTCCAAACCTTCCTCGATTTGCACGTGGCCGGCAGCAGCTTCCACCTGCCTGGCCTCTTCTTTTAATTCTTTAATTTCTTAGCATCCTTTCTGCCTTGTGTTAAAGAAGCCATATCCTATATTGCTTTTTGCTCTCTGCAATCTTTTTTTTTGGGGTGGGAGGAAGGTACTGGGAATGAAACCCAGAGTATCCATTGCTAGTAAGTGTTTTTACCACTGAGATACACCCCCAGCCCTGCAATGATTTCTATACATTTTTCTAAAGGACCCCGATCCTAAAGTTATTTATTTTTTGCCGTACAGCAAGGAGAGTTTCCATTTCAAAACCTATGCTTATGCACACACTGGATTCAGTGTGTAAAGTAGAAAACATCTGTGCAATCTTCATGAAAAGATTTCATTTAAGGTCATGCACACCTGTAATCCCAGTATCTGGAAGGCTTAGATAGGAGGATCGCTGGTTCCAGGACAGACTCAGCAATGTAGTGAGACTCTTAGCAACCTAGTTGAAACCTTGTTTGAAAAACAACAGATTAAAATGGCTAGGGTTATAGCCTGCAGGTAGAATGCCTCTAGGTTCAATACCCAGTACCAAAAACAATTTTTGTTTGAAAGTCATGGCATACTTTTACATTTAGCAAATTTTTTTTCCTTTTGCTTAGAACAGTCATTCTGCAAATTGGCCAAGTCATGATTTTTAAAATTTATCATTTCCTATTTTAATCTGAGAACTCTGGCCCTCAGAAAAATGAGAACTCGATCATGTACAAAAATTAATGATATCAGTTTCTGATTTCAATCTATCACCTCATGTTAGCATGCATTTACCACCTCATTAAGCTCAGAGCTTCTCCAGCACACCAGAAAGCATATTTTATAGACTCAACCTTACCCTCACCAAAAATATATCCTATAATGAGGTAGAGCATAAGAATTCCCAACGCCACAGTAGTAGAACATAACTCTTAAAGGATAAATGGCCATGTGTGGGGGTCGAGTATCAGAAGAAAGAATAACAAAAAAAGAAAGAAGCCTTTTCCTAAAACACCTGTGGCCACCTTCATAAATCCATCCACTCAAGAGCTGTGGCCTGCTGGCCAGCGGCGCACCTCAAGATAATGGGGTCAGCAGCCGTCCACCTCGGCACATCTGCAGGCCAGAACTAGAGGCTCACGGGGTAAAAGTAACCAAAGGCACAGAGCTGAATTTTGCTCAGCTGTAAAGAAGAACAAAATTATGTCACTCGCAAGAAAATGGGTGGGACTGGAGAACATTATGCCAAGTGAAATCAGCCAGTCTCAAAAAAAAAAAAAAAAAAAGAATTGTATGTTTTCTATGTGAAAGCTAGATAGAAATTGGGAGGGAAAAAAAGGGTAACATCAGATAGAGGAACAGAGACTCCAGTGTAGTGAAGAGGGCTTAGAGAGGAAGGAGGGGTAAAGAAATGGAAAGAATGTAACCGTTGAAATAATACCGCATACTATTTTAAATTACCAGCCTAGATCTCAAAGGCATGCATGGGGAGGAGGAGGTAGAGAAATGGCCCCAGAGGGAAATGTTACAAGAATCGTGCACATTAATTTTCCTGTCACTCTGTCCCTCAGTATGATGTATAATCAATGTATAATCGCATCAAATAAAAGTATATAAAAGTAACCAAGCTGGGCGTGACAATGCATACTTGTAATCCCAGTACTTGGGAGGCTGAGACAGGAGGGTTGCAGGTCTGTGGCCGGGCTCAGGCCACTTAGTGAGGCCCTGTTTCAAAATAAAAGAATAAGATAGGGCTGGGAACATAGCTCAGAGGTAGAATGCCCCTGGGTTCCAGCCCTAGGAACACACACACACACACACACACACACACACACACACAAAATAATAATAATAATAAAGTAACCAAATAAGCATACAAGTAAGATTGTTTCTAACTGTTTCCATATGCTATGGAAGTAGAAAAGGAGCGTGGGACGGGGGCAGATTTGAGCTAGGGACAGCAGCTGACAGCCCGCCGACCTTGCTCTGAAGTTCTGGAAGAGATGACCCTGGGAGGTCAGGACATTTGCACAGAGCCCTGAAGAACAGCTGCAGTTTTGCAATCCTGCCTCCAGGGGGCACCCTGCCTCGCTTGGCACACAGCTGAGACTGGCCCAGCAAGCTGTTTGCCCTGCAAGCAGGAGCTCAGGCAGGGATCCCTGAACTCACCCCTGTGCTCAGCGTCCTCACTTCTTTTTCTGCACTTGTTTGATGGCACCCACCTTAGCCCTCTTTTATTTATTTATTTATTTATTTTTGTGGTACTGGGGGTTGAACCCAGGGACGTACTATCTTTGAGCTACATTCCCAGCTCTATTTTACTGATTTTTTATTTTGAAACAGGGTCTCACTAGGTTGACAAGAGTCTCACCGTATGCTGAGGCTGTCCTCAAACTTGAGATCCTCCTGTCTCAGCCTCCCAAGTAATGGGATTACAGATGTACATCACCACACTTGGCCACCTTACCCTTTTTTTATTTTTATTTATTTTTAATTTTTTATTGGTGCACTGTATTCATACATCATAGTGGGATACAAAAAAACTTTTGTAGACATACATGCACACATCACCCAGTCACCCCCCCACCCCGTTCCCTCCCCATCCCTCCTTCCCATGCTTGGCTTAGTGATTGACATCTAGTATTATAGCAATTTATCCAAAATTAAAAATGATAATCTCGCATAACAGTTTCATTTGTCTGATACCAAGCCTTTGATAACTTAAAGATAACATTTCAATATTTCTTTTTACTTTCTTTCTTACCAGAGAATATTTTTTTCTTTTTTTCAGGTGAAACTATCATATATTTATTTATTTATTTTTCAGAAAAATATCTATCCTAATATGGAATATGGACTCTAGATACTCAAAACGATCTAGAAAAAGAACAAAGCTAGAAGATATATATTTTCTGATTTCAAACCATATAAAGCTACAATAATTGAAACAGTGTAGTACTGTTCTAAAGGCAGATATATAAACCATTGGAGTTAAATACAAGCCTAGAGCTAAATTCTTCTCTATATTGTCAAGTTATTTTTGACAAGGTTTCCACGAACATTTGGTGGAGGAAATAATAATCTTTTAACTAAATATTGTTGAAAAATAATAATTACATGGAAACGAATAAAATTGGACCCTTACCTAATCCCATATACAAATATTAACTCAAAATAGATAAAAGTCCTAAATATAAATCTTAAGACTATAAAATTTTAGAAGAAAATCTGGGTCATAAAACCTCACAACATTGAAATTGGCAGTGATTTCTTGGATATGATTTCAATGGCACAGGCAATAGAAGAGTATACAAACTCCCTAAAAAAAAAATTGTATATCCAAAGACAATGTAAACAAAGTTAAAAGTTACTGATAGAATGGGATAAAATATTTCCAAATGCTATATCTGAAGGTATATTAATATTCCAACTAGAAATCCTAAAAATTAACAACAATAAAGGCAAACAATACAATTTAGAGATAGGTAAAAGACTAACATAAATAATGAATCTCCACAGATAACCAATCTTAGTTGTCTGTTGGATGGGAAATCTTGTTTCTCTGGTTCTGGTGTGTGTTACCTATTTCTTCTTTGTAGTTAATCTCTTTGAGTATTTTCTCTAGCGCTGGTTTTGAAGACATAAATTCCTTCAGTTTCTGTTTGTCATGGAAGCTTCTTATTTCCCCATCTAATTTGATAAAAAGTTTTGCTGGGTAGGAAATTTTTGGCTGGAAGTTGTTTTCTTTCAGAGTTTGGAATATGTTACTCCAAGCCCTTCTGGCTCTCATGACTTGGTTTGGGAAGTCTGGAGTGATTCTAATTGGCTTGCCTCTGAATGTCACTTGGCCCTTTGCTTTTGTTGCCTTTAAGATTCTCTGCTTGGCTTCCACATTGGTCATTTTGACAATTATGTGGCATGGGGATTCTCTTCTCCGATCCTGTCTAAATGGAGTTCTATAAGTTTCCTGGACCTGTGTATCAACCTCTTGCTCTATGTTTGGAAAATTTTCTGCTATTACTTCCTTGAAGAGACTGTTGATCCCTTTGGTTTCACCTTCTTTTCCCTCCTCTATTCCAATTATTCTTAGGTTAGCTCTCTTAAAATGGGCCCTATTTCTTCAATGTCAGATTCCTGCTGTCGGATTTTTTTTTCTAAATTAGAAACTATGCGTTCATTTTTGGAATGATCATCTTCTAAGAGCGAGATTCTGTTCTCCATGTGGTCTAATCGGTTGTTTGTGCTTTGAATTGAGGCCTTTACTTCATTAATTGCATCCTTTATCTCTTTTTGGCTCTCTCTGAGTTCTTTTCGAAGCACCTCTATTATTTCTATAGTTATTTTCCTGATTTGATCTTCTAGAAATCTCTGATTTTCTGTTTTATCGGGTTCTGATGTTGTGGGGTTGTGGGCATTCATTGCTCCAGTGTTATTCCTCTTTCCCATGATTTTGGAAGTTTGTGCCTTCTCTGGGTTCTTCCCTTGGGTCACTATGACTTCACTTAAGGTGCTCTGGATCTCGAGTCTGTGGTATCTCAGACCCCACTACTCCTTTATTGGGTTGTATCACAAAGTCTCAGACCCAGGGAATCAATCTAGGCTGCTTTAGACCATGGTGGGTGCCAGGTTGGGCGTTCTCCTATGGTGTGATATCTCTGACACTGCCACTCCCCCACTGGGTCAAGTCCCTGGGAGTGCAGTACTGGGATTTCTCCTCTGGGGCCCACAATTTGACTCACTGTTGTTGAGTACGCAGATGGAGCTTTAGTGGACTCGGTGAATTCGCTGCTGCTGCCGCCGGTGGCAATATGGCGCCGCTGCCACGCCCTTGGCTGTGAGGCTGGCGTATTTCTTCTCTGGTTTTGAGCTCCGCTCTGAGTCCCTCGGTTCGCTGTCCGCCACTTCTCTCTGGAGCCTGGTGGGCTGTTGAGTGAGTTGGTCTGTAGGCGTAGCCACCCAGTGAACTCACTGCTGCTGCCGGCAGTAAGGCGCTGCTGCCGTGTCTTTGGGCGTGAGGCCAGCGTATCTCCTCTGTGGCTCTGAGCTCTGTTCTGAGTCCCCCTCCTCTCTGGAGCCTGGTGATTTTTTTGTTTCTCTGGTGATGGTGTTTTCTGGCTATGAAAGGTGCTGATTTTGTGGTAATGGAGATTGGTTGTTAGTGGGGCTCCTAAGCCCCACTTTTCTCGGTCACCATCTTCCCGGAAGTCCTTACCCTTTTTAAAAATATATATATATTTCCCAAGTATTATTCAGCAAGCCTTCTGCCTAATGCAAGTTTGCCCATTTGCCTTCTGTCGAGTGATCTGTCTTGCATGTGTTTGTGTGTGCTTATGTTTGTTTGTAAGACCAACAGTGCCAGTTGGAGTCAGCTGGGAAGATGTACAGTCTCCCAAAGTTTGGGCTTTGACCCATCATGATTAATTCAGTATCTGAGCACCAGCACCCGTGTTGTTTAGTCTCCTCGGGTGTAGCCACGTTTCAGCACCAATAGTTAGAATCACCTACAAAGATCTAAAACATTACTGGTGGCTGTGTCCTCCTCTCCAGGGGTCCTGCTGTACCAGGTCTGAAGCAGGTCCCAGGCATCAGAACTCCACGCAGGATTATATTTTGCAATCTCGGCTGACAGTCATGCCTTAGGACCCAACTTCAGGGGCCCGAGGACCTCGGGAAGACAAGATAGTCTGGCTCTGAGATATCCATATTGTCTCGTGTAATTATTAAGTTGTTGGGTAGAATTTGAGTCAACAAATCAGCCTGCTAAATTTGAGTGAATTTATAGCCAGATATGGATTGAACCCATGACCTTAAACTTAATAACACTGTGTCCCAGCAGCTGAGCCCGCCGGCCACAGGTGGCTTCCGGGATGCATACAGGATACAATACTCTAGCCTAATTAAATATAAAAAGAAAGGTGCAGGACAACGCAGAGAGTGGTGTGGTTGGGTCAGCAGACCCCCACACTCTTACTCTGAACTAGACCAAGTGAGGTGCCTGTAAACACATAACTTTATAACTCAAGCTTTTGTGGACGTGTGTGGCAAGATCTCTCAACTCCAGCGAGGAGATGTGGAGACCTGGAATTGTCTACAAGGATCTGGCAGCGATATATTTAATTTCTAACAGAGAATAAATTACCAATGAGGATTGAAGTCTAGGCTACGGCCTTGCACAGAGACATGGTCTCTGTCAAGCACCCCAAACTCACTGAGAGCCAAAGAACTCTGTGGTAGCATGAGTTTTTCCATCATTTCAGACTGTGGGATGTGTGACCAGTATCTGACGTGGGCCCGAGCCCCACTGGGAAGATGGACCCCATAATCGTCTTTATAATCCTCAAGCCCGTGACCTTCAATTGGCCTTATCTTCCTATGGTATCAGGACAGCCTAGCGGGCTGCCCTGTTATACTAGGGGCAGATCAATGTGATGGGCTGGGGGCATAGCAAAGATGACTGGTTTCTGGCTTCCCAGAGGGAGCGCCTGCTGAAAGGAGGAGGGATCTGAAGCCGTCATGTTCCATGGAACATGGTCCATGTTCCAGACTTCTGAAGCCGTCCCCTCGGTCCATGTTCCAGACTAAGTCAATCCAGATTGATTTAATCCGCCCCCCAGAGTGAGTTTCATGGCCTCTGCCTTCTTCCTCATTAGTGTGGGCTGGAAACACACACATTCATTTTTGCACGAGTGCGATACCACTTCTGGGTTCTACCCCCAAGAAATGGACACCAAACGGCCAAACTAATGCACGCACATCTATGCTCATAGCTGCACAGTTCACCATTGCCAAACTATGGGGCCTGCCAAGATGTCCATCAACAGATGAACGGATTGCAAAACTATGGGATATGTACACAATGGAATTTTACTCAGCCAAAAAGAAGAATACGATTACGTCATTTGTGGGGAAACGGATGGAACTGGAGACCATTATGCTAAGTGAGATTAGTCACAAAAAATAGAAGTTTGGATGGTCGCCCTAATGTGCAGAAGCTAGTGAGGAAGGGGTCATAAGAGGAACCCTAGGTGAGGAAGGAGAGATCATAGATGGTCACATACGGCTACCTAACTGAGGGGAATTGGGAAGAAAAAAATTTCCCTAATGTACAAACACATCAAAGCCAATCTCTAAGCCAAACCTGAGAAGGAGGAAGCGGGAGGGGATGAGGTGGGGACTGGGAAGGACTAGGTTCCCAAGTGAGAAGCTAGTTCCCATTTTTTTTTTAAACTGGGGATCAAACCCAGGGGTACTCTACCTCTGAGTTACAACCCTAGCCCTATTTTATTTTATTTATTTTATTCTGAGATAGGGTCTCACTAAGTTGCTGAGCACCTCTCTGAAGTTACCAAGGCTCGCCTTGAACCTGCAATCCTCCTGTCTCAGACTTCCAAGTACTGGCATTATTTCAGGCATGCGCCACTGTTCCCGGCTGAGACCCACTTTTGGGGACCACCCGTTTAGTTCAACAAGTCCGGGGGCAGCCCTTTGATGTCTAATAATTTTCCCGGTCCTTTCCGTACCCATCAAATTAATTCCTTAGTTTCGTGCACCACAAAGCCGATGGGCTTCTCTCCACCTACGGAAAATTCCGCCGCCTTTGACAATTTGACATGCGTTTTTCTGTAGTGATAGAGGAGAGAGATCAGAGCTCTGTTCGGTTAAAGGCTACGGGCAAAAACTTTGCCACTTTTCAAAGAGTCACACTTCACGCTATCAGGGGGAGCCTATCAACAGCTGATTTGGCATCCACGGCGCTGCCGTTCGGAGGCTCTCGGCGGAGTGTAAGTTCCTTATAAGAGTCAGCAACATCCTAGCTGTCAGCCCGTGACGCACGCACTGTGTTCTCAGCAGCATGTTGTCGCGTTATCAGACTTGGTTATCGGGAAGCCAATGAATCACTGTATTCCTATTTCTGCACAAAGATCGTCCTGGTTTAAACAGAGCCAAGTCGCATATTACCCCGGGTCCTCTGTCTTTCTTATAGCTGTTGGGATTGGGCAAAGTCTGTTTTCTGGCGCAGCTGAATCGCACATGGGGTGGTGGTTCTAGAAACTTCTGAGCCAGAAACCTGATGAGAACTGGGATTCCTTCCCCTCTCGGCCCCGAAAGGAAAGGAACGACACACTGACGTGGGCTCCCCGTGGATGAGGCTTTCACAACGCGAAACAAGCCGGACACAGAGACCACGTGGGGGACGTCCAGATCGGGAACCCCCGAGACTGGGCAGACTAGCAAGGTCTGCAGGCTGGTGCGTTCCAGCAAGAGCTAAAGGCTACAGAATTTCTCTCTAAGGGGATAAAAATGTTCTAGAATTGGCTATGACGATGTTGCGCATACCTGTGGATATCTTAAAAGCAAGCTGGGCATGATGGCACACACCTGTACTTGGAAGGCTTAAACAAGAGGATCACAGTTTCAAGGCTGGCCTCAGCAACTTAGTGAGAGCCCGTTTCAAAAATAAAGAATAAAATAGGGCTGGGGCGTAGCTTGGAGATAGAATCTCTCTGGATTCAATACCCAGTACCACACGCATGCACATGCACACACACACACACACACACACACACACAGGCTATTAAACTATATAGTTTTGGATGATACTGGGAATTGAACCCAGGGGTATTCTATATCTGAGCTTACACCCCCAGCCCTCTTTTTTATTTTGAAAATGGATTGCTGAAGGCCTTGCTAAGTTCCTGAGACTGGCCTCAAGCCTTTGATGTTTCTGTCTCAATTTCCCAAGTAATGGAATTACAGGTGTGTGCCATTGTGCCTAGCAATGAATTATACATTTTTTTTTCAGTACTGGGAATGGAACCCAGGGACATTCTACCTCCAAGCTGCACCCCCAGCCCTATCTTTTATTCTTGACTTTGAAACAGGGTCTCACTGAGTTGCAGAGGGCCACTGAGTAGCTGAGGCTGTCTGCAAACCTTTGGCCTCCCGAATGCTGGGATTACAAGCGTGCACCACCACGCCTGGCTTGAACTATGCATATTAAATGACTAAATTGTATAATATGTGAATTCCTTCTCAGTAAAGCTGTCCCCCACAAAAAAGAGACAGACAACAACAAAAATCATTATGCTTTCAGAGAGGATTTGTAATTTGCAGCATACAAAATTAGCCCTCTAAATCCATGGGTGCCACACCTCCCTTCCTCACCTCCCTGGAAACATCTCCCTAAAACTTAACCAAAAAATTAGCCGGGCGTGGTGGCACACGCTTGTAATCCCCGCGCTTGGGAGGCAGAGACAGGAGGATCGCGCAGGTTCGAAGCCAGCCACGTGCGCTGGCTTAGGAGACCCTGTTTCCAAATAAAAATGTAAAAATAGGTCTGGAGTGTAGCCCGGAGGTAGAAGGGCTTCCAGGAACCCCAGTACCACCAAAAAAAAAAAAAAATTAAACTTATGTCAAATTTCTAAAACTTGGGTCAGTGGTATTTTCTCCAGGAGCATACATCTCTTAATTTCTCCTCCTCCTCCTCCTCCTCTTCCTCCTCCTCCTCCTCCTCCTCCTCCTCTTCCTCCTCCTCCTTCTCCTCTTTTTGGTACTAGGAATTAAACTTAGGGGCATTCTACCTCTGAGCTACACCCCCAACCATTTATATATATATATATATTTTAAATTTTGAAACAAGGTCTCACAAAGTTCCTGAGGCCGGTCTGGAGTCTGACATCCTCCTCTCTCAGCCTCCCAACTACTGAGATTCCAAGCCCGTACCCCGGCACCCAGCTCTCTCAGATTCCTTTCTGGCACTTTCTCTGCCCTGCCTTTCATAGCCATCCACCCCAAGGATTAAAAAAGAAGACATTCCATCTCGTTGTGCCTTCTAGGGTACCGGCATCCTGGGGAGTCCAGCTCAGCCGCGCATCTCAATGAGACAAACATTGTGATTTCCCTCCTCCTCCCAAATTGCACTTTGAAAAACAGTAATCTTAAGGATGAAATTGGCTTTAAGTCTTAAACTCCTTAATACGTCTTTGTCTTACTAATCAGAAGGAGGCTCCGCAGCCCATTATGCAGGGGACAGAGGTTAATCCCGGCCCCTCTCCTAATGCAAGAGGACCAACACTGGGATTTGGGCACACAGCAGTGCTTCAGGGGGACTCCCTGCGGATGCTGCGGCGTTTGCCAACGCAGGACGTGTTTTCTTAGCAGATCCAAAGCTCCCCTTCGCGCCGTTCTTATCGCTCGCTCGGCGTCTTCTGTAGAGTGAATGCAATAAATAAAAACCCACGCCTGACCGAGTCCTTGAGGACGGCAGGAGCGCGTGGCCAGCGATGTGGAGACTTTCTAAATATAAACAGAAGTAGTGACAAGAAGTAGCCTGGGTTCTCCCGGCACTGAGAAATGCCTTCTGCAGGAGATTTCGGTAATGCCTTCTAATCAGCTTACGGAGTTACTTAAACAGCTGTCACTTGGCTTCTTTATTCTGAAAGGAGATGCTAAGTAAGATGGGAAATTAGGTATGCAAAACTAAGGCGGGCTTTTGTGATATGAGGAGGTTTCCTGGAGCAGCCCAGGACAAAGAAAGCCCTATTCCCAGCCAGTGGGGGTGAGGGGCAACCCCAAGAAATGAACTGGGGTCCTGAGAAAATACTCACCTCGCTGCCGGGTGCAGAGAGCTGGAAAGGAGTTCAGAATCTCTCCCTGACCCTGCTGGGGAGGAGCATCCTACCAGGAAAAGTTGGCGCCCATAGGTCTGCGAGAGAGGTGTGTGTGTGTGTGTGTGTGTGTGTGTGTGTGTGTGTGTGTGTGTGTGTGGCTGGGGATGGAACCCAGGGGCATTCTACCTCTGAGCTACACCCCCAGCTCTATTTTTTTAAATTTGGAAACAGGTTCTGTGTCTCACTAAACCGCCTGCAGGTCTTTTATGGGGTTGTCGGAGACCCAGGAATGTATTCCAGGGTGGCTAGACACTCAGGAAGCGGAGCAGAGGCGTGGGGCAGCTGGGAATGGGTGGGGATTTGCTGGTGTAATAGACAGCCGTGTCCTTGAAGGTTCTGAGGCTTTATTTCCTGGGCTCAGAGGAGCCCGGGTCGGTGGCTCGGTGGTCACAGGGTGCCTGTGGGGGGATTTGTCTCAGCCACCGCTGAGATGGCACGGGGCCCCCACTGAACAGGAATTTGCAGTTTTGAGTCAGGTGTGGTGGCACACACTTGTAATCCCAGCATTTGGAGGGTGAGTCAGGAGGATTGTGGTTTGCAGCCGACTACTTAGTGAGGCCCTTTGCAACTCAGTGAGACCCTGTTTCAAAATGAAGAATAAAAGCTGGGCGTGGTGGCACACTCTTGCAATCCCTGCATTTGGGAGGCTGAGACGGGAGGATCGTCTCAGGATCGTTCGTGGACAGCCTCAGGTACTTAGTGAGACCCTTTGCAAATCATTGAGTCCCTGTTTCAAAATAAAGAATAAAAACAGGGCTGGGGATGTAGCTCAGAAGTAGAATGCCCCTGGTTCCATCCCCAATACTGCCAAAAAAATAAAAGCCTCCAGGTTCCTCTCTTGTCTGAGGATTTCTATGAGTCAGCTACATACCATTCTCCCCCCAGAAAAAAAGGAAAACCACACATGAGGTAAAAATGCTTGATGTTGAAGAATTCCGGAAGCACAGAGAAGACAGAGAAATACCAGGACTGCGGCTTGGCCACGGAGACCCATCGAGGTCCTGGGAGGCAGAGGACAAGAAACGCCCCAGACGTACAGCCCTCAGCTGCTCCCAGAAATTCCCAGTGTCACTTCTCATTATGCCAACTTGCTGTGCAAACACCTTAAAGCCTTTTGATTTTTATTGCTGGGCTGTAGAAGTTTTTGACTTTTCTACCACAATGCACAAAACAGTTTCCCCTGAACCTGGGGTCAAAAGGGACAGCGTGGCTTCCCTGGGCTGTCTCTCTGTCTTCCGTGCCGAGCCAGCTCAAACTGCAGAGGCCCAGCATCCTTTAACCCCTTTCCAAAGCTCACCCCCGTCTCTTGGTCCCTCTCAAAAGAGTAGAAAAGTACGCGTTGACGTTTTGCCTTCCCGGAAACAGCAGGGAGTAGCCTAGTATTTGGTCTTTGCCCCTGGATTTTTTTTTTCTAACTGTGTTTTTAGCCAAAATACAAAAATGAAACCAAACTGAGAACTCACAGAGGAGAAACAGCAAATAGCAGACAGGCAACGAGGCACCTGAAGGCCTGTGCATATCCCGTTTATGGCACAGTCTTTGAAATTCAGAAGCATTCCAAACTGGAGTCTTGTCTTACAGAATTAAAATGATGAAGGCAGAAAATGCATTTATCTTGATGTTCCGAGGCTGAACCAGATTAGCATGGTAAAGCACGAGCCTCGTCCTATAAAGCAGGTGTAAGATCTTACATAAGAACTAGACAGTGGATAGGCGGTAGGAGGGAATGCCATCTCAGAGTGAGAAGCTTCTCTCTGCTGTCTGCTACTCACGGCTATTTACGATGGCACAAGGACCGGGCATAGGGGCACACGCTTGTGATTCCAGGAGTTGGAAGGCTGAGACGAGAGCATACCAGGTTTAAGCTCAACTTCAGCAACTTAGTGAGGCCCTCCACAGCTTAGTAAGACCCTATGTCAAAATAAAAATAATAAAATAGGGCTGCGGGTGTAACTCAGAATGGCCCTGGGTTCACCGGGCATGGTGGCACACGCTTGTAATCCCAGTACTTGGGAGGCTGAGACAGGAGGACTTGGGTTTGTGGCCAGCCTCACTTACTTAGTGAGGCCTTCTGCAACTTAAACCCTGTTTCAAAATAAAGAATAAAAAGACATAGGGCTGGGGGTACAGCTCAGGAGTAGAATGCCCCTGAGTTCTATCCCCAGTACCGCCAAAAAAAAAAAAAAGAAAGAAAGAAAGAAAGAAAGAAAGAAAGAAAGAAAGAAAGGGAATGCCCTTGGGTTCAATCTCCAGCACTACACATACACACACACATGCACACACACACACACACACACACACACACACACACACACACTCTGCATAAGAAGATTAAGTGTGTAAGATTTTTTGCAGACTTGTCTGAAGAAGTGCTGTGGAGACTGTCCTTTGAGGCCTGACCTTTGGAACAGGGGTGACCAAGTACTCAGGAGTAGAGATAGCATGGCACCTCCCCTCTGTTGTGGACTCTTCAGCCAGCCTTAGCCCACTGGGATTCTCTGTCAGCCTACCCAGGAGAGGCGCGCAGCGAACACAGACTTCCCCGAAGAGACCCAGTGTGGCGTTGATACAAGGCCTCCTAGGAACGCCGCCAGCGTGGGAAGGACTGGGTCTGAGCCAGTCTCATCCTGAGCTAGGGCTCTGATGTTGTGGCTACACGGAGATTTGGGGGAGCGGCAGATATCGGGACCTGGCTCTTTCTATAAGAGAAGAACAACATCCACTTCCTGGTTCTTGGGGCTCAATTTTCTCCATCTGGAAAATGGGCTCATGGTCTTCCTAATCCCCCACACCAGCTGAAACACCATGGGATTCTGTTTAGTCACCCAGGATGGGCCTAAGATGCGTCAGCAGGGGGAGAGACGAAGTGTGGATTCCCGTGTGATGTCTGGGAGAGCGACTGGGGAGTTTATAGACCCGGGATGCTGTGAGTCCTAGCCCCTGTCTGCAGATCCTCACCTATGCACACAACCTGCATCCCCTCTTGTGGCAGCTGGGCCCTGCTGGGGCTGGGGAGCAGGCACATGCAGAGCACCCACACCAGAAGCTCAGTCCAGAGGAGAGGGGGGGAGACTGAACAGCCTTGAGTAAAAGTGAAATAGCTGCTGTGCCTGGCACCACCAGGAGAGGTCACTGCCGATGCTCTTGCTCTGAAAGCCAGTGGCAGGGTCCTGGGGGAGCTGGACATCCCCCTGGACACAGATAAAGGGGTGATGTGTGGAGGGTGGGTGTCTTGGAAAAGTGCACATTTGCATGCGTGTGTGTGTGTGTATGTGTGTGTTGTGTGTGTCACATGTGTGGGGCTGCAGGGTGTAATTGCATGTATTGTATCTCAGGACCCTTGAGAGCCTGGAGAGAAAGCCAGAGCGACAAGGGTCTCTCTCGTCTCCTGCCTGTCTCCTGCGCACGCATGCCAGGGGGTGTCTCTCATCTAAGGTCCTTGTACCGTGCCTTGGCTCTCTGGCCAATAGTTGAATGCCCAATTTGGAGTCATCGAGTTGCTGATGCACACACTGCGGAGCCTGAATTCCTGGGTTCATCTCACCTTTCTTACTTTCCGGCTGTGTGACCTTAAGCAAGTCCTAAAGCCTCTCTGGGCCGTCTATAAAAACGGGGAGAATATGCCGGGCGTGGTGGCGCACACTTGTAATCCCAGCGCTTGGCAGGCTGAGACAGGAGGATCGCACGGGTTCGAAGCCAGCCTCACCTGCTTAGTGAGGCTCTTAGCAACTTAGTGAGACCCCGTTTCCAAATAAATTATATAAAAAAAAATAGGTCTGGGAGTATAGTCCGGAGGTAGAAAAGCCCCTGGGTTCCACCCCAAGTACCACAAAAAAAATAAAAACGGGGAGAATAGTAATGTCAGTCTTGACAGGACGCTGTGAGATTTGATGGTTAAAGGTTGAAGGGGCATCTGGTTCATCGTAAGGTTTGAGCACAGTGCCAGGCATGAGTGTCCCACTGTCCTTCACACACTGTCTACCTTCCCCATCCCGTGAGGACAGAGTGACCTCAGCACCACGGCCCCTGGGCTGGTGTGGAGCGCCCCGCCTTCTGAGCCTGGTTGGCCGGCAGGTCTATTTGCGGAGAGGCGGAGGACTCGCCGTGGTGCCTGCACACTCCAGGGGCGGATGTGATGGAGCGGTGTGTTTGCTCTTCCAGGAGGCAGAAATCCTGAACACGGCCATCCTCACAGGGAAGACGGCGGCCGTTCCCGTGAAGCTGGTCTCGGTGGAGGAGGACGGCACGGTGACGGGTCTGCTGGAGTCCGTGGAATGCAGGTCGTCAGATGAAGATGTGATCAAGGCAAGTGGGGAGACCCCCCCGCCTGCGACCCCTGCCGTCTCGTTGGCATCCCTGTTCATCCCTGAGGGGCAGGGGCTGGGATGTCCATGGGTCCCTCCCATCTCCCTCCGGGGACCTGCCACTTACACATCAGGAAAGCCCCCCTTGTCCCCGTCACTGAGTGCTCTGCATGGGGACACCGGGCCGAGTTGGTTTTCTCCTAATTCTTACCTTGGACCAATGTCTTTGGCAGCTTCTCAGCCCCTGGGGAGGTGGGTATAGGACACAGGGACCCTCCCCAACACAGGCACTTGGCATCCATTCCAGGCTGCAAGGGGGTGGGAAGGGCGAGCCCAGCTTGGATTGATGCCCACATGACTGTGCTCTAGGAAGATTTTATAGCCAAATCCTTCGTGTGAAGTCAACGCGGGGGGGGGGGGTATAAAGTACACAATTTCGCCGACCTCTGATTTCCAGCCATCACCTTAGAAACAAGGAATTGTTCTCCCTTCCCGGTCCCACCGACAAAATTCTGTGTAAGCCAGGGGTGGGGACAGACCTCTCTGGTCCCTCATTTAAGTTCTGATGACTCCTCCCCCCCTCCTACCCTCCTCCTTTACATTTTAAATTGAATGCAAAAAAAAAAAAAAATGCTGGGAGGTGCAGGAGGCCAGGACTGTGAGTCTGGAATTGCCAGGAACTTTGGAAAGGACTTCCAGGCAGCAGGAGGAAATGGATTGGTTGAGTTGCCACCGCACACCACAGAGCTGGGGCTGGGCTGACAAATGGGGCCCGGGCGCCACCTCGGAGCAGAGAGAGCCTTCCAGCCAGGCCCAGGATGGCGGCAGAAGGCAGCCTCCAGGAGGAGCCTGTACCATCAGTGCCCACAGCAGACAGAGCCCAGCCCCCTGCTCCTTACTCTGAGCAGGAAGGATTTCCATTTTTCCACTGGAAGGGAAGTTCCAGGGAGCATAGCCCCCACTTAGGAAGCAGTCAAGAAACGCAACCAGAATCTTCAGCAATGCTAGGTCCTATGCTGGATGGAAGGCCATGGCAACTATGCTAGGTCCTATGCTGGATGGAAGGCCGTGGCAACTATGCTAGGTCCTATGCTGGATGGAAGGCCGTGGCAACTATGCTAGGTCCTATGCTGGATGGAAGGCCGTGGCAACTATGCTAGGTCCTATGCTGGATGGAAGGCCATGGTAACTATAGACCCAGACCCTGTCTGTCCTTCAGGGGCTCGGCAAGAAGGCAGAGATTAGGAAGACACGGTGTCGTCCCACACATAACACGTCACGATGACCTGTGCGTTCCGGAACCTTTGGCATCAATCAGCGGCCTCTTATTTTAGTTGCCTGGGCCAATAGCTTGGCTCCTTTTTGATTTCCTGCCTTCCCTCTCCCACGTCCAGTCCTTCACCAAATCCCGTTGGACAGGCCTTCAAAATATAGCTGGGGTTAGCCGGACAGGGTGGCGCACGCTTGTGATCCCGGCATTCGGGAGGCAGAGACCGGAGGATTATAGTTCATGGACAGCCTTGGCTACTTAGCAAGGCCCTTTGCAACTCAGGGAGATCCTGTTCCAAAAAATAAAAGACTAAAAAATAGAGCTGGGAGTGTACCTCAGAGGTAGAACGCTCCTGGGTTCTATCCCCAGTACCACAAAAATATACATACATATATATCCAGGGTCCAACCCTTCTCCCCACGAGCAGCCATCCTTCCAGCCCTGGTCTAAGACACCGCAACTATCTTGATCAAAATGGCGACCGCCTCCTGGGCCCCCCCAGTTCATACTCACTCCCAGCCTCCTCTCATGTCCATTATCAATGCAGTAACCAGAGTGACCAAAGTATAAATCTGTTTTTAAAAACATTTTTTAGCCGGGCGTGGTGGCGCACGCTTGTAATCCCCGCGCTTGGGAGGCGGAGACAGGAGGATCGCGCTAGTTCGGAGCCAGCCTCGCGGGCTCAAGAGACCCTGTTTCCACATAAAAAAGTTAAAAAAAATTAGGTCTGGGAGTGTAGCCCGTGGGAGTGTATCTCGGAGGTAGAAGGGCTTCCAGGAACCCCGGTACCACACACACACACACACACACACACACACACACACACACACAACACGAACATTGTTTAGTGTATAATGATTTCTGCACATGTTTATTAGCGTATAATGGTTGCTGCACATTGGTGGGATTCTTTGTGACAGAGTCATTCTTGCACATAACATTATTTCACTCGCTAGAGTGACCACCCCTCGGTGGCCACACTCCTTCCCGTGGCCAGGAGCTTAGGGGCAGCTGCGTGTCCCTCTAGAGCCCTCTCTACAACCCTGAGACAGGGCAGAAACGGCACGCCCAAGGAGTTCCAGTCCCTTTGTCCTTGGGGAGACCCCTGAGACGCCCGGGAAATACAGAGGACGTGAGGTCAGACAGCAAGTCTCACAGCATTCCGTTCCATGTCAGTCAACAAGGACTCCCCGCTGATAAACAAAACCTAAGCTGCTGCTGTCCTCACCTGCTCCGCAGATCACAGAGGACACAGCATCAGGGGAGCTTGTGAAACTTTGATGTCATTTAGAGCCCTTGAGGGAGAGAGACGGGCTCTCAGAGGAGCATCCAAGCCCCAGGCAGGCCCTGGAGCGAGGGTCTCTCCTTAGGTCCCCAGCACCTCTATCTCCATTCTCTTCTTTTCCTCCCCAGACAGGCCCGATAAGCTGCATCCCCCTCCCTCCAGCACATCCTAACCCATGAAAACGCATTCACACTTCTTGGTGAATTGCACGGAGGTCCGCCGTCTCCTGTCTCCAGGGGTGCCGGTCCACCCTTTGAATTTTTTTTTTTAGAAAGCCCCAGATCCCCAGTGGAAACATTTCAAATATTACCAATAATATCCAGGATGATTCTTAGGGGTTGAAAATAACAGAAAAATCCCACCCCTGCTGACTTAACTTTTAAAAAAGCAAAACAAATTATTGTCTGGCAGGATGGAAAAGTTCAGAGTTGAGACTAGCTCAAGGGGGTTTTACTGAGAACCTCAAAATATATCACCAGATATATAGTCTGTCCCTCTTCTCCTCTCTCTTCTTTTTCTTCCTCCCTCTCCTCTTCCTCCTCTTCTTCTCTCTTCTCTCTCCCCTCCCCTCCTCTCCCTTCCTCTTCCCTCCCTCCCTCCCTCTCCCCCTCCCCCTCTCATTTGCTAGTGTTGCAAGACTGTCTTTATCCACCGTTAGGCAGCATATACACTCCACATAGGAGATTCATAGGACCACTTCATTCATAGACTGACCTCAGAAAACCCAGACACAAGAACCATGCACTGAGAACACCAAGCCCCAAAATCGGCATTAATCAAATCCAACTAGGAATGGTTCCTATGGTCTGTACGCTCAGCAGAGGGTAGAAAACTGGAGGAACTCATATTCCTCCCCTTAGAAATCAATTTCTAAGCTGCGCATCATGGTGCATGCCTGGACTCCCAGGACTTGGGAGGCTGAGACAGGAGGATCACGGGTTGTAGGGCAGCAATATTGAGAGCAATGTACGGAGAACCTGTTTTAGAACAAAAAGTTAAACGGTCTAGGGGTGTGGTTTGGAGGTAGAATGCCCCTGTTTTTAATCCTCAATGCCGAAAAGAAATAAGGAAGGAAGGAAGGAAGGAAGTCTTGAAATCTTTTGTGTTTAGTGGGCTACGTGAGTGAAATTAGATTCGAGATGTACTGTGTGCAAAATGCGTTGCTGCGCGGTGAAGGGAGCGTCTCTGGGGCCAAAGGCTTCGGACTGGGACCGGCGCCTCCTGCTGCGGCCGCCCGGGTCTCAGCGAGTGCCTTCCAGGTTCCCTGGAGGGTGAGCCCTGCTGATATCCTTCCAGTCCTTCAACACACAACATGCGTTTGGCCGCTACTTCTCTGATTATGGGAAAACGCTGTTGTACAGACAGGGAAAGTACTAATGGCAGGTGCATTAAGGCTCGGGTGGCAAGCCGTAAGTCACGTAAGACCTCTGCATGTTCAGGGAATCAAGCGCTCGGTATTTATGGGCAGGAGGCACGTACCTGGCACAGAGCTGTTGTATTTTTTTCTGGGGAGTCTGACATGAGAATGTGGCGAGGATTTAGAAGTCAAACCTCGGTTGGTGCTAAAATGCGGGATGCAGCTAACACCCTGCACGTCACGCTTAACACCCGCTGTGACTCCAGCTCCGGGAACAGAGGGTTTTACAGATGAAGCCGGTGTGGGGTGCTTAGTGCCCGGCCAGCGGCACGTCCTCGTCCTCTGATACGACAGAGTTAAATTAACCAGGGGAAAGCCATAGCCAAGAAGTGTGTGTACACCCCGAATTACAGCTTTTACTATTCAAGAGAGTGTTTTTCATCGTGGGCGTTTCGGGGTCTGCAGGCTTCTGTCTTACAAGAGCTTGCCTCCGAGTCTCCATTCCAATTTCAGGGTGACTTATAGAAGCTGCCGCCACCTCCCCCAGGGGAAGGTCTTTGATCTGGAGAGAGGAAGTACCAGGAAGGATAATGAGTATTTCTGAGCGAGATGAAAATCGCGCTCAAGGCCCTCCCGAGCCAAGCCAGTGAGGACAGATCCCCTGCTTTGGAGAAAGGTGTCCTTGTCTACGGAAGGACCTAGCCTGTTCCCGAATCCCAGCTACAACAGATGTGGCTCTGGGGCCTGAGGACCCTGAATAATGAGGACGCCTGGGAGGAGAGGGACCCGGAGGTGCTCCTGACCAGGCGTGGCCAGCTGATCCACATTTTAGGTGGGGATGCTGTTTGTCTCTAGAAAAACCCACATTGCCCTCATCCACATGGGGGGCCAGCTTTCCAGACCCCCGCAGCCCCACAGTGCCAGCTCCGGAATCCTCCGGAGATGTCTTTGTTCCCAGTGTCATGTCTGCCCTTCAGTGAGCAGGGAGGCCCCCATCCCCAAGCCACCTGATCTCTCTGCTCTGATTCTAAAGAGGTGCCATCCCCTGGCTCAGCAGCTGGGGACCAGAGAGTCTTCACACCCCACTGCTTTTGTTCTTTCTCTTGTCTGTGGGCAGCACCAGGTCCTTGGTTGGTCTGGGGGCCCCCAAACCTCTAGATGAGAGACGGGCACCTGCCCCTGGCTTTGAGGGGGTGGTGGCTTGGACACTTCTGAATGTTGGAGGTGGCTCCTGGGGGCTTTTTCCAGTGGCTTCTGGGATCATCTCATCTTCAGGACTTTTCTCTCCTCTCTCATGGTGGCCAAAGGTCAGACATAGACCCCGTCAAGGGGACTCTCCCGCTCATCCAGCCTGGCTTAGCAGGCAAGCCTTGCTCTCTGCTCACCAGCGAAGGGCGGAGAGTCCGTTCGGTCGCTAGAAGGCCTCGTTCATACGTCTGCTAGCAGGCTAAGGTGACAGGTAATTGGGCCTACTGAGCTGCGTCCCCCAACAGGGCAACCAGGCTCGTCCATGCGGGAGTGGCAGTCTTAAGAGAAAGGTGTGGTGGTGCTGAAACAGGAGGATCGCAGGCTCGAGGCTAGCCTCAGCAACTTAGTGAGCCCATCAGCCACCTAGTGAGACCCTGTTTCAAAATGAAATAAAAAATATAAAGGGCCAGGGTATAGCTCAGAGATATAATGCCCTTATGTTCAGTACCAGTACCAAAGGTGAAAGGGAGAAAAAGAAACAGGAGGAGGAGGAAAAAAGAGAGATGAGAGAGAAGAAGAGGAAAAGGAAAGAGAAAAAGAAAAAGAGGAGAGAGACCAAAGGGGACCCACGTCTTTCTCTGCCAGCTCTCAGACTGGCCTGGTTCCCTTGGCCGGAGCACATCTCCGTGCCTGGGAAGAGAGAAAAGAGGCTCGGACTCTTGGTGGCAGAAGCCGTCAAGTCACGCAGCAAAGAGCCGCAGGGAGGGTGGGCGGAAGGGCAGCCGCATCGCAGGCGACCAACCTGCCCCGCACAGAGCCGGCCAGGCTTATTCTGCAGGGGGGCGCCGTGGCACGTGTGTGTTGCTGGGAGACCCCTCTGGCCGCAGCACAGAGGACAGACCGTGAAAGGGGCCAGGAATCAAGGGGGCCCGGAGTATGTGAATTAATCACACCCAAGCCATGACAGGTTGTAAACTAAATGTAGTGGAGTGGGAAATAGAAGGCAAATGTGAGCATGATAGACAGGTAGAACTGATGTGTGTCACCAAGTAGACAGGGGGAATGGGGCCGGGTTGGGCAGCAGATGACCCAGTAGTATTCATGGCTGACTCCCACTCCCTGATGTCGGGAGATTAAGAATCCAAAATGTGACAGAGCCCAGGGGGGTGCTGCACGCCTGTAATCCCAGTACTTGGGAGGCTGAGACAGGAGGATCTCAGGTTTGAGACCAGCCTCAGCAATGTGGCGAGACCCTGTTTCAAAATAAAAATACATAGGTGGAGGTGTGGCTTGGAGGTGGAATGCCCTTGAGTTAAACTCCCAGGACAAGCCGGGCAAGGTGGCACACACTTTTAATCCCAGCATTCAGGAGGCTGAGACAAGAGGATCGCAGTTCGCGGACAGCCTCAGCTACTTAGTGAGGCCCTCTGCAACTCAGTGTGACTCTGTTTCAAAATAAAAAATAAAAAACAAACAAACAAACAAAAAAAGCCGGGCGTGGTGGCACATGCTTGTAATCTCAGCGCTTGGGAGGCTGAGACAGGAGGATCGCATAGGTTCAGAGCCAGCCTCAGCTACTTAGTGAGGCCCTGTTTCCAAATAAAGTATAAAATAGGTCTTGGAGTGTAGCCCAGAGGTAGAAAAGCCCCTGGGTTCCACTCTCACTACCACAAAATAAAAAAGGAATAAAAAAATAGGGCAGGGGGTATAGCTTGGAGGTCAAGTTCCCCTGGGTTCCATCCCCAGACCCGCAAAAATAAATAAATAAACTCCCAGTACAGAAAAAGGAGAAGGAGAAGGACAGAGAGAAGAGCAGGAGGAGGAGAAGGAGGACGACAATGATGATGATGAGGAGGAGGAGGAGGGAAAGAAGAAGAGGAGGAGGAAGAGGAGCCAGCTGCTGGAAGGGCTGGGGGGGAGGAACTGGTACCTATGGAGAGAAGACAATTGGGCCTATTTCTCACACTGGGCCACCTTAGAGAATCAAAGGAGACAGTATTTATTAGCCATCACAGGTGCAGACCTGCCCTACGCTGGGCAAGCCAGGATGCGTGTTATCCCGCAGGTGCACCAGGGACCGGCCTCGCTGGGCAGCAAAGGGTTTGCTACTTAGGGGAAATTCATAAGCACAGGCAGCAACCAAGCAGTGAGTGGGCACTGATGTGTTTTTTGGAGTTCATGGGCCCCGAAGCTGTGTCTCACCGAACAAGAGACTGAATTTAATGGCATTTTCAGAAGAAAGTTACCCTCAAGGTAAGACCTACCAGGAACTGGGAAGGAGCTTTGGAAGGCCCCGGGGCTGGCACGTGGAACCATGTGATTTCTAAAGAAGCCTCACATCCTGAATCCTCAGAGACATTTTTTTTCCCAAAGCATAATGCACGGCTTTTTGTTCGATGGCGAGAAGGCTCTATCTTACATTAGTCGCATTATATTTATTTTAGTGTTTATTAGAATAGGGCATATCTGGCATCCCCAAGTGTAATTTCATGGATTTTTTCCCCTCTTAGAAACAGACTAAGCTTTAAAAGCAGCTGGTATAAAGATGCACAGAAACCTGTTAGTAAATAAAATTCCAAGTGCTGGGTGGAGAGGGTGTCGAATACTGACAGCACGCACCAGCAGCCATAAAATCCTTCTTTTCACGGGACTCCAGTAACATAGGGAAACCAGGTCTGTCGGTGCTGGGGTGGGTGGGCTTTGCATGGAAACGTGTGGCCACTGTATTTCCCACTGATTGGACCATACAGGAAAAAGGACGAGGAAAGTCCCAGCGCCCTGGGGCAGCTGGATGGTTCTCAGGAAGAAAATAACAGCCACCCCTTCGGACTGTGGCCACGCCAGGGTTCAAGGGAGAGCGTTCCGGGCGCCCCGGCTGCATCTCGGGCTTCTTTTGGGGAAAAGTAGTGATTCTGATTTAGTGGTGTGATGCAGGTTGCAACCCTGAGCTGATTTGATATTGCTGCTACTGTCGCTTTGATTGGGTTTTGATGCTGAGAACCCCAACCCAGGTCCTTTTGCACGCACTAACTGTGCTCTACCATGGGGCTACAGCCTCATTGTTAAAAGCAAAATGGAAGTAATGATGTTTTAGACTTTGACTCCATTTTCCCCGTCCAGCAGCCCTATCTCACGCCTGACACCCTCAGGCAAACGTTCCCAGCCTCTCTTAACTCCAGTCTCTGTTTACGTAGCTTCTTTTTCCTTTCCTTTCTCTCTATTCTCTTTTTTTCCTTTTCTTTATTTATTTATGAAACAGCATCTCGCTAAGTTGCTGAGGCTGACCTCAAAGCTGCGGGATCCTCCTATTTCAGCCTCCCAAGTGTCGGGGATTACAGGCGTGGGCCACCACACCCGGCTTCTTGCCTGTTGTCAAGGTTAAATAGAGAATATCACCTGAAGTGCCCATTTATTGATGTTCAGGGCTGATACACTTAAGTCATGAGGGCTGTCATTTCATCTGTGGGTACATACATTGTCCTGGATTTACTGGGTGTTCATCTAGGCCGGCCGGGTGTGGGTGGGAAATGTGGGTCCCCGGGGGTGTGGCCATAGGGACTGACTGTGTTTTTGTCCTTTTATTTTATTTTATTTTATTTTGGTACTGGGGATCGAACACAGGGACATTCTACCTCTGAACTACACCCCCAGTCCCATTTTTCATTTTTTTATTTTGAAACAGGGTCTCATTGAGTAGCTGAGGCTGGACTTGAACCTGCAAACCTCCTGTTTCAGCCTCCCAAGTACTGGGATGACAAGTGTGTGCCACCACGCCCAGCGGTGCTTTTGTGTGTCTGTGTGTCTGTCTGTCTGTCTGTCTGTCTGTCTGTCTCTCTCTCTCTCTCTCTGTCTCTCTACCTCCCTCTCTCCCTCTCTCTCCATTATGTAAGAGCAGAGCATTGCTCTTTACCTTTCTCTGCTTCCTGCTGCCATCTGCAGACCTGGGCTGACTTAAAATTTACCTGGCGTGGTGGCGCACACTTGTAATCCCAGCATTTGGGAGGCTGAGACAGGAGGATCATGGTTTATGGACAGCCTCGGCTACTTAGTGAGGCCCTCTGCAACTTAGACCCTATTTCGAACCGAAGAATAAGAAATAGGTCAGGGAGTGTAGCTCGGAGGTTGAATGCTCCTGGGTTCCATCCCCAGACCCGCAAAAAAAAAAAAAAAAAAAAAAAAAAAAAAAAAAAAACCCTGAGCAAATAAGTCTACCTCCCTCTAAGTTCTGGGCCTGAAAGTGACTGACTTCTGCTCACACGCCATTGGCTAGAACCCAGTCACATGGTCTTGCTTAGCTGGAAGGAAGCAGATTGGAATGTGATGTGACGGGCAGCCTCCAGCTGCTAATGATTTACACTCAATTGCCAGCAGTTATCCCAAATGTATTATATTATCTAGTTGTGATTTTTCCCCTCATAGTATAATATGTGAAAATATTATATCAAAAATATATTCAGAATTTGGCTTTCAGCTGGGTACATTGGCACATGCCTGTTCTTCCAGTACTTGGGAGGCTGAGACAGGATCACAGGTTTGAGGTCAGCTTCAAGGACTTAGGCCCTCATCAACTTAGTGAAACCCTGTTTCAACATAAAAGAAAACTAAAATGGGGCTGAGGATGTAGCCCAGAAGTAGAACACCCCTGGCTTCAATCTCCAGTACCCCATATAGACACACACAGAAATGTAGCTTTAAGTTTTCGTTTGGGGAATTCCGAATGGTCGTGAAATATTAGTATTATACAAAGTCAGTTCTGAAAGATAAAATGACCGTGTCCTTTGGCCAGTGGGTTTGCCATAGCTCTGACGGTTCTCGAGTAATGACAAGCGTGCTAACACTGGGTGGTCACTTTCATCCTGGAACCGTTGTGCGGTATGAGAGAGGAGATGGCATGAGGCGGGTAAGCGCACGCCCAAGTTTGAAGCCAGGCAGGTGGGCTCAGGAGCCACCAGGGGACCCTTCACGAAGCCCCAAGACTCTTGATGAATCAGAGTAAAGGAAGAGAGAGGCTGGCTGCAGGGATGGAGTGGCAGGGATGCAGCCCAAGGCTTTCATCCCTGGAGGATTCTGGGCCCCGTTCCACTGGGGCTCCTGGGAGCCTGGGATGCTGAGGGTCAAGTCGCTGCCCAGCAGAGGCTGGGACGGAGGCAAGGCTGAGCCACAGGCAGAGGGAGCGCCAGGGCTGTCCGCCTGGAAGAAAAGCTCTTCAGCTGGAGGTGCATTCTGAAGTCACAAGGCGCCTGCACTCTAGGCAGGTGAGTGGGGGAAACCTGCCCCCCTTGGGTAGACTCCTCAGGAGCAGCTAGACTCCGGCAGGAAGGGTCCAGCATGTCTCTGGCCTGTCTGAACTCCGGAGCTCTGCTGTAGCAGGACTCGTAGCTCAGTCACATTCTGGTCCTCGGGACAATCTGTGGGTCTGAGAAGTGGTTGTTGTGGCAACTCAATTTAGAGGTTTTCCAAGGTGTTGCCAGAGTAAAATAGCTTCACAAAAACAAAAGCGTTTCCAGGGACCCTGGATCATATCAGAAGGTCGATGCACGCAGAGTTTCAGAGCAAAGTTGCTAAATTGGATGGTATGGAGAAAGGCAGGTGATGGAAAGGTACGATGGATGGACAATGGACAAATGAGAGATAATAGACAGATAATAGATGGCAAGTAGATAATAGATAAGTAGATGGTAAATATAGATAGCAGGTGGGGAAGAGATCATGGAGATCACAGATGGATGGGCAGGTAGACAGAGGGTAGATAATATATTGACACTAGAGATGAGAATGGGTAGATGATAGGTGGGTAGACAGATAACAGGAGACATAGATGATAGAAGATATGATAGATGTATGCAATAGGAGGTTGATAGATGAATAGACATGACAAATGGATAGGTAGATAATAGATAATAAGCAGACATGAGAGATAGATGATAGATAATAAGAGGATAGTAGATGGATGATAAATAGATGATTGATAATGGACAGCTGAAGAGATGCAGACAGATAGGTAGGTAGAGAAATGATAGATCAGTAGATAGATAAATAAAAGGTAGGTGATAGATGACAGGTGGGTGGATAGACAGATCAATAGATAAGTAGATGATAGGTAAATTAGATTGATGATGGATGGATGGATGGATGGATGGATGGATGGATTAGATTGGATGGATGGATGGATGGATGGATGAGATGGATGGATGGATGGATGGATAGATAGATGGATTGGATAGATGGATGGATGGATGGATGGATGTATAGATGGATTGGATAAATGGATTGGATAGTTGGATGGATTGGATTGGATGGATAGATTAGATGGATGGATTAGATGGATGGATAGATGATAAATAGATAGATAGATAGGACAGGTAGATAGTAGATAGAAGGTAGAGATGATAGATGGATAGACAGAAAATAGATGGTCGATGGTTAGAGATGACAGGCAGATTTAAATATAGAGGTAAACTTTGAGCACTCCTAAGGAAAACTGAAGCAATTTTGAGTAAGCAACGGAGAACACTGGGAGCACTCAATTATCTTTTTTTTTTTTTTCCGACAACTTTGAAAGCAGCAGGGACAGGCATTCATTTCTGGGTGGACAAGCAAACCAGGGATTTAACACGGGCCCACTTATTTCACCAGGTTTGTTTCCATTTGCTTTGTCTTCAGTTCTTTTGAATTGAAAAGCAATTCTCGATTCCTGAACCGTTGCCCCTTTCCTCCTGGTGAGGAAGGATAAAAGACTCTCTGTTTCTCTGAGAGCTTAAAAATGCTTTTCAAACATAAGCGGTCCAGCGTGCCGGGATGGCCTGCTCGCCCCGTCTCCCTCCGTGCCGCAGTGCACGTGGGTCCGAGACCTTCTCTCCTTGGAAAGAGAACTGGGAATTCTATGCTTTTAAGTTCAGCAGTGAGTTTCATTTAGAGACTATTCCGTAATTTTAAAAAATAAATAGGTTCAGCCCAGGCTCAACCTGGCTCACGTTAATTGGTTTTTAGACTAGTGATTCGGTGCAAACGTTTCTGCCTTGGTTCAGTTTTGTTTGTTTAGCAAATTAGTTCTATGTCTGCCCAGGTGGGCCTCAGTTTTGGGTCGATTCAGGTCTCAGTGGTTCTCAGCCCCAGAGCCAGAAGCAGAAATGTATGCTCCTACCCAGCGCTCACCCCAAAACCCACATCACCACACCCTGCCATCTGCTGCACCACATACCCCATGACAGCCAAAGTTGAGTTTATCAGGAAGACCAAGTGGCCTGACCAGACGCCGTACTCTGGCGATCCTAGCCACGTTAGCCGCCGAGGAAGGAGGATCTCAGGTTCGAAGCCAGTCTCAGCCACTGAGAGAGACCCCCAACAACTTCCATAGACCCTGTTTACAAATGAAAGAATAAAAGCTCAGAGGTGGAATGCCCCTTGGGTTTCATCCCCGATTCCTGCCACACACCCCCAAAAAGAATGGGATACTGGAACTCCACTCTCAGCATTGAATACCTTTTGTCCCATTTCCTCTGATCTCCGGTTCTGGTTCTACTCTCTGGCATCTTTCAGGACCTTGAGCTGCCTCTGTTAGAAAGGAATTTTCGCCGGGCGTGGTGGCGCACACTTGTAATCCCCGCGCTTGGGAGGCGGAGACAGGAGGATCGCGCAGGTTCGAGGCCAGCCGCGCTGGCGTAAGAGACCCTGTTTCAAAAATATAAAATAGGTCTGGGAGTGTAGCCCGGAGGTAGAAGGGCTTCCAGGAACCCCAGTACCACCAAAAAAAAAAAAAAAAAAAAAAGAAAGGAATTTTCAAACCCTGCACTGAACTGATACGCAGGGTGTAGCCGCGAAGTTCAGTCCCAAGGACAGAAGACTGCCCGTGGCTAGAGTTCACCTTCCGATGTGCTTGATGAGATATTTTCCAGGTTGAAGTTTTTTAAAAAATACTTTTATTGGTGTATTATAGTCTCACATCACAATGGCGTTTAGAGCAGTGGTTATAAACATGCACACAGCATGCGGCGTTTTGTATTTACTTATTTATTTACTGTGGTACTGGGGATTCATTCCGGGGGGCTATCCACCTCCAACCTACACTCCCAGACCCTTTTAAAATTTTAATCCTTGTTTATCTGCCTGTCTGTCTGTTTGTTTGTTTGTTTGTTTGTTTTTTTGTTTGTTTGTTTGTGGTACTTGGGGTGGATCCCAGGGGCATTCTACCTTTGAGCTACACCCCCTGCCCTATTTTTTATTCTTTATTTTGAAACAGGGTCTCACTGAGTTGCAAAGGGCCTCGCTAAGTAGCTGAGGCTGTCCGCGAACCGCGATCCTCCTGTCTCAGCCTCCCGAATGCTGGGATGACGAGCGTACGCCATCACGCCCGGCTTCCTTTTTGTTTTGAAGCAAGGTCTTACTAGGTTGCTGAGAGTCCTTCTAAGTTGCTGAGGTAGGTCTTGAACCTGCAATACTTGTCTCAGCCTCCCAACTACTGAAATTCCAGTTGTGTCTTACCACACCCGGCAGTTCGTAGCTCTTGTTTGTGGGATAAATACACCTTGGTGTATTTACTGACACTTTCTTTCCTAACAGCAGTGACTGCGCAGTTCCCAGGACACCTGTCAAGGGCCACAGGTCTGAACTTGTCCCTCCCACCTGTACTGAGCATAGCTAGACCTCCGCCATCGGCAGCCTTCAACAAAGCTAATTAGCAATAGTGCTATGCCTCACGTTCTCCCAAAGGATATAGCAGGAGTCTCAAAAATGGACTTGGATTCTATAATGGAAAGAAAGGTGTTCTCTGTGGCATTGTATGGGAGAGAGAATCATGAAAGCAAGTGGGTAGAATGCTGTCCTTGATGGGAGGCAAGGACTTCCCTCTCTAGAGAAGGGGAGGAACACCGTGTTCTTGGCATCTTGACTTCTCCTGCCAGAGGACTACCCTATTCCAGGACTTTGACCGAGCACAGGGAAGATTTTCTAAGATGCCAGGAGCCTCAGTTAAGGGTCCCAGAGACTGCCTATGGCAGCTCAGTGGTAGCTGTGTCTCTATTCTACAAAATGATTAGATCCTAGAGTTATGCCCTGTGTGGATTTGTCATAGGAATCCAATTGTTAACATGAGTTTTTTTGTGTGTGTGTATGTGTGTGTGTATGGTACTGGGGTACTCAGGGGCATTCTACCCCTAAGCTCTACCCCAGATCTTTTTATATTTTGTTTTGAAACAGGGTCTCACTAAGTTGCTGAGAGCCTCACTATGTTGCTGGGGCTGTCTTTGAACCTGAGATTCTGTGTCTCAGCCTCCCAAATACTGGGATTGCAGGCATGTGCCACCGTGACCAGCTTGCATAATTTTCAAGGGAGAAAATTAACAAGGCAATAAGAAGGTAATGAGGACGATTTCATCTACTGTTCATACACTGGGGATCCACTGTGAGGTTGGCCGGAGGAAGCCAGAGTCTGCTTTCCTCCTGATCATTTCTCTTCTCAGAGGCCTTTCTGGGTGCGGGCATCCCCAGCACTCGCCACTTGAAGACGGAGCAGCTCCGTGTCGTGTAATTCCTGAGCATGAGCCTTCTCAGTGGGTTCAATGTCCAACCAGAGAGCCAGCAGGGTCATGGCTAGGCGGCAACATGGAGGGTTGGAATTACTAAAGCAATCTTTAGCTTCCAACCCAAGTTTGCAAGACTCTGAAAAAGATTCGCCTTACACCCTGACCCCTGTGTGAGAGTCGATTCCCTTAAACCCAGAAGATGCTAGGACGTGAGGACATCTTGAAATCTAAGGACTCGCCATCACTCAGCATCGGGGATCTGCAAGTTAATGCTGGCATGAGGTGTCATCTCACTCCAGGAGGAATCGCTGTCCTCAAAGACAAATGCTGGTGAGGATATAGAGAAAGGAAGCCGCCGCTGTGTGCTGTTGGTGAGAATGCAAATTAGCGCATTCCTTGTGGAAAACAGAATGGAGGGCCTTACAGAGGTGGAACTAGAGCTGCCATCTGGTGCCGCTGTCCCACCTCTCAGTCCAGAGGAAATAAAATCGGTGGGTCAGAGGGATACCTACATCCTCATTATCGTCACAGTGCTGCTCAACAGAGCCAAGAAATGGAGTCAACCCAAGTGTTTACCAACTGATAAACTGATTTATGGAGGACACACACACACAGGAATACTATTCAACCATCAAAATAGTAGAGTCCTGTCATTCACCACAGCAGGATGAACGTGAGGGACTTCATATAAAATGGAACAAGCCTAGAACAGAGAGAGAAAAATACTGCCTGGTCTCACTTGTACAGGGAATCTTTTTTTTTTGGGGGGGGTGGTATTGGGGTTTCTGGAAACCCTTCTACCTCTGGGCTACACTCCCAGACACACAAACACACACACACACACACACACACACACACACACACACACACACACATAATTTTTTTTTAAACAGGGTCTCTTAAGCCAGTGAGGTTGGCTTCAAACCTGCACAATCCTCCTGTCTCTGCTTCCCAAGCACGGGGATTACAGGTGCGTGCCACCACGCCCGGAGTGTACAGGGAATCTTAAAAAACCAGACTCACAGAAGCAGAGAGTAGAGTGATGGTTACCAGGGGCTGGGGAAATGGGGAGAGGTGCTTCAAAATCTACAGAGACCCTCAATGACTTAGTGAGACCTTGTTTCAAAATAAAAAATAGAATATGGCTAAGGGTGTAGCTCAGAGGTAAAATCGCCCATCTAGGCATTTTACGGTTCCATCTCTAGTACCACAAAAGAAAAGAAAAAGAAAAAGAAAAGATAAAGGAAAGGAGAAAAGAAAGGGATGGAGGGAGGGAGGGAGGGAGGAAGGAAGGAAGGAAGGAAGGAAGGGTTACAGAACTTTATTTGGGAGAAATAAACTCAAGAAATCTATTGAACAACTGTGGTTGTTAATGTATTACAGTCTTAAAAATTTCTAAGAGACCACATGTTCTCACCACCAAAAAAAATAGTAAGTATGTGGGATGACTCATTAATTAGCGATGGTTATTCATTTCACAATACATATTTCTATCAAAACGTCACGTTCCACATGGTAAGTTTAACACACACCCTGTACCACATGATAAGTACAGCATGTTGTACCTGAAGGGTAGATAAAAGTTTCACCAAATGAAAAATAATTTTAATCTAAAAATCTGTTTAAATGGAGGAAAGCTCAGGAAACTAATAACAAGGTGTTAGGTAGCCCGAGTATGATAGCCTCTGGGATCACAATGGGCTTAAGAAGCTGGGGAGCCGGGAAGTTGAAACAGTAAGACCGCCTGGCCCGGCCTGCATATGAGAACTTCAGGCATGCACTCCTCTACACAGACCACTAAATTGCTTTCTCATACACTCTTTGCACTTAAAAAATGGTCGCAAAAGAGATAGGGAGCCGGCCGTGGCCTGCCATCCCAATACTTGGGAGGCTGAGAAAAGAGGATCACAGGTTCGAGGACAGCCTCAGCATTATAGTGAGACCCTTTGCTCAAAATACAAACTAAAAGGGCTAAGGGTGTATAGCCTAGAGGTAGAATGCCCCTGGGTTCAACTACCACTACCACCAAAAAATAAAAGGTAAGGGGATTGTGCCACGTAGTATTGGATGGCACTCTTAATATCATATGTAGGTGGTGTTTAACTTGGTGTGTGGGAGCTGGGCGTGGCGGAGCACACTCGTCATCCCAGTATTGGGAGGCCAAGACAGGAGGCTGGCAGGGCTAAGGACAGCCTTGGCAAGTAGTGAGACTCTCATCAACCTAGTGAGACCCTGTTTCAAAATAAAAATAAAATAGGGCTGGAGATGTAACTTGGAGGTTGAATGCCCCTGAGTTCAATCCCCAGAGCAGAGAGAGAGAGAGAGAGAGAGAGAGAATGAATGAGAATGAGAATGAATTAGTGTGAATAAAAATAGAGAAAAATCTTGGTCCTTGGTACCCAGTCCTTTCCTTCTTTTGTCCCAACAAACAGAGAAGCATCGTTCCATGTGGCTCAGAAAATGCCATAGGCGAGTATTCACATAGCCATCCTAGGTCTATTCTGGTCCACTTTCTTATTTTTACTTAAATGCATATATATTTCCCTCTTCTTTTGAGCCATGACTTAAAATCAGCCTAGAACCCACCTAATGTGGAGTCTTTCTTACATCATTCTTCAGAAAACCTAAGAAAAATTTCAGATTTTTACCACCTCTCCATCATGGACGGATTGTAAAAATTCCTTGAGCGATGGGGTGCAGGTGGGAGAGAAGGGAACAGCCTGTTTAGGTCTGAGTCCAACCTCCTTCCTAAAGATCTCGCCAATGTGCTGATCATGATGAACATTCGTAAAAGATAATCATAGCCGGGCGTGGTGGCGCACGCTTGTCATCCCAGTACTTGGGAGGCTGAGACGGGAGGGTCGCAGGTTCAAAGCCAGCCTCAGCTACTTAGCGAGGCCCTCGGCAACCTAGTGAGACCCTGTTTCCAATAAGAAGTCGAATCGGGCCAGGGCTGTAGCCTGGAGGTAGAATGCCTCTGGGTTCAATCTCCAGGACCAATAAAAAAAATAGAAAAACAATCATTGCACTTCTGTCTCAGTTCACAAACGGGAAGCGGCGGGCTTTGCATTAGCCGCCACGATGGCGCTGTCAGAGACCGAGGCAATCTGCGAGTGATGGGGCTCAGGAAGGAGCCAGCACCGGCATACATATCAGCCGAGAAAGAAGATGGGGGTAATGCCACAGGAGAGTCAGAAGCTAACGTGTTGAAAAGATCGCCTACTCCACGGGTGAAGGTCCCACCCGCTGGAAATCCTTGGGGAGAAAAAGCCAAGCTTTGGGCAAAAAAAAAATAAAAAATAAAAAATAAACGCTAGCTAGATAAAGGTTGTTGAAGCTTACAGAAGAAATGACCTATCATTAGCGATCGCGCTGTTTGTATAAATTTTAGGTGCAATACAGGAAACACGTCTGGAAGCACAAGGTATCTAGCCTTTCATCTCAAAAGCGGGTTTTCTTAACAGAGAGTTCTGCGGTAATGGAGCGGGTTCATTCTCTCTCCGTCGGTGTTTCCTGGGCGTATTTGTTTGCTCTCCACGTTCTAACCCAGCCTGACTCCGTCACGAGGATCTCTGCTCCCTCTTTGGTCTGAACATCTTTTATTTATACACATTTGCATATGGCCAGAGCACTTGGGGGCGGCTCCCCTCTCTGCCTTGGCACCCCTGACCTGGGAGGAGCGGCTCTAAATGAGAAAAGGGCTTGGAGAAGCCATGGTTATTCATGAAAAAAGCCAGACCACCCTGGACCCAATTAAGAGCGGGCGGCGGCCCGCGAGCAGCCTCGGCGGAGTGCAGACGTGCGTGTTAAGACGGCCCACGGAACCGAGGTGGTCAGCCGGGAAAGGCGCGTCTTGTCATCCAGCACTTGGGAGGCTAAGGCCGGAGGAGCGCAGGTTCGAAGTCAGCCTGAGCAACTTGGAGAGGCCCTCAACAACTTAGTGAGACCGTGTTTCAAAATAAGAAATAAAATCAGTCTGGGGGCCGGGCGTGGTGGGCACGCTTGTCATCCCCGCGCTTGGGAGGCGGAGACAGGAGGATGGCGCGGGTTCGAAGCCAGCCGCGCGCTGGCTTAGGAGACCCTGTTTCCAAATAAAAATGTAAAAATAGGTCTGGGAGTGTAGCCCGGAGGTAGAAGGGCTTCCAGGAACCCCAGTACCACCAAAAAATAATAATAATAATAATAATAATAATAATAATAATAAATAAATAAATAAAATAAATAAAAAAGCAGTCTGGGGGTAGAACTTGGAGGTAAAATGCCTCCAGATTCAGTCTCCAGTACCAAAGTAGTAGTAGTAGTTGTGGTACTGTATTAGTGACGATGATGATGATGATTGTTATTCTCCATGGTGAATGGATCGTTCTGAAGTACAGCCTGTGGGTTATTTTAGTCAATGTGTTAAGGGAGAGAAGTCACACATCAAAAGTGGGTTGTGAATGTTTTCCTTAGAGGAAGGTAAAAGACATTTTTGTAAATAAACACAAAAATGATAATAAATAGTAGATGTAGTGTTTCGACACATGGCCAAAAAACATGGAAATGATATGTACAGATGACTCCACTGAAGAAGGCTGCCGTGGGAAAGTCATGTAGTAATTCAGTGAACACTTTTATGTGTGTGTGTGTGTGTGTGTGTGTGTGTGTGTGTGTGTGTGTGTGTATAGTACTGGGGATGGAACCCCAGGAGCATTCTACATTATGGCTACACTCTCAGCCCCATAGTATTTTATTTTATTTGTAAACAGGGTCTCCCTAAATTACCAAGAGCCTGCTAAGTTGCTGAGGCTGGCCTTGAATCTGTGATCCTCCTGTCTCAGCCTCCCAAGTCCTGGGATTACAGGTGTGCGCCACCACACCTGGGGATATCATATTCTTACTATTTCACATTGTGGAGGGGGAGTACTGAGGATTGAGCCCAGCAGCATTCTATCTCTGAATATACCCTACCCCTTTTTATTCTGAAATAGAGTCTCGCCAGATTGCCGAGGGTCTCGCTAAGTTGTCGAGGCTGTCCGTGAACCTGTGATCCTTCCGTCTCGGCCTCCCAAGCGCTGGAATTACAGGCATGCACCACCACACTCAGCTTAACTATTACTCATTTTAAAGTTGCATCAGCATTACCAAAACCAGACGGTGTGGGGTTTAATTTTCAGCTAATGTTTAGTTGTCAGAGTGGAATTAACAGCAGCTAATGTGTCCTTATAAAAATCTGTGTTCGTCGTTGGGTTTTTCAATAGCAGCTGTTTGTACTGTGCGGCATCCTATTATCCATTCATAAAAGTAAATCGACGACTTCATGCAGACTCACCAAGCAATAAAACTCAGTGATTAGACTGGTCATACCAAACGTGTATTGGGATGGCGGAATTAGCATGGAGGATGGACAAACGCAAGAGGGTCTGCAATTACTAGGAAAAGAAGGATAATTAAGAGGAGTTGTAATGACCCTCTCCCCGTCTCCGAAATGGATTTTATCCAATTGACCTAAAGCCATGAAAATATCTGCGACATTTCAGAAGAAATAAGTCTGTTCCACCAAGAGCAAAACAATGCCTTTTATGCCACACAAACATTGCGGCCCAATGTAAAGGGAGCGAAAGTACAGAATCGCCCTCAAAGACGCTTGGAGGCCCCGTTACGTGTAACGAGGACAAATTGCGCCGGCACCACGATGCTCGCCAGCCGGGTGCAAATTGAAAGCTCCGCACCAGGAGAGTACAATATGGCACGGGCGATTCCTGTATCAGGTGGCGCCCGGTAGGGAAAAGCAATTACCTGCAGCCGTGTTCTCTTGCAAATATTTTGCTTTACAAATGTAAGGAGCCACTGATGTGTGCACGTCATACAAAACAGCTCTGGGTGTGGATGGAACGCGGTGCCGCCTGCATGGGAGGCAGATGCCGGGTGGCCTCAGGTTCTGCTCGGGATTCGGCCGTCGATGATACGTTCCCCGCTCTTGCAAAGAGGAAGTCTCCTCGAAGATGTACCGGGGATGTGTCTTTTTAGTGAGGAGGCCACAGAGAAATGGACAGCAGTTACATGAGTAAAGCAGTTGGTAATTAAAAATTGTCCCCAGTGCTCTGGGTCTGGGGGCATTCAAAACGTCCAGAATTATTAGAACCAACAAGCTTTTGCTGCTGCTGTGTCTAATGAGTCAGAGAGTTCTAATTTTTTTTTTTTTTTTTTTTTTTATGGTACTGGGGTTCCTGGAAGCCCTTCTACCTCCGGGCTACACTCCCAGACCTATTTTTTTTTAATTTTTTTTTAATTTTTTTTTTTGAAACAGGGTCTCTTAAGCCAGCACGGCTGGCTCCGAACCAGCGTGATCCTCCTGTCTCCACCTCCCATGCGCGGGTATTACAAGCGTGGCCACCACGCCCGGCCTCTAATTTTAAAATATAAAGAGCCGGGCATGGTGGTGCATGTTCGTAAACCCAGTACTTAGGAAGCTGAGATGGGAGGATTGCAGGTTCCAGGCCAGACTCAGCAACTTAGCAAAATCCTCAGCAACTCAGTGAGACCCTATTTCAAAATTAAAGAGAGGTGTCAGGTGTGGTGGTGCACACCTGTAATCCTAGTGTTTGGGAGGCTGAGACTGGAGGATCACAGGTTTGTGGCCAGCCTCAGCAACTTAGCAGGGGCCTGTGCAATTTAGTGAGACCCTGTCTCAGAATAAATAAAATAGGACTAGAGGTGTAGCTCAGAGGTAGAATGCCCTTAGGCTTAATCCCGTAAGTAAATAAATAAATAAGCAAGCAAGCTGGGCGTGGTGGCACACATTTGTAATCCCAGAATTTGGGAAGTTGAGACCAGAGGATTGCGGTTTGAGGCCAGCCTCAGCTTTTTAGCGAGGTCCTCTGCAACTCGGTGAGACCCTGTCTCAAAATAAAGAAAAAAAAAAATAGGGCTGGGGGGTGTAGCTTGGAGTAGAATGACCCTGGGCTCCATCCTTAGTACCACAATAAATAAGTAAATAAAAACAAATAAATACAGGAAAAAGGGGCTGGGAGAGTAGCTTAGAGATAGAATGCCCCTAAGTTCAATTACCAGTACTATAAAAAATTTAAAAATAATTATATAAATAATTAAAATCTTTTTAAAAAATTAGAAAGAAGAACCAAGCAGTTAAGAAAAATAGTGAAGGGCTCCAGTCACCTCTCACTGAACCACATCTGGGTACCATGGGGAAAACGCCCAAACAGTACAACTTAGCTCAGTAATATATGTCTATATTATTATTATTATTATTATTATTATTATTATTATTATTTTTGCAGTACTGGGGATGGAACCCGGGCATTCTACCTCTGAGCTACATCCCCAGCCCTATTTTTCATTCTTTATTTTATTAGGGTTTGAAACTGTTTTATTTCTAAAGCGCTGTATACCTCCTGAAATCAGCTCGCGAGAGCGCCCCCGAGAGGCCGGCCGGGAAGCACCACGGGTGGAGATAGCAAGCCGGGGAGCTCGCCCTCCTCCCTCACAGCCCAGCCCGGAGCCGGGGGACATCTCCCCCAGACCGGGGCATGGAAGCTGGCCGGCCTCCTGGGGCAGAGGGCCCGCCAAACCTGCCACGCGCGAGAGCGGCCGCTTCCACGGAGGACGGGGCAGCGATCACTGAGCCGCCCGCCGTACACAGCCTCCGGGCCTCGGGCATTTAAATTTTAAATACCATTTAAAAATCTAAAATAGAAAAAGAAGAATAAAAAAATAGGGCTGAGGGTGTAGCTTGGAGGTAGAATGCTCCTGGGTTCCATTCCCAGTACCAGAAAAAAAAAAATAAAATCCAGGTGTGGTGCACACTTGTTAAAAAAAAAGGCTAGAGGTGTGTAACTGAGAGATAGCCCACCCTGGATTCATTCTTCAGTACCCTCCTCCCCCAGAAAGGCAGAACTTTCAGGAAAGTAGTTTAACTGAAAGAGGTATTTCTCATAAGGATACTGGCAAAAAAATAAAAAATAAAAAAATAAAATAAAATAAATCTAAACCGCTTGTAATCCCCGCGCTTGGGAGGCTGAGACAGGAGGATCACAGGTTCGAAGCCAGCCTCAGCTACTTAGTGAGGCTCTCAGCAACTTAGTGAGACCCTGTTTCCAAATAAAATATAAAAAATAGGTCTGGGAGTATAGCCCGGAGGTAGAAAGCCCCCGGGTTCCGCCCCCAGTACCATAAATAAATAAATAAATAAATAAATAAATAAATAAATAAATATCTGAAGCTGCACAATGGTCGCATCAAGACTTGAGAGGCTGAGGTGGGAGGATCACAGGTTCAAAGCCAGCCTCAGCAACATAGGGAGGCTTTTACCAATTTAGTGGGAAAAAAAAAAATATATATATATATATATATATATATATATATATATATATATATTAGTTCTGGGGGGGTGTGGCCCAGAGGTAGAAGGGGTTCCATCCCCAGTACCACAATAAATAAAAAAACAAACAAATAAATAATTCTGTGCTTGCTGCACAATAGGCCTTCAAGTATCCCACGGGTGTCTCCCTTTCTTGTGCACCTACAGTGTGTCCTCCCGCCTGGCAGGGCTGTGTACCAAGTGCACATATTGCCGGCCATAGTAGAGCAGACTTCAAATCCCCTTACTCAAAAGGCTGAGACGGGAGGATCACAGATTCAAGGCCAGCCTCAGCAACCTGCCAGGCCTTCCGCAACTTAATAAGACTGTTTTTTTTTTTTTTCCTTAAATCCAGGCCTGTTGACACACGCTTGTAATCCCAATACTTGGGAGGCTGACACAGAGGGATCACAGGTTCATGGCCAGTCTCAGGTATTTAATGAAGCCCTCTGTAACTCAGTGAGACCCTGTTTTAAATAAGAGAATTAAGAAAATGGGGCTGGGGGTATAGCTCGGAGGTAGGATGCCCCTGACTTCAATCCTTGGAACTGCAATAAAATACCTTTGAACATAGCTTGGGTCACCCCAGTTACGTCTGGGGGGTTCTCTTGTGGCCTTTTCTGAGGAGGACTTGCTGAGCAGGGAGGTAACTAGAAGTCTTGAGATAGTCAGTCTAACTGCCCCTGTTGGTCCTCTCCCACATTAGCTGACACCCTGACCCTAACTGGAGCCGGGCATGGTGGCACACACCTAGAATCGCAGTACTTGGGAGGCTGGGACAGGAGGATCTCAGGTTCTGGGGCCACTTTAACACCATAGACAGACTCTCAGCAACCTAGCAAGACCGCGTCTCAAAACAAAGGATTAAAAAAGGAGCCGGGCGTGGTGTGCACGCTTGTCATCCCAGCATTCAGGAGGCTGAGACAGGAGGATCGCAGTTCGCAGACAGCCTCAGCTACTTAGTGAGGCCCTTCTCAACTCAGTGAGACCCTGTTTCAAAATAAAGAATAAAAAATAGGGCTGAGGGTGTAGCTCGGAGGTAGAATGCCCCTGGGTTCCATCCCCAGTACCACACACACACACACACACACACACACACACACACACACACACACACAAACAAAAAAAAAAATTAAAAAAGGGAGTGGAGGTGTAGCTTAGAAGTAGAATACCCCTGGCCTCAATCCCCAGTGACTGTCTGTCTCTTCTCTTCTCTTCTCTTCTCTTCTCCTCTTCTCTTCTCTTCTCTCTCTCCCTCCCTCCCTCCTCGCCCCCACCAGAGAGACAAGGGTGTCTGCGGGGCTCTGCCTGGCTAAGCCATGGCTGGCAGAGGTCCTAGGTGCACAGAGACATGGAGCGACCTACAGCTCAGCACAGGAGAGCCTCGGGCATTAACAGAAGAGCCCCGGCATGCCCAAGAAAACGGAGAGCCTACTGGCTGTTTGCTTTTAAGCAAGTGGGTTTACAAGTGCATCGATTCCTAGGTACCTCTTAGTTAAATGAGGACATCAACGGCACAGGAATTTGTCCAGGTGAACTTCAAATATTTAATGAAGACACAGAAGGAAACAGAACACAGCACAGGGGCGGATCCGGAGCCATCTCCGGCAAGCTCCCGCCCCTCCCTGAGCTCCTGGCTAAGGGGACCATCCAGGGAGTCCCAGGAAGGGCCTGGGGCAGCTGCGGCTCCTCCTCTGGGAGCCGGTGGCTGTGCCCGTCTGCCAGTCAGTATGGAAATATTCCAGAACTGTCATGATGATGTTGGCATTTAGCAGCTGAATGTCACTCCGGGGTGTCGTGAGCATCGAGATAGCTATTTGCAAATGATCAGCAAATGACGGTGTCCGCGAGGCAGGATGGAGCCCTACCACATCCAGACGCCAGGGCCAGGAGTCGCCATGCCTCCTAGGTCACAGTCCTCGTCTCCCTTCTCTTCCTGTGGGCATCCAACCCGGGGCGGTCCTCGCAAATGTCAGCAGCGGGGGAGCCCTGGCTTGCTCCATTGCCAAGACCTTAATAAAACAGCCTGAGATGTAAACACCTACCTTAGCCCCGTTGCTGAAGACCTGGAGGGCTTCGCCGTTGATATCTCTGGATCTCTGCTTTTGCTGATGTGTCAGCAGGTTGCAGATTCTTGAGGGGGAGGAGGTCCCGGCCGGGGACAGAGGTGAACGCAACTCAGGACCAGTGGGGTCTTTGGCTTCTGTGACAGAAAAGAACTTTAGCCCAAGCCAATCAGAGACATAGATTTATTTAGGAAAGCAAAAAATACCTATTCAAGGGGGGACGGGAGCCACCTCCTGTGTGAGAGAGACATTCTGGGTTCTTAAGGCTCCCCTGTTAGAGGGCGCTTCGGAAAGATGGAGCGCACAGGTGCGAGGGGTGGTGTCAGCCTAATGCGCTTCATTCCTTTGAGCATGGGACACCAAGCAGGGGACAAAGGTCTGGAATCTTTAGACCCCAAAATCTTTAGGTTGACATTATCTCGTCAGTGGGAAGCACATGGACTGTACCCGTATGGTTTGGGCTTTGTTTAAATTTTTTTTTGTGATACTGGGGATGGAACCCAGAGGCATTCTACACCCAAGCTACACCCCCAGCCCTATTTTATTTTGAAGCAGAGTCTCACCTGACCTTCACCTATAATCCCAGTACTTGGGGGGCTCAGACAGGAGGATGACAGGTTTGAGGCTAGCCTCGACAACTTAGTGAGCTGTTCAGCATCCTAGCAAGGCCCTCAGCAACCTAGAGAGACCCTGTTATTAAATAAAGAAATAACCTAAGCTGGGCGTGGTGGCGCACGCTTGTCATCCCAGCATTCGGGAGGCTGAGACCGGAGGACTGTGGTTCGTGGACAGCCTCAGCTACTTAGTGAGATACTCCGCAACTTAGCGAGACCCTGTTTCAAAATAAAGAATACAAAACAGGGCAGGGGGGTATAGCTCGGAGGTCGAAGGCTTCTGTGTTTCATCCCCAGACCCGCAATAAAGAAAGAAACAAAGAAACAAAGAAAGTAGAATTGGGGATGTAACTTGAAGGTAGACTGCCCCTGGGTTCAACCCCAGTGGCCAAAAAAAAAAAAAAAAAAAAGGAAGAGAAGAATATCAATATTGTGGAAGAGGACACAAGGCTTAAGAAATGTTCAGATTAAACAAGAAACACGATAGAAGCCTCCGGAGATTTCTGAGCCAAGACCCGATCTCGTACTGAAAGGAAAGTAAGCCATTAAAGCCTTGTCGAGGTCAACCGACAACATTAGAAGACAGATAGACGATGAGAGAAATTTAAATCAAACGCTTTCTTCCTCGAGTCAGCAACTGTATTGTGTTATGTAAGAAAGCGTTCCTACCCGTGGTTATGTAAGAGAAGCTCACAGAAGATTATCCTCACGCCTGGGAGTCATCTAGGAGAACAGGACCGTGGTGTATGCGATGTACTCTTAAGTCACTTAGAACAACACATACGAGGGACAGAGAGAGAACACGATAAATCAGACCACACGGAGCCACAGCATATTCACGAGAGGCGCGCTCTGGGCGAGCGCATGCAGATATTCTTTGTATTATTTGTGCAACTTTTCTCTAAGTTTGAAAGCATTTGCAAAGAATTTTTAAAAATTGAACCGTTGACCAAAATAACAAACAGGAAGAGACTAAGGAGACATGCTAAGAAGCGTTGAGTATCGTTGGGGGGAGCAGAGTGTTATAATCCAGGATATGCGTGCTGCAAAGACCTTGGACATATCTGGGAAGGTTGAGGCAGCAAGATCCATCCATCCATCCTTCCTTCCTTCCTTCCTTCCTTCCTTCCTTCCTTCCTTCCTACTGGAGATTGAGCCCAGGGCCATTCTACCTCTGAGTTATATCCCTGCCTTATTTATTATTATTATTATTATTTATTATTATTGTTTATTTATTATTATCATTATTAGTGGTACTAGGGATGGAACCCAGGGGCATTCTACCTCTGAGTGACACCCCTACACTATTTTTTTATTCTTTATTTTGAAACAGGGTCTCACTGAGTTGCAGAGGGCCTCACTAAGTAGCTGAGGCTGGCCGTGAACCTGCAAACTTCCTATCTCAGCCTCTCAAATGCTGGCCTTGCAAGCGTGCACCACCACGCCCTGCTTGTCAAGTGTTTATGAATCAGTCCTCAGTTTATGATGCCGTTGTTTACAGTGTTGGTCACAAGTGTGTATGCACTTCACCAGAACTAACCACACTGCACACTTAAGAGCATCAAGTCTCACCACCCACAAACAATATCGCGATAAACAAAAAAGAACATCATAGAATGGTTAGCAAATGCACATTTCTCTGAAGACTTCAAGATCCTAAAATAGGGTGTGGTGACTAGAGTTAATAATAATGTAAAGTACATTTTAAAATTGCTGGGAAAGTAGATTTTAAATGTTCTCAACACACGCCGTGCACACACACAAATTAGTATGTGAGCTTACAGATACATTAATTATCTTGATTTGATCATTCTTCGACCCATCCATATATCAAAACAAGATATCATCCCTTCTGAGTATATACTATTATCCTGTGTTTCAAAATTGCAAAAATGAGATAAAGAGTAGATGTCAGTGGCTCCCACCACAAACCAAGTGACAGGTTTGTTAATTAGATTGACTTCATCATCTCTCAAGGTAAACATTCTATCAAAACATCACACTCTAGCCCATAAATGTATAATACACATTTCTCATTTTTAAATGAAAATAAAATGCGATAGAATGGCAAAGACAGCAGGGTTGCTGGCTGTCTATTCAGCCGGGTGAAAGTCCTCACCAGGGATAAGGTAGGCAGTGGGCTCTGCTTGCTGTGGTCCATCCTTGGAGTGTGAGGCGGGCTGGGTGGAGAGGAGCCCTACAGCCTCTGGGCTTTCCCAGAAACACTTTGCTGTTGTGGCTGAACAGGGGGTTTGTGACTCATCTTGTTCATGGACATTCCAGCTGTCCGGTGCGAGGATGGTGATGAATATTATGAAAATCACCTCTACATGTGGACACTGAAAGACCATGTTCACGCGCGCGCACACACACACACACACACACACACACACACACACACACCCCATTTCTGCTGGAAAGATTTTCAGAGCCAGGAATCCTCCACTTCAGGCAACACCAGACTTCTTCCTTAAGACTTTGGAGAAATTCATTTTTCTCTCCTCTCTATTTTCTTACCTGTGAACTGGGACTCATCCTTCCTGCTCCCTGGAGGCTGCAAATAATATGCAAAAACCACATGGCAGTTGGGGTCGGGAAGGGCGTTGAAGTGCTCATAGTGGTGCAGTGTCATAGGGCTGGTACTTCCAAATCCACACGTCCTATTGTTATAGCTTTGCTATAGAATAGTCGATGACGAGCTCATGTATTAGCGCTCTATGTTGATGTCATTAAGTCATAAGGTCTGTAGTTTCACCAATAGATAAAGCCATTGTGATGGATTTATCGCGTGGTCACCTAGGCAAATGAGGTGTGGCTGGAGAAGAGTTGAGTCCCTGGGCTGTGGCTGTAGGGACTGTGAGTGTGTCTTTTAATCCCCTCGCTCCCTCCCTCTCCCTGCCCCGGCCTCCATGATGTGAGAGCAGAGCCCTCGCTCCCTCCCTCTCCCTGCTTCCTGTCACATGGTCTGAGCTCCACAGACCTAGCCTCACATGGACTGAACCCTGAAATCTCCAAAAACTGTGAGCAAATTAATCTCCTTTCCTCTAAGTTGTTGGGTCAGTTGTTTTGTATGACAGCATTAGGAATGTGGACCAAGACACCCAGGCCAAGGGAGAGTCCAGCAGAGGCTGTCCATCACTAAGTTGAAGGGGATGTGTACAAGGCAGAGACAATAGGATCTTCAGAGGCTGGACCAGTGGTACTGCATTTCGTGGTCTCCAGCCTCTGTATCGATGAATCGTGCGAGTGTGAAGAGATCTAATTTCTCAACTTGGGTTTGCTGCCAGTTTTTTATTACTGGGTCAAAGATCAAAAGAAAGAAAGAAATAAAGAAAGTTCTAGCCTGCTTTCTGGTAACATGGTCCTTCTCCGATATCTCTAAAACAAATAAATACCATGAAATTAGCTTTTTGTTCTAAGTCAGAGGTTGCAAATTGGAGGTCCTTGGGTCACAGCCTAGCCAATACGCACAGTGTGTTTTGCCTTAAAGGTTTTGGATAGTGGCCAACATTTAAAAATCTGAGATGGTGACATTAAAAATTTATCTTAAAAGTAGGGCATATGACCTCTCTCAGGAAATGGACTGTCTGGCAGCCCCGAGCCCTCACACCCAAGGCTACAGTGAGATGAACCTGGCAGCACCCTCCTCCAGCCTGCACCGGCTCTTTCTACCTCACACCTAACTCCTATATTTCTGTTATTTTCTGTCCTTAGCAGTGTGGTGTTTATGACCTCTAAATTGCACTCAAATTTTAGAAAAAAACCCATATTTTTTTTATAAATAGTCTTACTGTAAACAGAAAGGAGCTATATTTGTGTTTAGGGCTTGCTTAGGACCACACGTGGACAAAAAAAGGGAATAGTTGATAGAATATCTGACGATCATAACCTAAAGACAAAACAAGAATTTTTTTGCACTTGTATTCATTGTAATGATATGTCATAGTGAGATCTGAAGTGATGCAAGTATACAGAAGCCACCAGGAGAGCCTTCTCCAGCATCCTCTCCATCCACGTCATGGCTTCAGACATCTGGCCCCCAGCCTGCAAGGGAATAAGGTCTTTGTTCCAAGTTGGGCATGGTGGTACACACCTGTCATCCCAGTACTTGGGAGGCTAAGAGAGGAGCATGGCAGGGGCAGGTTCAAGACCAGCCTCATCAACGTAGCAAGATTCTCAGTAATGTAGCGAGACCCTGTTTCAAATTAAAAAATAAAAACAGTTGGAGTGTAGCTCAGAGGTAGGACAACTCTGGGATCAATCCTCAATACCGGGGTGGGGGGGAGATTTTGTTTCAAGGCATCTCGTGTGGGGCATTTTGAGACAGCCGCCCAGAGAAACAGATTCACCACTTTTTGCTAATCTTTCAACAGCTGCCATCTTCCTTTCTTTCTATCTTTCTTTTCTTCTTTCTGTCTTTCTTTCTTTTTCCTTCCTTCCTTCCTTTTTGTGTAACTGGGAATTGAACTCTGGACATTCTACCTCCTACCCATAGCTCTAGCCCTATTTTCTTTAATTCTTCATCTTGAAATAGGGTCTCACAAAGTTGCAGAGAGCCTCACTAAGTAGCTGGATTCTACCTCCTACCTATACCTCTAGCCCTATTTTTAAAATTCTTTATCTTGCAACAAAGTCCCACTAAGTTGCAGAGAGCTTCACTAAGTAGCCGAGGCTGGCAGCAAACCTGGGAGCCTCCTGTCTCCACCTCCCTCCCAAGTACTAGAATTATAAGCGTGCTCCACCATGCCCAGCTCAACAGCTGCCACTTCTGAGCCCCAACTTGAGGCTCAGATGCAATCCTGAACTTGTGCTCCCTGCTGCCATGCCCTGGTATCAAGGGAGCAGACATTTTCTCCGTGACCGCACCTGAAGTCCCTCGGTCCTGGGATCAACCCTGTGAGTGCTATTATATTCCCTCGGTAAAATGTAACTGCATCTTAAAGGATCACCCTTCAACCACTGGCTCCCCTGAGGATATCATTCAGAACTCTGGTTTTCAAGTAACAGAAGGAAAAAAAAAAAGAGGAAATTTATTGGTTCATAGTACAAACTGCAGGAGAGGAGCTAAATTCTGGGCTCAGGCCACCCCTGGACTCGGTCGCAGACACCTTAGAGCTTCAGCCCTACCTCTCCTCCCTTGGCTGCGCTTTCCCGTCTGAGCTCACATGACATCTCCCCCATGTGCCCTCCCCACCCCTCTGTCACCGCGAGCATAGCCACGAGTACCTCCATTTATCTCCTCTCCTGCCCTTGAAACAGAGGCTGGAAGAATGTCTCTTCAGAGACAAGATTTGAAAAAAAAGTATCAGGAAAAAAGTCTGATTGGTCCAGCCTGGGTTGGAGCATATTTTGGGCCAGTCTCTAAAGCCATACACTGTAATTGGTCCAGTCTGGGTTGGAACATATATTGGGCCAATCACCAAAGCCAAGTGCTATGATTGGTCCATCTGACTTAGGGCATATTTTGGGCCAGTCACTGAAGCAGACGCTGTGATTGGTCCAATCTGGGTTGGAACATATCTTGGGCCAATCACTGAATCCAGGCACTGTGGTCGGCCCTACCTGTGGTGTGTGTCTGCCAAATAGCTCTCAGGGAAATTATTCCATAAAAAAGGCAGAAAATGCAGAAAAAAAGCAGAAAATGAATTATATAGCTGCAAGAGGGATCACAGCTATATCTTTGCTTAGTACCAACATTGTCTTTCTAATGAGATACCAACCCTCGTCCGTCTGCCGAGCCTGGACCCCATCAATTACTCTCTGAAGAACGTTGGACATGTTGGCCTCTTGGAGTTTCAGCTTTTAATTATTAAATGGGAATAGTAATATAAATTGTCTCACATGCTGGCCATCTAGATTCCATGAGATAATACAGGCAAGGTCCTTGGAACAATGCCTAGCAAACACTGGGGACTCTAAGTCATTCCCACCCCATCCAGGTCAGGAAAAAGCATCTTCTTAAGCTGCAGATATCGACATTAGGAAGAAAGAGGCGGCTGTGAGCCGCAAAGCGGGCAGAGGGAGGGCCGTGAATCATGTCTCCACCATCACCCTGTGTGAGTCTCTGTAACTACGTCCTTGAAGGAGACGTTTCCAAAGGAAGAGAAAGAAAATCCAGTGTCACATGGATCGCCACTGTCAGTCATTTGGGGTTTTCAGAACTCACTTTCTAGCTGGACGTGTTGACGCACGCTTGTAATCCCAGTACTTGGGGAGGCTGAGATAGGATGATCACAGGTTCGCGGCCAGCCTCAGCTACTTAGTGAGGCCCTCCACAACTTAGTGAGACCCTGTTTCAAAATAAAGAATAAAAAGAAAAAACAGGGCTGGGGGTGTAGCTCGGAGGTTGAATGTCCCTGCATACCATCCCCAGTACTAAAAAAAAAAAGAAGAAGAACTCTTCTTCTTTGCAAGTAACAAAACTCAAACTAGCTTATATGCAAATAATAAAATAACACTGGACTGGTTCTTAATGGTACTGGTTGATGCAGGGGCTCAGAGAAAGCATGTCCCCAAGGATCGCTCGCCATCGGTAGGTTTTGCTTCCCTCTCTGCCATCTTCTTCCTCGGGCAGGCTCCTCCCATGAATTGGCAAGTTTGTTCTCCAAGAGCTCCCAACTTGCCTTCTAGAGGGAAGAGTACTGTGTCCCCAAGCTCCATCGGGCATCAGGAGAGGGCTTAGGTGGCCCAAGTCGCCTCAGCTGTCCATCCCCGAGCTAAGTGGAGTCTGCGTGGAAGCCTGGATCCCCCCTGCCATTTCAGCTTCATGGACCAAGTAGGAAAACAGAATCCAAGAAGAGACAGGAGGAAAGTTTTGGAGAGACCAAAGAGGCTGCTGCCTACCTCCACCAGTGGCCCCAGACTGCAACCCCTCCACACCTCTGAAGCAGATGCAGACACAAACACAGGCTGAGCATGTTTGCTGGGCAGAAACGGGAGCCCAGACAGGATGGAGACAAGCACTCAGGTCAGGAGCCTCCTCCCGGATGGTCCAAATTGCTGCGAGGGGCAGGAGATTCTTCTTTTTTAAGGCTCAGTAATAGTCCGTCGTATGCACAAAATGCATTTTGCTTACGTATTCGTGCATCAGTGGGTGTATAGAGGAGTGGGGAATTGTAAGCTGATGTAAGTATTAGTTCTACAAGCTGAGAGGGTCCTGGCAGTCCACTGGATAGCCTGTGTCCCTGGTTAAGAGCACAGTGCACTTAAATGTGTGTTGGCAGTAATCTCTTGATAGATAGTCCCAGCATTTTTTTTCCCCCAGTAATGGGGATGGAACTCAGGGGCATTCTACCTCCAAGCTATACCTCCAGGCCTATTGTTATTCTTTACCTTGAAAGAGGGTCTCACTGAGTTGCAAAGGGTCTAAGTAGCTGAAGCTGGCCATGAACCACAATCCTCCTGTCTCAGCCTCTCAGATGCTGGGATTACAAGTGTGTGTCATCACACCCGGCTTCCCTGCACATTTCTTTAAGAGAAGACTCAGGGTGATGCCTGGCAAAGAGGAATATGTTGAAATCTGATTGACAAACAAAAAATCATATGTGATTAATGTACTAGTCTTGGGAAGAGGTTTTAAAATGTATTAATGTACCAGTATTGGGAAAGATTTCCAATTTTAAAAATATATCCTTTACGCTAAGAAAGCCAGGGCTAACAGAAAAGAGGGACTTGTAATTTACATTTCTAAAGAGAAGGAAAGAAAGCTGGAGCCAGAGATGGGAGGAAATCCCAGATCCTGGAGAAACAATTTCATACATCTTGGGGGATGGAACAAAAGGTGTTCAGAGATGGGGCTGTCCCCCCTTTCGGGGCAAATTCGCCTGGAGACAGCAGAGCCGGGGCTAGAGATAAGGGGCTAGCATATCTACAAATCAAAGGACCTCCCGCGGACTTGGGTGGGATAAAAACACTCAGTAAACTGGAGTTCTTGGGAGTACCCATTAGAGTCACCCCTCCATGCCAGTCTGGTATGGAGCCGTACCTATTCTCTGTATTTCTATCTTTTAATAAACTTCTTTAAATCTTCAGCAACTGTCCAAGCTATGCATATTTATTTTTAGCTTAGGACAAGAATCCACTTTTTTTTTTCTGGTTTTGGTTTTGTTATGGGTTGGGGGAAAGTGTGTCCGGGACCCTAGCAGGGGTTCCTGGGGAACAGCTTCCCCAAACCATATTCTCCCAATCTGTAACAATTAAGATGTGTAATGAGCTGCCTTGAGACTCTTCTACATTGCAAGATGATGACCATAGTCATGTAACGACACAGCCATCAGCCCAGGAAGTTGTAAGTGGGGCTCACACAAACAGAGCAGGGAGGTGGGTCCAGGACCCAGGCGGGAGAGATGGAGGATGTGGGCCAGAGGTACATACTTGGGTTACAAAATGAATAAGGATTAGAGACCTGACTACAGCTTGGTGGCTGAGGGTAATAATAACATGTAGTAGTATAGTAACTGCATATAACAACGTAACAACTAAGTGTCAGCACTTGAGATGCGGGAGAGATCTCAAGTGTTCTCACCCAGGGGAATCTGACCCTCAGTCCCGAGCTGCCTGGGGCTGTAGGCTCCAGCCGTAATAGAAACAAACAGCTTCTTTGTCTCTTCATGAAAGGTCTCTGGAAATGTGAATGGTTATTTTTAACCTGCCAGGAAAAAAAAAAAAAAAAAAAAAAACGACTTACAATTTAACTATTTGAACATTCCACTAGGTATACGGACCCCCATGCCTAGTCCTGGATGGCATCTTTCTCTTGCATTTAAGGATTTCAGGATGGTAGATGGTTAAGGATGATAGATTGACACTTGGATAGAATAATAGATCAGTGATAGATAAATCGAGAGTAGTTAGACAAACGATAGGTTTTCCTTTTGCATTTTACTGAAGAGCATGTTTGCAGGTGTGCTGGGGATTGAAATCAGGGGCATTTTGTCTCCAAGCTGCACCCCCAGCCCCTTTTTTTGTGTGGTACTGGGGATTGAACCCAGGGATATTCTACCTCTGAGAAATACCCCCAGCCCCATTTTTTATTTTTTATTTTGAAACAGAGTCTCACTGAGTTGCAGAGGGCCTCCCTAAGTAGCTGAGGCTGGCTGCGAACCTGTGATCCTCTTGCCTCAGCCTCCCAAGTACTGGGATGACAAGCGTGCGCCACCATGCCCGGCGTTATGTTTTGTTTTGAAACAGGATCTGGCTAGGTTGCTGAGAGCCTGGCTACATGGCGGAGGCTGCCCTCGAGCCTGCAGTCCTCCTGTCTCGGCCTCCCAAGTACTGGAATTACCGTCCTGTGGCACCACGCCCAGCAAGTGGAAGGCATATTTAAGGGACACTTTTTAGAGTACTTAATCGCAGCAACTTTTCTCTCCTGAGAATGCCTTTTAAATTATTTATTGCAAATAAGGATGGCAGGGAGGTATAAGATGGCACTTTGAACCCGACTCTTTTGGAAACAGGACAGGATAATTGCTTTGCTCCCGTGTATCTTTGCAGACTTAATCTCCACAATTTAGGATAGCAAATTTGCAAAGCACTCCAGCGCAGCCTAGCCGAGCGCTCCATGTATGTGCGTATCCTCCTGCAGAAGTTTGGAATATATTAAGGAAATATTTGCTTTTAATTTGGGTACTTCATTTAATGTTTCTAAGAGCTAAGACTGTGTGTTCTTGTTAGGAATTTAATTATTAGAATGAGTTCCTGGGGTCTGACGTGTCCCAGTGAAATTCAGAAGGCTTGAGAATGTTGGCCGTGGGTGGACGCCATCCATCCCTTCTGTCTGGCCATCTTAGTTTTGGGATTTTTCTCTCATTTTCCTCAACATGTCTTGAGTGTGCGGACTTCTCATGCCTGACATTAAAGTGCATATGTTTAGGATCTTTTCCTGTACGTGGTTGGGGTTGTCCAGTGACAGGTGTTTTCTGATCTCCGCATCCAGGATATGCATTGGGTCTGGGGCGTTCTCATATGCACTCTGCCTGCACATACATACTTATGCGTATACGCACAGGACTACGCTGCTATGTGCATATGTAATTATATATTAGGGGGACATGCTTGCAGGTTTTTTATGAGCGCCCCCTGTGATCTGCATGGCATGACGAGGGACATGGATCTACCAAGCAAGTGTTTAAGTCATTGCTATCAACCAGCTGAACTCAGAAACACCTTGGTAACATACAATGCTGATGCTGCAGCCCAAGGATTCAGAACCTCTGTGCGTGAGTCCTGGGAATTGGCATTTTTCAAGTTCTCCGGGTGATTTTAATGGGTAGGTAACCACATTTGGGGGCTAAGCTACTACACAACCTAATTTTTAGCAGAATCTAAGTATGAGTCTGGCATTACCTATAGGTGTTTTCTGCTTACTGATTTCTATGATCTGCAATAATCTACTAATGATTGAGACATGCCATTCTCCTCTGGAACCTGGCCTTCCAAGACGTAGACTGCAGGCCCAATCAAGCCTGTTATTGCGTGCCTGTAATCCCAGAAGTTGAGAGGCCAAGACAGGAGGATCGCAGGTTCACAGCCAGCCTTGGCAACTTCACGAGACCCTTGGCAACTTAGAGAAACTATATTTCAAAACAAAGTGAAAGATATTGCGGGTCCCCCTGGAGCACAGATATACGTGGAGATCCATTATAGATGATATAGATGCCTTTATTCGTGGGAAGTAGTCCACCAGCCCCCGCGGGTACGCTGGTGGGGGAGAGCCCATCTCTCTCTCTCTCTCTCGGGCTCCTCTCTGAACTCTGAACTCGCTTCTCCCTGATCGGGAGGCATGGTCCCCTCTCAGAATCACCGGGCTCCGCCTCCTAGCTTCTGGCCCTGCCCCCTGCGGGGCAGGGGCGGCTCGAACCTTTCACAAAGAAAAAATGAAAAGGGCTGGGGGAGGTAACTAGGAGGTAGAATGCCCCTGGGTTCAATACCTGGTACAAAACTAATAAATAAGTAAAAAGCCACGTCCCTCGCTCCCTGCCTTCTACCCAGCTTCACAGTTTTTCTTGATGCGTCCCAATCCCGAGCTTCACACTCGGAGTCCCTGGGAGTCCCTGTGTCTCTTTGGTTTTTTGTTTATCTCCCTTTCTCACTTGTAAATTTCACGAGGTCAGGAGTTTTTGTGTTAGCTGAAATATCCCAGGCATCTAGAAGGGTCTAGAAGGCCCTCGGCAGGCGGGCTCTCCAGGAAGGAGGACGGAGGTTAGCGTGAGGAACTGTCCTAAGGGATGTGCTGGGCTCCGCTCTGCAGAGGGGGCAGAGGGCAGCGTAGTGGGAGTTGAGGCAGTGTGGCCCCAGGAGGGCTCGGCAGACGCCACGAGGCTTCTCTGCACAGTGTCCCGAGCTGGGCGAGGAGGCTGGGCCTCTGCACCTCCACACTGGCCACTCACCGGGTGCAGGCATCTTGGAAGGAGAAGTACCCTGGGGTGAAGGGGCTTTGGTTGAGACTGTGCCCAGAGGGCTGCCAGCTGGGTCCGCCTCTCAAGTGCAGGACACTTTGTTGTTACGTTGTTATATGCAGTTACTATACTGCTATGTGCTGTTATTACCCACAGTCACCAAGCTGTAGTCAGGTCTCTAATTCTAAAACAGGGCTGGGGATGTAGCTTAGAGGTAGAATGCCCCTGAGTTTAATCCCCACTACCACAAAATAAATAAATAAATAAATAAATAAATACATAAATAAATAAATAAATAAGAATAAGGCCACAACGCTGAGTGGACTCCTGGAGGACGGAAACCTCGCAGCCTCGCCGGAAGCTGTGAGCAGCTGCCAAGGAGCTCATGTCTCGCTGTTACGGAGCCTCTGTTCCAGACAGTGAAATTAGCCCCAGCCACTGCGTCTGTGTTTAGATCTGGGGCCAAGGCGGCATTTGGCACGCAGAAGCCCGAGACGTTTGTTTTCAGGGTGTCCCGGGACCGACAATGGCTTTCCGCTCAAAGGTCATCAAGTTGAAGGTAGCGCATGCTCTTCGGAAGTGAGTGATTGGAAATATCAAAAGCATCACCAAGGAGCCGGGCTGGAGGCACACACTTGTCATCCCAGCATTCGGGAGGCTGAGACGGGAGGATCGCAATTCGAGGACAGCCTCACCTACTTAGTGAGGCTCTTTGCAACTCAGCGAGACCCGGTTTCAAAATATAAAGAATAAAAAAAATGGGGCTGGACAAGTAGCGCAAAATAGAATGCCCCTGGGTTCCAACCCCAGTACTGAAAAAAATAAATAAAAATAAAACGTCAAGGAAATGTGTGCTTCGGTGCATTGATAGGCGAGGAGGACCTTAGAGCCAGCCAGTCTGCTCATCTTAGGAATCCCTGCCTCTCGTGGTCTTCCTAATGGATGGGTAGGTTTATAGCTTCCTAATCTCCGAAGGTTGCTCTGAACTAAACAAGTGAGCTGGGGCAGTACGCTTTGCCTTTCTGTTCCCTCCTCCACTGCAGACGTCACCCCCAGTTTCCCCCAGAGACTCCTCGCAGCCCCGGGCGTCTCAGCGTCCCAGTGGCAGATCTGTTAGCGCCCAGTGACATATTCCTTCATGTAGAACTTGGCCCTCATTTGTAATTGCCTGATGTTAATAACGAGGAAAAAAAAAAGAAAGCTCTTTGTTAATTCAAAAATTGTGCGCTACCAAGATAGATGAAAACCATCCGTTGGCGAGATCATTTTTATCCGGCCTCTTGAACAGCGTATTGAAGTGGGCCCCGGTGTTAATTCAGGGAACTCAGTGCCTAACGTAAATTCCTGCCAAGTTCACACGTACGGTAATGGAATCGCCTCCCCCGCCTCCCCGACAGCACCGGCGTAGTTTTTGTTCTTCAATTAGCCGAGACCCTTCAGCCGCAGATGGAAGGCTCTCAGCTTCAAGTGAGGTGGCGCCCATGCAAGAGATTATCAGCGCTAATTAAATGCAGGCGTAGGTGTCCCTCTGCCACCCGCCCTCTGCCGCCTCTGACATCTGTCCCTTCCCTTTGTGTGTGTGTGTGTGTGTGTGTGTGTGTGTGTGTGTGTGTGTGCGTGCGCGCGCGCGCGCACGCAGTACTAGGGACTGAACCCAAGGGCATTCTGCACCTGAGCTACACCCCCAGCCCTTTTTATTATTTTTATGTTGAAACAGTGTCTCGCTGGGTTGCTGAGTCTCACTGAATTGCTGAGTCTGTCCTCGAACCTGCAATCCTCCTGCCTCCGCCTCCCAAGCACTGGGTGACAGGTGCGCATCACCTCACCCAGCCTGCCCCTTCCTTCCGTGTGCTCAGCACTGGTGCACGGGCTCCGGGAACCAAGAGGTGCAGACGGGGCCTGTGCTGCAAAGACAAACTGACCAGAGGGGGACGATGACCCCAGTGTCACCGACCCGCCGTCGTGTTCCGGTTGTCTTTGAAACGGCGCCAAGATCGACGCCTCAGACAGCATATGAATATGGAAAGGGGCATAAATAGAGATGCGCCGGTATTCATATCAGTGGCTTTAGCTCCCCTAGACATGTGCTAATTTTAAAGATGTGTACCTCGCGCCACGCAGCCAGCAGAAGGAAAGAAAAATTTATGGAGAAAATGCACAGGCGCAGAAGCAAAGGCCATAGACCCTTCCTTCCTTCCTTCCTCCCTTCCTTCCTTCTTCCTTCTTTCCTTCTTTCCTTCCTCCCTCCCTCCCTTCCTTCCTCCCTTTTTTTCTTCCTTCCTTCCTTCCATCCTTCCTTCCTTCTCTCCTTCCTTCCTTCTTTCCTTCCTTCTCTCCTTCCTTCCTTCTTTCCTTCCTTCTTTCCTTCCTTCCTTCTTTTCTTCTTTCATTTCTTCCTTCCTTCCTTCCTCCCTTCCTTTCTTCTTCCTTCTTTCCATCCTTCCTTTCTTCCTTCTTCCTCCCTCCCTCCCTCTCTTCCTCCCTTCCTTCCTTCCTCCTTCCTTCTTTCCTTCCTTCCTTCCTTCCTTCCTTCCTTCTTTCTTCCCTCCCTCCCTTCCTTCCTTCTTTATACTGGGGTTGGAACTCAGGGGCATTCTACCTCTGAGCTGCAACTGACCTTTTATATATATATTTGTTTTGTCTGATGAGGAGGCCAGCTAGAGTTGGGCCTGGCTGGAGCTCTCTGGAACGTTCTCCAGCAAAATGCCAGCTCCTGCATCCCAGGGAGACTGGCAGAGGCGGGGTCCTTTGCATGGGAAGAGGGTCTTTTGGTCAGGGGGAGGCCAGACAGCTCCCTGCGAGGGCACTGTGCTCCAGCTCGGGTCCACGTGCATCATCTGACGTCCTCCACTGGACAGGTACAAAGTCAAGAGCGGGCGTTTGAAAGGCCAACGGCACCGGGTGTGGCAGTGTACACCGGCAATCCCAGTGCTTGGGAGGCTGGGACGAGAGGATCACAGACTTGAGGACAGCCTCGGCAGTAGAGCAAGAGTGCCAACAACCTGGGAGCCCCTGCTTCAAAACAAATATATAAGCCGGGCGCGGTGGCGCACGCTTGTCATCCCCGCGCTTGGGAGGCGGAGACAGGAGGATCGGGCAGGTTCAAAGCCAGTCACACTGGCTTAAGAGACCCTGTTTGCAAATAAAAAGTATAAAATAGGTCTGGGAGTGTAGCCCGGAGGTAGAAGGGCTTCCAGGAACCCCAGTACCACCAAAAAAACCCAAAAAAACAAAAACAAAAACAAAAAACCTGAATATATGTAAAAGGCCAGGTTGTAGCTCAGAGGTAGAATGCCTCTGGTTTCAATCCCCAGTATGAAGGAAGAAGGAAGGAAGGAAGGAAGGGTAGATGGATGGATGGATGGGTAATTCAGGATTGTCATTCACCCAAGCATGTTTTTATTGTATTTTACAAAAGCATTATTCTGGGCTGGAATTTGAAAACAACTTTATCACAGGAAGATTAAGAAGCCCCAGCGAAGGGACCGTGCCTGTGCTGGGCCATCGGAGCCGCTGAGGCTGTCCCCGCGCGGGGAGGAGCCAGCGTGTCCCCTCACGTTCCGTTTCCATGAGGAGCTGGTGCCTCAGAATGCAGTAATAGCCGGTCTGGATTTTTCAGATTTCAAGGTGTGCAGTTCCTCTGGAAACGCATGCCCTGGGGGGAAGGAGTCCTGTCCTTCCCGGTGCTTCTGTATTGTTGCTTTCTACTCACGGAGCCCGAAGCCCCGTTTGTAAGGTCCTGTTGGAATGGGCTTCATCGCACAGTAAGCACTTGTTTTCCTCGTGTCCGCCTCTCAGGATTAGTGGCAGGAGCGGCCCTTAATTGTAATGCGGTGGGGACGTGCGATTACAGTAAGACCTTTCACCAGTGTTCCTCTTAGAGGAGAAGCTGCGTTACTAGCCTGGGAGGGAGAGCGGAGCCCTTAAAAGTGCTGCAGACAAAACGCGAGTCTACCCCAAACCCAAGCAATCCCACCCCAAGAGAATGCGCACAGGCACCAAACGTTACGGCGCAGGACTGAAATCCTATACTGTGATGATACACGCAGAGCCATGTTTAGAGCGGCCCAGTTTACAAGAGCCGAATTGTGGAAGCAGCCTAGGAGTCCGTGAGCAGATGACTGGCTTGCAAAGTGCTGGGGTGGACACATGTTGGAATTCTGCTCAGCGACCCGCAGAGAACAGTTATGTCATCTTCAGGAACGTGGAAGGACCCGGAGAACAGCGTGTTAAGTGAGACCAGCCGGTCACAGAGAGTGAAGGGTCCTGGGTCTTCTCTCCTAGGAGGGAGCTGGGGAGTAATCGGGATACCGCAGGGACTCCAGATAAAGGAGGAGAAACTCCAGTGGAGTGAGGGAGGGCGTCCAAAGGTGGGTAGTGGTGGAGGAGGAGAGAATTAGTTGAGGAAACACTTCCATGGATGTCATGTATATATGTGAGATTACTAATGCCAATCTCAGTGTCATGTGGGGAAGGCCAGGGCGTGGGGAGGGGCCAGGGGAAAGCTTACCAAGTGCCGTGTGCAGGCATGTCCCTGCCACTCTAAAGTACATGGTGATGTGAGACCCCAGTGCACCAACAAATGTGTACACATACACCTGCATATACATACTCATGGACACATACAGAAAAATACACGTGCATATATATTATGTTGCTAGTAAGCTCAGAGATACTTCCGGCGTAACAGCCGGAACCCAAGGATGACCCAGAGGGCAGCACCCGGCAAACAAGCGTGTAAATGGCGTTTCACCCATGAAATGCCACTTGGTGCAAAGAAGAATGCACGGTGGCTAAGCTCAAAAGCACGGATGCCTCCCACAGCCCCGAAGGTGAGCCAGAGGGGCCAAAGACAAGGTCATTGCTGCGTGGATTCCTCCAGGGGAACTTTCGTTGTTTGGGTTTTGGGTTTTTGTTTTGGTACTGAGGATTGAACCCAGAGGCAATCTACCTCCAAGCCTCATTCCCAGCCCAATTTTTTATATCTTATTCCAAAACAGAGTCTCACTGGGTTGCTAAGAACCTCGCATCATTGCTGAGGCTGGCTTTGAACCTGTGATCTTCCCGTCTCTGCCTCCCAAGTACTGGGATTGCAAGCGTGTGCCGCCATACCTGGTTCCAGGGGAAATTTTTAAACAGCCAAAGCTGACCTGTGAAGGGAGGGCTGGGGCAGCGATGAAGACCAACACCGCTGGGGTTGGGGCCGTGGAGGGCTGTGTCCCCGCCACGTTTTGATCTCAGGGAGCATAATACAGATGCACGATTCTTGCTGAAAAGGCAACTGTAACGTTCACGTGTCCACTCTGTGCTGGAGAATCCAGAGGGCTTCTGCCAGGGAGGAATCTGCCCTGCCAAGCACGAACAGTAACTGGAGCCTCTGGTTCCACTTACAAGTGTCCGTCATGTGATAAGGACGATTTTCTGCAGTCAGGCTAATGACTCCTCATCTTAGCCCATCTGTGTTGCTGTCACAGAACACCACAACTGGGGAACCGGTAGATAATAGTGATCTCTTTCTGTTTCTTCCTTCTTTTTTGGCACCCAGGATTCAACACAGAGGTGTTCTTCCTCTGAGCTACACCCTCAGACCTTTTTTGATTTGAAATAAGGTCTTCCTAAGTTGATGAAGGTCTGGCCCCAAACCTGCAATTCTCCTGTCTCAGACTCCCAGGTACTGGGATTATAGGTCTGCACCACTGTGCCTGGTCCAAACCTCAGAAATCTTACACAGTTTCTGCTGTCTTCAGATTTGACTTCATCGTTCAACAGAAATTTATTGAGCGTGCCTCTGAAGCATGTCGTTCTGTCGCACTTTTCCTCAGACCCACCCCTGCCTGAACACATGCGTCTGACCCCACGTAGACCATCAGTGCTTGGAGTGAGGCTGTGGTGGTCCAGCACGCTCCTCCAGGATCCACACTCGTCACATAGTGGTGATGGATGGGCTTCTTTCCCCGCATTTGGTCCTCTGAGTAGCTCTCCCTCATGTCGTGTTTACTTCCGTCAACCTGTCATCTTTGTCAGACTCCAAGGTGGCTCCTCATTCCAGCACCTACAGACTTGCCAGCTAAGCACCTTCATGCCAAGTCTGACTAAGAAACGCTACTTTCCCCTCATGGATATGCTTAGTAGCTTGATTTAACCATGCCACCTTGTGCCTGCATAGCAAAACATTAACTTGTACCCCATATACCTGTGTGATTATCTGACAATCAAAAATAGCGTTCTAATAAAAATTTAGATAAATTTACTCCATCGAGCAGGAAGAGAGAGAGAGAGGAAGGAATGAGAAAGAAGGGAGGGAAGAAGACGACATGGGAGAAACACGTCCATGGCTCGCGCTCCCCAGCTGGGGCTCTCCCCTGCTGTAGACCTCATCCATAGCTCCTGGCCAGCAGTGTCTTTTTTTCCTGCTCAGTTTGGTGTCCTCTAATGGCCCATGGGCTGATCTCTTAATATAGATGTCAGGATGTTCTGACTGGCTACTGGCTGGTTCTATGTCCCAGAATTGATGCCACTGGAACCCGGAGCCGTCGAGCACCATCTTTGGAGTCCAGCGCTGCAGAATGGCTAGTGCTGGAAGAGGGGTTGGTTTGTTCCGGGGAAGCCTGAGGTTAGCGAGGGGCAGGTCACAGCACAGAGCCCCGATGTGTCCAGAGCTCCCAGGAGGCTAAGCCGCAGCAGCCTTATCTTCCAGCTGCCGGAGATGCTTCATAATAATGCAAAGCAACACCTAGCCCATCCCGTCCCCTGTGTTTAAGGAAAATTGGTGTCCATTTTCCATTTATCTCGCTGTCATTGTTAAAAATATGGCTTTGATTCTTAGACTTCCGAACACTGGAAACTGGAACCTTACTGAATGGGATGCCGAGCTATCTATAAGCTATTATTTTGAAGGAAAAAAGCGTAGGCTACAGAAAGCAGGACACTATTAGGGGAAAAAAAAGAAAATGGAAAGGAAAAAGTCTACCTATGTGTTCCTGTGAGCAGATCCCCCTCTGGCAGGCCCAAGGACACCACCAGCTTTTGCCCTTCTCAGGCTGAGGGCTTGGGCCAGGAGCGGAGTGGCTGACGTCTTATAGCCCAGGGCTGTTTCTGTTCATTTTGACACTTTTCGTCGTGAGCCCGCATCAACTTCTCATTTCTCTGAAAAAAAAAAATTACAATTGAAAAGATAATCTCCGACGAGGTATTCAGGCTTCAAAAGCCGATATGAAACATCTGTGAAATATGACAAAGCTTTGTGAATTAAGGGAAATAAGTCCTTAAGAGGAGACACGTAGACTTGTTCTTAATATTTCTTCTCTTGGTGCCGTGGTTTGGATGTAAACCATCCCCTGGAAGAGCTCATGTCTTGAACACACAAAATGATCAGAGGCACGGCTATGGACTCACGGAGGTTCTAACCTCATCAGTGGATTTACTGGGGGCAGCTGAGGCAGGTAGGGTGTAGCTGGCGGTCTATGTGCGCGTGACCTTGGTGATTATGGATATGTCCTCATCCTCTCTATGTCCTCATCCTCTCTATGTCCTCATCCTCTCTATGTCCTCATCCTCTCTCTGTCCTCATCCTCTCTATGTCCTCATCCTCTCTATGTCCTCATCCTCTCTATGTCCTCATCCTCTCTATGTCCTCATCCTCTCTATGTCCTCATCCTCTCTATGTCCTCATCCTCTCTATGTCCTCATCCTCTCCCCTGGTTCTTTCTCTCTCTCTCCGCGTCCTGCTGCCTTCCCCTGAGCTCCACAGATGTGAGCTGACCTAACATGGTTGAATCCTCTGCAACCTCCAGAACTGTGAGCAAATATGTGTTTCTTCCTCTAGACTGTGATCCCCAAGTGTTGTCACAGCACTGGACAAGCTGTGGCAGAGTGGAGGTCAGGCTCCTGTTTCTGAGCTCCACGGGGTGATCTGAGCAGGAGGACCAGGTGAAGACAGGTTCCCCCCCAGGTTCCCCCAGGCGGCCCCCATGGATATGCCTGGTCCTCGTCACCATCACAATCCTTATTTGCAAGCAGCAGAGCACAGCTGCAGCTGGTTTACGTAGAAATGGGGTTGACTTGGCTTACTAAAAGGATAATGAGCCAGGGTTGAAGGCTCCTGCCTGGAATCCCAGTACTTGGGAGGTTGAGACAGAAGGACCATGCGTTGGAGGCCAGCCTCAGCAACTTAATAAGACCCTTTTTCAAAAAAAAAAAAAAATAGGCCAGGCGTGGTGGCGCACGCTTGTGATCCCTGCACTTGGGAGGCGGAGACAGGAGGATCGTGCAGGTTCAAAGCCAGCCTCGCTGGCTTAAGAGACCCTGTTTCCAAATGAAAATAAAAAATAGGTCTGGGGTCTGGGAGTATAGCCTGGAGGTAGTAGGGTTCCATCCCCAGTACCACCAAAAACAAACAAAAAAAAAAGATAGAGTTGGGGTATGTATAGCTCAGAGGGAACGCCCCTGGGTTCAGTCCCCAGTACCAACCACTACCCCCAAAATATACCAGGATCATGCCCTTCATGGATTATGAAGAGGGCTGTGGAGCCAGGGCGGTGGTAGAAATGAAACAGGTTTTTAATCATGGCCCTTTTACCCGCCCAAGGCGCAGCGCGTCTCAGCAAGAGGTGCAGGGCTGTGCTATTGGTCCAGACTTCCAGGCCCCAGCCACTGGATCTGAGAGGTAGTAAGAGGCGTTAGGTAGGAAATACTGACTCAGCCAGTACACTCAGACAGCATTCACGTTAACCTGGGAGGGTTGACTGTCTCAAGTAGCCAGGTTTAGACAGAAGATTCTTCCAGCACAGAGCAATGGGTAAAGCCAGGCTTTTGTTGAGAACTTGGGAGGGAGGAGAGGGAGGGCGGGTTTCCATAATCGGTTCTCAGCTACTCAGAAGATGAAATGGAGCCGGAGCCTTTCAGAAACGATGGGCGGGTTTTGTCTTTGTAAGAACCTGCTGGGTTCAGCTTTGTGGCCTGCGAGGAGGGTAATAGGGCCCCTGCTCTACACTCAGGACTCCCTCTTGACGCCCGTGCTAATGACAAGTGCTCCTCCAGAATGCAGATTCACCGGCCTTGCCTCACAGAGAAGTCTAACTTAGCAGACAATGATGTCTCTAGTGTTGCCTTAAAAAAAAAAATGCTACCTTTCAGGCAGGGTGGTGCACACCTGCAATCCCAGTTTTGGGGAGGCTGAGATGAGAGGACTGCAGACTTGAGATCAGCCTCAGAAAATTACCTAGATTCTCAGCAATCTAGCAGAACCTGGTTTTAAAATTTAAAAAAAAGAAAAAAAAAATATATATATATATGTAAAAGTGGCTGCTGGGAGTGTAGCTCGGAGGTAGAACGCCCCTGGGTTCAGTCCCTAGTACCACCAAAATATATGAACTGCTGCAAACTAGGCCACTGTCTGTAACAACCATTTATTATTCTCTCAATAATAGAGGACGGAGACCCAAAATGAAGGAGCACCCAGGGTGTCTCCTCCAAAGAGACTTTTGCCTTGCTCTTCTAGCTCTGGGGACTACAGGAGCATCGTGGCCCAAAGCCCATGCCTCTTGTTCTGCTTCTCTTCCACGATTTTTCGGGATGGATACACACACACACACACACACACACACACACACACACACACCATAGTTGTTGTTCACATATGACTATATAGTCCTACTTTCTTCTATCTCCACATCATCCCATATGTCTTCCAATCAAATGAGCCCCCTACAAGGGCAGGGACCCCCCAAGGGGCCTGAGGTGCTGGGGTGCTTGGGGGCCAAGGGCAGCCGCTGTCTGGGAGCCAGTAGCGAAGGGTCTTTGGCAGCCAGCTTAGCTGCCATCGCTGTGCCCTTCATCAGCCTGCACGGCAGGGACTGGCCCAGGCCAGGGCTGGCCGTCTTGCGCTTGGCCTTTGCACTGAATCAGTCCTCAGGATCCTGCGCAGGATGGAGCAGAATGAAGATGAGCCCCACTTGTGAGATGCAAGCGCAGAGGTGCCCAGGGACCGTGTGAAGAGTGACAGGCTCTTCCGTGCCACCTGCAAGATTCTGAGCCGGCATTGGAGCCTCTCCCTTCTCCACTGTCTCCGCAGTCATGCAGCTCTGGGAGAGGGGCAGTCATGAGGGGATTGGCATGCATCTAGGGCAATGGTTTATTGCTTGACTCGGTGCTACATAGGTAAGCTTTATGCTTTCTGATTCCTTGTGCAACCACAAGTATATGCTGCCTGCGCCCACCCAGTAGGTCACAGCCCCATTCTGGCCTGGAGACTCTGCCTTTTTTTTAGTCCCTCCCGACACCTAGGTGGTTTTGCCCTTATTTAAAAGAAGTTAATTCACACTTGTAATCCAGCACTCAGGAGGCTGAGACAGGAGGATCGCAGTTTGAGGACAGCCTCAGCTACTTAGTGAGGCCCTTTGCAACTCAGTGAGACCCTGTTTCAAAATAAAGAATAAAGCCAGGCATGGTGTCGCACGCTTGTAATCCCCACGCTTGGGAGGCGGAGACAGGAGGATCGTGCAGGTTTAAGAGACCCTGTTTCCAAATTTTAAAAAAAGTATAAAATAGATCTGGGAGTGTAGCCCAGAGGTAGAAGGGCTTCCAGGAACCCCAGTACCACCAAAAAATAAAACTATAAAAATATTTTTAAGATGAATAAAGAATAAAAAATGGGGTTCAGTGTGTAGCTCGGAGGTGGAATGCCTCTGGGTTCCCATCCCCAGGACCACAAAAACAAGAAGGAGAAGTAGGAGGAGGAGGAGACAGAGGTAGAGGAGGTGGAGGAGGGGAGGAGGAGGAGGAGGAGGAGGAAGAGGAGGAGGAGGAGGAGGAAGAAGAAAGAAGAAGTAGTAGTGGTGGAGGAGGAGGAGGAAGTGGAAGAGGAGGAGGAGACAGAGGAGGAGGAGGTGGAGGAGGAGGTGGAGGAGGAGGAGGAGGAGGAGGAGGAAGAAAGAAGAAGAAGTAGTGGTGGAGGAGGAGGAGGAGGAAGAGGAAGAGGAGGAGGAGACAGAGGAGGAGGAGGTGGAGGAGGTGGAGGAAGAGGAGGAGGAGAGGAGGAGGAGGAAGAGGAGGAGGAGACAGAGGAGGAGGAGGTGGAGGAGGTGGAGGAGGAGGAGGGGAGAAAGAGGAGGAGGAGGAGGAGGGGAGGAGAATTGCACTTAGATGCAGCAAGAACAATCTCCTATTCCTGGTAATAGGACAAAGTTTCCAGATGTGGCCCAGGCTTCATGTTTCCAATGACTGTTAAAAGTCATTTAGAGATATGTTCAGTAGGAGGAATTCTTTCTAGTGTTCCAAAGCGTGACACAGTGACTCTAGTTCACATTGGCATGTTAGGCGTTTTATAAAGCACCAGGAAAGGAGTTCAAAGACTCCCAACACAAAGAACTGATACATGCATCAGGAGACGGAGATGCTAATTGCGCTTGATTTTATCACGACGCTTTGAACACAGTTACCAAATTATCGCAACGTGCCCCATAAATAATGTACAATCATTAGGCGCCGATTAGAATGGTTTTAAAAATGCAATTACGTTTACAATGGCCCTTTGGCTAATAAATGCTATTCATCTTCAAAGAGAAAAAAAAAAGTTATTTAGGAGAATGCTTAGCAAAGGGGGCGGGGGCAAAATTCAGCAACTGTTTGCAGGAAATAAAGAACCAGTCCATTTAGGGGAAAAATTTTTTTTGAGGACTTCCATTTTCCCTTTTTGCCCTGATTTTGATGTGTGTGTGTGTGTGTGTGTGTGTGTGTGTGTGTGTGTGTGTGTGTATTATTAATGGCGGGGCTGTTTCTGAAGCCGCCCCAAAAAAGCAATTCTCTGCACAGGGGCGTTTGTTTGCCGGGTCTCTGGTGTGACTCCTGCACACAGGACCTACGTCTTTCTTTCCTGCTCCTTGAGGACAGAAGGCATCGATATCACAGGGGAGAATGGGACAGAAGGCACCCAGGTGGGGCTCACCCGCGGCCACTTCAGTCTCTCCCCGTGCCTCTGCCATGCTAGACGGGCTTGTTCCTTTTCACTCCAGAGAGAGAGAGAGAGGGAGGGATGGAGGGAGAGATGAGAAGAGGAGAGAGGGAAAGAGATGGGGAAAGGGGGAGAGAGAGGAAATGGGGGAGAAAGAGGGAGAGGAGAGGGAGAGAGGGAGAAAGGGAGGGAGGGGGACAGAGAGAGATCACATCACCACTTGGGTTGAATCCTACTGGCCAGGTTGTCAAGTCCCCAGAACCCGCCCAGAGTGCAGGAGTCAGGGATGGACACCATCTCTTCCGCTGTGATAGGGTCACTTTGGAGGAAGGGGCGTGAGACCGCAGGACAGATGGCTGTGACCATCTTTGGAAAATATCATGTCTGTCGCATCCGTGCCCGCCCTGAGGCTTGCAGTTTTCTATGTGGATGCAGGAGGGGTATATTTAGAGCCTCGCAGGACTCCTGGGGAGGGCGGATGGAGCAGGGCACCTGAGTGGCGGCTTAGGCTCCGGGACCCTCTTCTTAGCACAGAACGAGAGAAATGGGTGTTGGTGCACAAGGAGGACAGCTTGAGGGTTGTGCCACTGCATGGCTGGGGAAAGGAAAATGTGGCAGATGTCCACTGGTTTATAGAGCGCCCTCACCAGTAACGGAGCTGCCATAGGAGCCGGGCTATGGGACTGCTGTGCACATGTTCAGGGAAAATGCTCAGCACAGTGGTTTCATCGTAAAAATAATAAAATCAGGCTGGGGTGGAGCTCAGAGGTAGAATGTCCCTGGGTTCAATCCCCAGCAACACACACACACACACACACACACACACACACACACACACACACAGAGTAATCACAAAGGGACCATCAGATGAAGACTTGGACACACACTCTCCTGGGGGCTGTTACTTCTACCAAGTTTGTGGAGAAGAGAAAAAAAAAAACTTTTGATATTTTTACTTCCACACTATACCAATAAAAGGGTGGGGATATCAGACCATAAATTTTGCCACGAGGGTTGGTGATATTTAAATAAGATTTAAATTCATTTTCATGCCGGCATTGAAGCAGAAAAGAAAAGAAATGGCACTAAATTCACCTAAGTGCCGGGTCATGCGCACCAGTGTTAGAAATATTAACTCTGTCTCCTTCCCGGCACCTGGCAGCTGGGACATGAATCATGAATGGAGCTGCGGGGTTTCATAGATCACCCTTCCCGGGCTTCGGCGTTGTAAAGGGGCAGCTGGCACATTATCTGACAGGTACTGTTAGTCATGGTTTAACAAGACGTGGCAAGCGGGTCTCTGTCGCTCACCTGGGCCGCTCAGGTTCTCCAGCTCATTTTCCGTTTCTCCCCCAGGATTCTCCAGCCTCCAACGCCACCCCTACTTTTCTCAACCCTCCTGCTACCTCGAAGGAAGCCGGCGGCAGCATCCAGCCTCCGCTACCCCAGTGCCCTTCTCTGGCCATCACCAAATCTCCCTCTACACTGAACAGCTGCGTGGCATGTAGGGACACCCACATAATCCAGGATACTTTCCCCCCATCTCAAGAGCCTTAATTTAATTATTCCCAATAGCCAAGAAGGGAGACAGCTTGAGTGCTCACTGGGGAGCACCGGTGACTAGAACGATGGACTGCTAGGCAGCCCTTACAAACAGGGAGATCCTAGCCAGACGTGGTGATGTACACCTGGAATCCTCGTACTGGGGAGACTGAAACAGGAGGGTCCCGGGTTTGCGGCCAGCCTCAACAACTTAGTGAGGCCCTCAGCAACTTGGCGAGATCTTGTTTCAAAATAAAAAGTTAAATAGGGCTGGGAGTGTAGCTCAGAGGTAGAATGCCCTGGGGTTCCATCCCCAGTACCACACACACACACACACACACACACACATACACACGCGCGCGCGCGCGCGGAAGATCCTGCCACTTATGATAATATATGAACCTGGAGGCTACTGAGCCCAGTGGACACACCTCAGACCCAGATGGACAAATACCATATGATCCCATTTACATATGGAACCTGAAATATTCAGTCCCACAGAAGCAGAGAGTAGAAGCTTGGTGGCAGGTTGGGGAGCAGGGCCCTGGGGACACAGGGGTCAAAAGCACACAGGGGAGCAGGGCCCTGGGGACACAGGGGTCAAAAGCACACAGCTTCAGTTAAGTAGGATGAATACGTTCTAGGGGTCTATTATAGGCAGGGTGGCTATACTTGACAATACCATTTTTTTTTTGCAGTACTGGGGATGGAACCCAGGGACATTCTACCTCTGAGCTATACCCTAACCCTATTTTTTATTCTTTATTTTGAAACAGGGTCTCGCTGAGTTGCAAAGGACCTCACTAAGTATCTGAGGCTGTCTTTGAACCACGAACCTCCTGTCTCAGCCTCCCGAATGCTGGGATTCCAAGCGTGCGCCACCACGCCTGGCTGATAGTGTTTTCAACACACACACACACACACACACACACACACACACACACACACTCTGCTGTGGCCATCTTTTATGCTATACATGCATATCGATGCCACTTTGTACCCTTTAAATACATGCTAGTGAAGCATGCGGGCACACACCTGTAATCCCATTACTTGGGAAACTGAGACAGGAGGATCCCAGGTTCAAAATCAGCCTCGGCATCATAGTGATGCCCTCCAAATGTAGTGACACTGTTTCAAAATAAAATAATAAATTTCATTTTTTAAATAGGGCTGGGGGTGTAGCTCAGAGGTAGAATTTCCCTGAGTCCAACTCCCATAACACACACACACACACACACACACACACACACACACACACACAAGCGATTCGATCTGTCAATTACTTCTTTGCCAGTTCAGCAGCTGGGGGATAAAACAGCCCTAATTTAGTCATGTCCTCAAAGTCCCAGACAGCATCCATTGTGCCAGCATCTGCTGTTCTCGGAAGCGACAGCCCGCCTCTGCACTATTCCTCATCCCCACAGGGCCACGGTTCTCCCCTGTTTCCCTGGACTCTGGAAAACGGTGACAACTCACCCGCCTCCCTGTTACTCTCCCCTCCCCCTTGCAGGTGTCCGACAGGTGCGACTACGTCTTTGTCAACGGGAAGGAGATGAAGGGCAAGGTGGGCGTGGAGGTCAGCTTCTCCTACCAGCACCTGAGCAGCGCGCTGCAGATGACTGTGTGGGTGCCCCGGCTCCCGCTGCAGATCGAGGTCTCCGACACCGAGCTCAACCAGATCAAAGGCTGGAGGGTCCCCATCGTCTCCAACAAAAGGTATGTGCGTGCCCAGGCCCCTTACCAGAAACCCGCATCCAAGGTGCCCTGGCCTGGAGGGAGATGGAGAGGGAGCTGTGGCAGGCGTAATCCGCATAGTAATTTGAAGACTGAGTCTCCGTCCCTGAGCTCTGATCGGCTCCGTGTTGGTTTCGTCCTTAGAGGTCGCAGAATCCCATCCTTTCCTCTTGGCAAATCCTGTAGCACCTGCAACTTCCCCTTCCCAATAATTCCCAAAAAAGTCCTAGACTTGAGCCTTGCCTCTGCCTGGGCTGTGTGCCCGCCCCTCATCTGGAAACTGCAGCGAAGTGACTGGACTCCCTTGAGTTCCCAGTGGGAGGGCAACCTCCATCCCCTGGAGAAGGCAGCGGGAGAGGCCGGCCTGCCTGGACCACTGGGCACTTCCAGGAGAAGGGAGCGTGATGCTGGGAACAAACGTATTATGATGTCCACGGAGAACAGACTCTGCAGGCGTTCTGAGCGCTCTGCCCTGCAGAAATAAAGCCTGCAGCTTGTCCACTGTGCACCGGCGCATGCTGGGTTGGCGTTTGGGAGCATTTTAAGAGTGTCCTCAGCCGGGCGTGGTGCCACACACTTGTCATCCCAGCGTTTGGGAGGCTGAGACAGGAGGATCGTGGTTAGAGGCCAGCCTCAGCTGCTTAGTGAGGCCCTCTGCCATCCAGTGAGACCCTGTTTCAAAATAAAGAATAAAAAATGGGGCCGGGGGTATAGCTCGGAGGTAGAATGCCCCTGGGTTCCATCCCCAGTACCCAAATAAAAAGGTGTGTGTTCATCCACCATTAGGCAGCTAAATAAGCTCCAGGTAGGAGAGTCGTGGGCGTTCTCCACTCCTACCCTCACCTCAGAGAACTCAGACACACAGAAACAGGTGCTGGGGCATTGAATGCTCAAATCAGCATTCACCAACCCAGACGAGGAAAGATTCCTGTGGCCCGTGCGCTCCACGGACGGGGGGCAGTTGGAGGCATTTATCTATTTATTCATCCATTCATTTATTATTGGCGCACTGTAGTCATACGTCTCAGTGGAGTACAAGATGGCGGAGACACACATGCACACATCACCCAATCAGCCCTTCCCCAATTCTCTCCCCCTTCCTCCTCCTCCTGTTTGGCTTTGTGATTGACATTGATATGTCTGTTACTGTACCTCACGTGCATTAGAGAATCCCCCTCTTCCCCTCCCATCCCCTCAGTCAGGTCGCCTTATTTGCTCATCTATGGTTTCTCCTTCTTCATCTAGAGCTCCTCCTATGACCCACCTTTTCCCTAGTTTCCACATACGAGGGAGAGCATCTAATTTCTTATTTTTTGTGACTGACTAATCTCACATAGTACAATGTTCTCCAGTTCCACCCACTGCCCCGTAAATGACGTAACTGTGTTTTTCTTTATGGCTGAGCAGGATTCCATTGCGTACATATCCCATAGTTGTTTAGTCCGTTCATCTATGTTTTCCTCCCCTTAGAAGTTCACCCCTGAGCCGGGTGTGGTGGCACATGTCTGTAATACCAGCACTTGGGAGGCTAAGACAGGAGCGTCACGGGTTCTAGGACAGCCTCAGCGATGTAGTGAGACTGTCGGCAACCTAGTGAGACTCTTCTTCAAAACAAAAAATTCCAGGCATGTAGCTTGGAGGTAGAATGCCCCTGGTTCAATCCCCAGTACTATAAAAGAAAAAATAGGCCATCCCTTTAGTCCCATGATCCCTGGGAGCCGGTATGGCATGTGGGTGCAGGCCGTGGGTCCCCTGTCCTGCTGGAAGAAGGTTTCAGGAGCGATACTTCTCTTGAGCACTGGCTGGGTTGCGAGAGCCAGATTAGGAGTGAATACCGATGCCACAGAGAAGAGATGCCGTGGGGAAGGACTTATAAAGAGCTGGCCGAGTCTGCCTGCAATGCGCTGCCCAGATGTCCACGGCTGTCAGGTTCGGATATGGACTTGTTGGAGAGGCTCACAGCCTCTGCTGGAGGCTGGCACGGCCCGGAAAAGGACCACCAGCTGCGCACAGGCCTGAGATGCTGAGGGGGAGACTGACATCTGTCTCCTGCAAAGCCCCTGTCGACCCTCCTTTCCTATCCCGAATTATTACCCACCTCCTCCAAGTACTGGTTCACTGGGTGACGCCAGGTGTCACTGCATAATATACTATCTATTCTGGCATAATTTACCGTCCTCCCTCAAAACTTGGAGATTTAGCCAGGTGTGATGGTGCACGCTTGCAATCCCAGCATTCAGGAGGCTAAGACCAGAGGATTGTGGTTTGTGGACAGCCTCAGCTATTTAGTGAGGCCCTTTGAAAAATAAAAAAGACTAAAAACAATAGGGCTGGAAGTGTAGCTCGGAGGTAGAATGCCCCTGAGTTCTATCCACAGTACCACACACACACACACACACACACAAAAAAAAAAAAAAAAAAAAAACTCGGAGATTTCAAAATAATCCCAGGAGTACCAGGCATGTTGGCACCTGTAATCCTAGTAAAATTGGGAGGCTGAGACATGAGGATTGCAGGTTCACAGCCAGCCTCAGCAACTCAGCAAGACCCTCTGTAACTTAGTGAGAGTCTGTTTCAAAATAAAATAAAATAAAATGGCTGGGGGATCATCTCAGAAATAGATTTCCCCTGGGTTCAGTCCCCAGTACCAAAATAAATCATCCTGCGGCTGGGGTATGTGCGAAGCCCTGGGTTCTATCCCCAGCACCTCCCATACACATCACCAAAGTAGAGCGTGGCTGAAAGAGCATCCAGCGGCGTGATGTCACGCTGTCTGTGGACCAGGAACCAGGTGCAGCACAGCCTACCTAGGTCCGGTGAGCCGAGTCTCTTCCAGACTCCAGTCTATGTATCATCTCATGGTCCACGTGGGGAGGACTGACACCCCGAGGTTGTTCAGGTGTGAACGGCAGGTCCCAGCTCCCTGCTGGCTTGACCAGAGATGACCCTCCGTTTCTTTTTTTTTTTTTCTTTAATTTTTATAGGTGCACTGTAGTCATACATCTTAGTGGAGTTCTAGACGGTAGAGGCATACATGGACACATCACCCAGTTAGCCCTCACCCAGTTCCCGCCCCATTCCTCCCCACCCCGGTTTCCAGACACTAGGTCCTTTCATGGGGCGGCTCCAAGCATAGCAGCCTGCTTCAGCAGAGCCAGAGAGAAGAGCCACGGACAGAGTGCAAGCCAGGCAGATGATAGGCTCACAACTTTGTCGCCAGAATGACCGCCCAGTCAGGTTACTACAGAGGTCGCCACGAAGTGCTGGGTACTGCCTACACTCAGGGCTGGGATTCCACAAAGCAGGAGGTAGGGGTCCTGTGGAAACATCTGGAGCTCTGCCCACCACACCACGCCAACATGGTGACCAGGATGCAGGCCACACCCTGGTCATACCTTCTGCATCTCCCTTGTGTGTGCCCTACCGCGAGCTGTGGACCCGAGGTGGGTTCTACCTCATCACCTTTGAAGCCCCCAACAGACAGTTAACCCCCCGACAAATAAACGTGTGTTCCCCCACCCTGGCTCTCTGACAGGCCAGCCCGGGACAGCGAGGAGGAGGACGATGAGGAGCGGAGGGGTCGAGGTTGCACGCTGCAGTACCAGCATGCCATGGTGCGCGTCCTGACACAGTTTGTGGCCGAGGCGGCGGACCCTGGAGGACACCCGGCCCACCTGCTGGGCTCGGACTGGCAGGTGGACATCACGGAGTTGATCAGCGGGTTTATGCAGGTGGAGGAGCCCAGGATCGCCAAGCTGCAGGGGGGCCAGATTCTGATTGGGCAGGAGCTGGGGATGACCACTATTCAGGTGAGGCTTCCCAGAGTAAGGCGGCCAGCCATCATCATCATCATCTTCTTCTTCTTCTCCTTCTTCTCCTTCTCCTTCTCCTTCTCCTTCTCCTTCTCCTTCTCCTTCTCCTTCTCCTTCTTCTTCTTCTTCTTCTTCTTCTTCTTCTTCTTCTTCTTCTCCTCCTCCTCCTCCTCCTCCTCCTCCTTCTTCTTCTTCTTCTTTTCTCTCTCTCCCTCTCTCTCTATCTCTCTGTCCCTTTCTCTCTTCCTCCATTCTCTTTCTTTTCTTCCTTCTCTCCCTCCCTCTCTTCTCCTCCTATTCCTTCTCTCTCCTTTTTCTATTTCTCTCTCTTTTCTTTTTTCCTTCCTTCCGTCCCTCCCTCTCTTCTTTTTCTTTTTCTTCTCCTCCTTTCTTCTATCTTTCTGTGTTTCTATCTCTTTCTCTCTGTTTCTTTTTCTCTCTCTGCTTCTCTCTGTGTGTCTCTGTCTCTCTCTGTCTCTGTCTCTCTCTCTTTCTCTCTCTCTGTTCCTTTCTTTCTTCCTCCCTCCATTATCTTTTTCTTCCTTCTCTCCCTCCCTCTCTTCTCCTACTCCTTCTCTCCTTTTTCTATTTCTCTCTTTTCTATTTTCCTGCCTTCCCTCCCTCTCTTCGTTTTCTTTTCCTTCTCCTCCTCTTTCTTCTATCTTTCTGTATTTCATTCTCTGTGTTTCTATCTTTCTCTGTTTCTTTCTCTCTCTCTCTCCCTCCTTCCCTCCCTCCCTCCCTCCCTCCCTCCCCCTCTCCCTCTCCCTTTATACTGGGGATTAAACCCAGATGCACTCTACCTCCGAGCCACACTCCCAACCCTGCTTCATCTTTTATTTAGAGGCAGACACTCACCAGATCGCCGAGCGTCTCCCTACATTGCTGAGTCTGGCCTCAAAACTGCAATCCTCCTGTCTCAGCTTCCCAGGCGCTGAGATTGCAGGTTGAGAAAGGAGGATAGCAGGTTTGAGGCCAGAAGGTGGTAACTTAGCAAGAATAAGTATTTTATTTAAAAAATAAACAATAAAAAGGGCTGGGGGGAGTGTTGTAGCTCAGAGCTAGAATGCCCTTGAGTTCAATCCCGGCACTGTCAAAAAAATCTTTATCTATCTATCTATCTCTATCTATTTATCTATCATATATCATCTGCCTATCTATTATCTATCTGTCTATATCATCTATCATCTACCTACCTGCCTACCTATCTTCATTCTGGAAAGTGGGTTGGCAGTTAAAAGAGAACGTTTTGTTCAAGGAGGAGAACACGGTCCCTCAGTGTCCATGGGGTCCCTCCCCTGCACGGCGAATCCTTTGTGTCCTGGGATGTATTGCTGCGACAGCACGGAGCCCTTCCCTGGTATGTTGCCTCTGCCCCCAGATCCTGTCCCCCCTGTCGGATGCCATCCTGGCTGAGAAGACCATCACCGTGCTGGACGAGAAGGTGACCATCACGGACCTCGGGGTGCAGCTGGTGACGGGGCTGTCCCTCTCCCTGCAGCTCAGCCCAGGGAGCAACAAAGCCATCTTCGCCACTGCGATGGCCCAGGAACTCCTGCAGAGACCCAAGCAGGTGAGGAGGCCGGGCCTGCCTCGCCTGTCAGGAGGGTCTCAAATCGGGAGGGTCTCAGATCAGGTGGAGAATCATCAAGCAGTTACAGAAAATAGTTCTTGGCAACAATTTTATTTTTTTATGGTACTAGAGATTGAACCCAGGGGCATTCTACCTCTGTTGTATACCCCAGCTCTATTTTTTTTAAACAGGGTCTCACTGGGTTAATGAGAGTCTTACTACTTGCTGAAGCTGTCCTCAGACCTGCGATTATCCTGTCTTAGCCTCCCAAGTACTGGGATTATAAGCGTGTGCCGCCATGCCTGGAGACGACCACCTTTTCTGTCTAGGAAGAGTGTGAGGCAGAATGCTCATTCAGATAGCAAAGGAGCAAGACCAGGGGATTCTTTCTGTCTTAACAGAAAGAGAAAAGCAGCGGAGCGCCATTTAGGAGTTAAGAGAGGTATAAGACATACCCAGAGAGCTGGTATGTGTCCAGCGTGCAAAGCCCCTCCCTGCCTAGATCGATCCGCACTCAGGTGGCTAGTTCTCGGTTCCTGGGCAGAACGTGGGCCTGATGAGTTTTGCTACGAGAAACCCATGTCCCACTTGCATTTCCTGCAGAGATTTTGTGGCACACTGGAAGAACCTGGATGACCAGTCCATGTCCAGTGGCCTTTACTCTGCAGGAGCAGCCGGCTCAAGCCAATAGCTAACGATAGCAGTTTTTACCAGCTGAGCTCAAGGCCACAAAACACATATGAGGACACTTTCTTACAGACACCAAACAGAACCAGTGTAAAATTCATTTCTGTCGTGAGTAGGGCCATTTGGGAGGAAGAAAGATGAACTCCAGCTAAAATAGCAAGGGGTATATTATGAGAGTCCGACGGCCTTCAGGTACACCCCTGGGAAATCTCTGTCTGCCACATACCCCCTGCCTTGTGATTTTATTTGGTCTTTAGTTATCTTCCTGTGAATGGACACCATGCCCAAATATTTGGTTCTATGGATCCATCGTGGGTGCCCAAAGCTAAGCTTCATCCCTTATTGTATTTACTTTTATTTTTGTATTTTATTTTTTGTGTGTGTGGTGCTGGGGGTTGAACCTGGGGCATTCTACTTCCAAGCTATACCCCCAGCCCTGTATTTTTTATTCGAAAGCAGGGTCTGGCTAAGTTGCTGAGAGCCTCACTGAGTTTCTGAGGCTGGCTTTGAACCTGCGATTCCCCCTGTCTCAGCCTCCCAAACACTGGGATTATAGATGTGTGTCCCCCACGCCCAGCTCTTATCCAACTTTCTTCATGAGGAGTTTGAGCAGGTGTGTCATTGGAAATAAGCTCTGGTTTACCGTCAGCCTGTGCTTTTAGTGAGATGGCTCTATACTGGACAGAGATCGATTGGTGGCTTTGACCCGGGACCCTCCTGTCTCAGCCTCCCACAAACTGGGGTTGCAAGCATGTGCCACCACACCCGGCTTCAGCTCTGATTTTAGACGAGTGCTTGCTACTGTCTTCCCTTCGCTAATGGCTTCAGACTGTCTGCATTCACAGGAGAGGGAAGGGAAGGGAGGGACGGGCACTGGGTAGTCCTGGAACAGCAGCAACCTCTGTCTCAGCCAGCTGTGCCAGGAAGACAGGTGCACACGCCTTGCCAGGCTGTCCCACCTCCTGTGCTTGGGGAGAACGAAGATCTCCAAAGATGGTGGGGAGGGAGGAGCGACGGGGCCGCCAATCTCTGTCCAGCATAAAGGCATCTCACTAAAGTCAAAGGCATGCCATAAATCAGAGTCTGTCTCCAACGACCCACTTGCTCAAATTCCTCATAAAGAAACTCAGTCTACAGCTGGGCATGGTGGCGCATGTCTGTAACCCCAGTACTTGGGAGGCTGAGCCAGGGGGATCATGGGTTCAAGAACACCTGCAGCTGGCCAGACATGGTGGTACCCACTTGTAATTCCAGCTTTTGGGAATCTGAGACAGGAGGATTGCAGTTTGTGGACAGCCTCAGCTGCTACCTAGTGAGGCCCTTTGGAACTCAGTGAGACTCTGGTTAAAATAAAGAATAAAAAATAGGGCTGGGGTGTAGATCGGAATGCCCATCGGAATGTCCCTAATATAGAAAAAAACCAGCTGCAGTTACTTAGGGAGACACACAGGAATTTAATAAGACCCTGTTTCAAATTAAAATAGGGCTAGGAGTATAGCTCAGAGGCAGAGCACCCCTGGATTCAATCCTGAGTACTAATGAGAGAGAGGGGGAGGGGGAGGGGGAGGGGGAGAGGGAGAGGGAGAGAGGGAGGGAGAGAGAGAGAAAGGAAGGAAGGAAAGAAAAAGGAAGAGGAGGAGGAAGAAGAGGAAGAGGAGGAGGAGGGGGAGGAGAAGGAGGAAGAGGAGGAGGAGATGGAGGAGGAGATGGAGGAGGAGGAGGAGGAGGAGGAGATGGAGGAGGAGGAGGAGATGGAGGAGGAGGAGGAGATGGAGGAGGAGGAGGAGGAGATGGAGGAGGAGGAGGAGATGGAGGAGGAGGAGGAGGGGGAGGAGGAGATGGAGAAAGGAAGGGAATGGAAATGTGCCCAGGCCGTGTGCCTCTCCCCTCACCCCTCCCAGTGACTGCCCCTGGTGCAGGCAGAGAGCAGGGTGGAGGTAGAGCCTGAGCAGCTGCTGTCTGACCGTACCTAGTGTTATTTTATCAATGTGCCTTTATTGTTGTATTATAGTCTCACGCCCTGGTGTAAAACAGTGACATACATGCTCACAGCCCTTGGTGCCCATCTCCCCATCTCCCCTCTACCTGTTACAGAGTACACCGAGAGTGACACTGGTGTGCTCACTTACGTGCACATTGCCGATGGCAGGATTCCCACTGGTGAACCTCAGTCTTCCTCCTCCCCTTCCCCTGGGTCCCCTCCCTGGCTCCAGTAAGGTTTCTCCTCCATTATCCAGAATCCCTTCTGGTATCCCAATTATTCCATAGCTTGTGCATATTAAAGAAAACATAATACTCTTTCTTTCTTTCTTTCTTTCTTTCTTTCTTTCTTTCTTTCTTTCTTTCTTTCTTTCTTTTGGAGTACTAGAGATGGAACCCAGGGGCATTATACCTCTGAGCTACACCCCAACCCTATTTTTTAGTTTGTTTGTTTATTTATTTATTTATTTATTTATTTATCTATTATTTTGGCGGTACTGGAGATGGAACCCTTCTGCCCCCGGGCTATACTCCCAGACCTATTTTATATTTTTATTTGGAAACAGGATCTCTTAAGCCAGCGAGGCTGCCTTCGAACCTGCGTGATCCTCCTGTCTCCGCCTCCCAAGCGTGAGGATTACAAGCATGCGCCGTCACGCCCGGCTAGTCTTTTTATTTTTTGAAACAGGGTCTCACTGAGTTGCGAAGGGCCTCGCTAAGTAGCCTCGCTGAGGCTGTCCGCGAACCGCGATCCTCGGGTCTCCGCCTCCCGAATGCTGGGATTACAAGCGTGAGCCACCGTGCCCAGCCCTAAGACCCTTCACTTTCTGTTCCTGGTTTTAACTACTCACCTCCAAGCCAAGGCCACATCCCCTGGTAAGGACAGGTCCACTCCTGAAAACTCAGAGAAGAAGGCAGGGTCAATAAAACCAAAGCCCACAGCATCCTTGGGGGCTGAGGACTTGTCCAGATCAGAGCCCTTTAATCTGTGTGATAAGCAAGAAAAGGAGACTCTGTGTTAAGGCAGTAGAAAATAATGCCATAACGTTTTCCATTTAAACAGGTAGCCCTTGTAAACAATCTCACTAAGCAGTAACACTCTCTGACATACAGTTTATTATTGTGCAGAGTAGATCCCTGAAAGGCCTACAGGCCCATCTTTCTTCTAAGACCTCCAGGAACAGAAAACAGATATTACAGTGGAGTACTTGAGTCCAGCCCGGGTGTATCGCTGTCATTCTGTGGCTGTTATTGTATCGTTTTATGTTGGTCCTGCATCTTTATGGAGATGCATCTTCTTTTATACCCTGGGTGCCTCTCACCTCTACTTCTTCAGCTATTGAGAAAGTTTCCTTTGAGCCTGGCGTCGTGGCGCACCCCTGTAATCCCAGTACTTGAGAAACTGAGTCAGAAGGATCCCAATTTCGAGGCCAGCCTCCGAAATTTAGCGAGGCCCTCCGCAACTCAGTGAGACTCTGTTTCAAAATAAAAAAAAGAGGGGCTAGAGGTGTAGCCCAAAGGTAGAAGTTTATGGGTTCAGTCCCCAGTACCACAAAAAGAGAAGAGAGGAGAGAGGAGAGGAGAGGAGAGGGAGAGGGAGGGAGGGAGAGAGAGAGGGAGGAAAGAGAAAAGAGGGAGGGAGAAAAGGAAGAAGGAAATAAGGAAATAAAAGAAGGAAATGAAGAAGGAAGGAAGGTTCCTTTTTCTCCTAAAGCATTACCCTCACTTTTGTACCTATTTTATGAGATTTGGTGCTGGGCGAACTTTTCGGCCCCTTCTGATTAGCTTGTTTTACTTGCCAGGAGGCGGCCATCAGCTGCTGGGTCCAGTTCAGCGATGGCTCAGTTACGCCCTTGGATATTTATGACGTGAAGGACTTCTCCTTGTTGGCCGCATCCTTAGACGAGAAGGTGGTCTCCATCCACCAAGACCCCAAGTTCAAGTGGCCCATCATTGCAGCCGAGGCCGAGGGGCAGGGTGCCCTGGTGAAGGTGGAGATGGTTATCAGCGAGTCCTGCCAGAAGTCCAAGCGGAGGAGCGTGCTCGCTGTCGGGACAGCGCACATCAGGGTTAAATTCGGCCAGAACGATGCTAGCCCCAACAGCAGCGACAGCAGACACGCCTGGACCGGGGCACATCTAGAAAACAACATCAACGACAGGAGGTTTAAAAGGCCCCTGCAGGAGTGGGTCAGCCCAGAAGGGCAGTACCACAGCAGTGCTTCCCTGGGACTCGTGGAGGGCAGAGGCAGTACCACGGAGCGGTCCACCTTCCAGAAGAAGGATAGCCGGGGAAGCCCGCTGGACACCGACAGCCTCTTGCAGACCGTCCCTGTGGACCTCACCAGCTTCCCCGACCAGGCGGACCTCCCCAGAGGCAACACAGACCTGGAAGAGAACGACCCTGCCCAGGCGGCCAAAGGGTTAAGCGACCTGGAGATCGGGATGTACGCTTTGCTGGGCGTGTTCTGCCTGGCCATCCTGGTCTTCCTAATCAACTGTGTGACCTTCGCCCTGAAGTCCAGGCACAAACAGGTCCCCTTTGAGGAACAGGAGGGCATCAGCCACTCCCACGACTGGGTCGGGCTGAGCAACCGGGCGGAACTGCTGGAGAACCCCGTGACGTTTGCGTGCTCCCAAGAGGAGCAGATCACCGCGATCGACCGGGGTCTGGACTTTGAAGAGAGTAAGTACCTCCTCAGCACAAACTCCCCAAAGAGCCTCGAAGGGCAGCTGTTCACGCCGGCAGGACTGATGCTCACCGATGACGGGAAGGGTCTGAAAAGTGAGCCCCCAGCATCCCCTACCTCAAGAAGAAAAAGAGTGACATTTACCACCTTCTCCGCCGTGTCCTCGGACGATGGGTGTCCCTCCAAGAACACCGTGATGAGCGGTGAAGATGACATTAAGTGGGTGTGCCAGGACCTGGGCCCTGGGGCGCACACGGAGCTGCACAGCTACATGGAAAGTCTCCGTGAAAATGTGTAAACTGCGCCACACAGACGTTGCTTCTCACTCACCTTTCAGCCTTTAATGGGGGCACGGGGGCAGCAGTGCATCCCAGGAGAAACAGGGCAGCCGGACAGGCTTCAGGGCAGCCCCAGTCAAATGAGACCAGTGCAGCTGGGGAGCCCTGGGGTGGTGTCGATGCACACACACCCTGGAGTCTGCCATCTCCCTCGAACCCCGGGGCTGCAGTGCATCACAGGATTCTTTAACTTGGAACAGAAATGACTTCGGAGTCTCTGAGCTGCTGAGAATTTCCAGGAAAGACATTCTCATCCTCCCTCCCTCCCTCCCTCCCTCCCTCCCTCCCTCTCTCTCTCTCTCTCCCTCCCTCCCTCCCTCCCTCCCTTCCTCCCTCTCTCTCTCCACCCATCTCTCTTTCTCTTTTCTCTCCCTCTCCTCGCCTCTCTCTTTCATTGAAGCATCTGGATTTCATAAAATCCACAAGGCTCTGATATTCAGTATTGCAGAAGACAGAAGAAAAGCGAGGTGCAGGTCGCACATGGGCGACCCACTGAGACTCTGTTCCTGGGTTTGTATCAACTGCAGGTGAGGGCCTCTAGAGAAGCCCTGGGGACGTCCTTCACTTGGAAAAGGCTGGCCTATGGGGCGTGAACAGTGTCCACGGAGAATTCCACACCAAGCCATGTGCACATCCTCTTTGCTGCTTTTATAAGAAGAAAGGGCCATTTGGGGACGGGCCTGCCATTGTTTGTGTAGGGTCTCCTACCCAGGAGCTTGCTGTCAGGGTGCTGAAAGAAGTCCTGGTGTCCGTGTGGGGTGAGCAGGGTATGCAGAGTTGGGCTCGGGTGGCGAGAGGTGGCAGCAGTGAGAACTAGAGGTTCTTCCCTGGGGGAGGACAGGGACGGGGACCTGGAGTGCATGCTGCAGGCAGAGGTTGCAAGGTGCAGGACAGGCTGCTCCCACAGCCGGCCAGAAAGGTCCACGGTCACTTAAAATCAAAATGGCGCTTGGGTAAGCCTGATATCCCTTGGATGCAAAGCTGTGAACATGGAGGGCGGCGGTGGGAGCAGAGGAGCAGAGATCGGCCAGCGGCAGCAGGAGAAATGCCTGCTGGGTGTGACCAGAGAAGACAGAGAAGGAACGGGTGGGACAGCCCGTGCTGGAGAGTCACCCACTCTGCCTTGGTTTAGCTTGGGGTCATCTTCCATCAATCTGTGCTCTTCAGACCTCTCTCCAGTCTCTCCCTGTTTCTCCCAACCTGTCTTTCTGCTTCTCCTTCATGCTCCTTTCTTTTTATGTTATCTCCATATGCTTCCTTTCTCTTCTTCCTTCTCCTCCTCCTCTCATTCCCTCTATCTTTCTCCTCTTTTTCTCTTCCCTCTCCTCCTCTTCCTATGCTCTCCCTCCTCCTCCTGTTCCTTCCCTCCTCCTCATTTTTCAACTCTTCATCCTCATCCTCCACCTCTTCCTCCTCTTCCTCCTCCTTCTCCTCCTCCTCTTTCCTCCTCTTCCTCTTCCTCCTCCTCTTCCTCCTCCTCCTCTTCCTCATCCTCCTCCTCTTCCTCATCCTCCTCCTCTTTCCTCCTCTTCCTCTTCCTCCTCCTCTTCCTCCTCCTCCTCCTCCTCTTCCTCATCCTCCTCCTCCTCTTCCTCCTCCTCTTCCTCCTCCTCCTCTTCCTCATCCTCCTCCTCTTCCTCCTCCTCCTCCTCTTCCTCTTCCCTCTCCCTGTCATATAACTCAACTCCCTGAGATGACACCTGTGCAAATCCCACAGTTCACCTTGGCCAGGCCGCGCTCCCACCGACTGTGGTGCTAAGGGTCAGCCCTGCCGCCGGGGCTCCTGTGGCCAGCACTTCATGGCCTCTCCTGTCCCGGGCTGGGTGGCTGCACGGTCGCCCCCTTCCCATGATCGCCCTTTGCGTTCAGTCCCTGTTGGCATTTCTCCTTCTCACGCCTATGGTGTTCCGTTGAATCCTGCCACCACTGCCCGCTCCCAGACCCATCCACATTGTAGAACATATTGTAGATTGTAAGAATGTAATATATATTTATAAACTGACCAACTGTAAATACAAAACGTGCGTTCAGCGGCTTTCTGGTTGTCCTGTCTCTTTCTGCGCGATGACCCCCCACCGCCCACCCCGGGGAGGGCCGGCGTCATTGCAAATGGCCCTCTGGGCGCTGCGGCTTTTGGTAAACGAGATTGCACAATCCAATTACGCCCTGACATGGTGTAATGCCACTCTCTGTGTTGAGATGTTGACGCCTGATGACAAAGTGCCCCACGTGCTAAGGATCGCTCTTTCCGGACCTGAAAGGATTCGCAAATAAATCACACATGTAATTCGCTCCTAAAAGCCTGCTAACTGACGGTGGAGAGCTGGAGCCTGGCCGAGGAGCCCATATCGCAGCCTCCGTTGAGCCAGAGCAGGGAGAATGGCCAGTGGACTTACCCACCGCAACGCTGGGCTGCGGTGAAGGCAGCTGGTTAGATCCCTGCACCCGCTGCAGCCCAAGAGGGTGCTGCAGAGAGGAGCCCGTGAGATCCCGGGTGCGCCCACGTGATAGGAAGTAAGGGCTCATTCTTTATGGAATCACTGTTCACTGAGCAGCTACGACAGGCCAGGAGCAGTGGTGAGCCCTGGGACCAGTAAGGGCGGACGCCTATCTCTTCCCACCAACCTCACCTGTACCCAGGGAGGTTAACAGCAAGCAGAATAAGTTTTGGAGAACTGTACATTTCGCAAAAGGTAATGAATAAAACGGTACAGAACAGAGAGGTGTTGAATCAACAAATCCAGACCCCGCAGTAGAGGGCTTTCCCTCTAGACTTGGACAGAGCACCATTGGGGTGGTCCCTTCACCCAGGGTCTCCATGGCCCAGAATGTAGATACTGTTTGTTTCTATTTCGTGACTCTGATTGTAAGAGGGAGCTATTTCTCCCCAGTCACGTGGCCACCCTTCAAAGAGGGGAAATCAAATATAGACAGAAGAAGATGCGTGTGTTCAAGACACTTAGCACAGACTCTTTTACTCAATTAAAGACAAGAACATTCTTGTGCGTTTCCCAAGCAAACGTGGAACCTCACTGTCCAAACAACGGCAACCTCAGGTACCATTATAATACAGACCATCATGTGATCGGCGTTCTTGGAATTCCAGACAGCGATTCTGTAAAGGTCCTTTTGTGTGAGTGCGGCACTGGGGATTGAACCCAGATGCATTCTACCTCTGAGCTTCACCTCCAGCCCTATTTTATTTTATTTTTGTGGCACTGGGGATTGAACCCAGGAAAAGGGGCACTCTATCTCCAACTGCACCCCTAGCCCAACTCTATTTTCTACTTTGAAACAGAGTCTCCCTAGGTTGATGGGAGCCTCACTATTTGTTGAGGTGTCCCTCTAACCTGCAATCCTCCTGTCTCAGCCTCCCCAGTACTAGGATTACAGGCATGTGTCACCACATCTGGATTTTTATTTTCCATTTTGAAACAGGGTCTTGCTAAGTTCCTGAAGGTCTCACTGAGTTGCTGAGACTGGCCATGAACTTGCCATCCCTGTCTCAGCCTCCCAAGTATGGGGCTGCTAGGCATGCACCACCACACCCAGCGCTGTGGAAGTCCTGATGGACTGGATTCCTGCAGGGCCGCTTTCTGAGTACGATAAAGAGCTGCTTGTGCTTTTCTCCTGACTGGTTTGCTCATTCTTGCCACCTGTAGGCTTCTAGAACACTCTGTCTCCCCAAACTGAGTGTGAAGACTGGTCCAAAGCCACAGGACACTGGCCCCTTAAGACACATACTGTCTCACAGACCTGGAGGCTGGAAATCAGAAAATAAAACATTGGGGGAGTGGGCTCTGGAGGGATTTGAGGGGGTGTTTCTTCCAGGTCTCTCCCCCAGGTTCCGCAGTTCGCAGTTTACTGATGTTCCATGGTGTACTTTGCAGAAATATCCCCCCTGCATCTGTATCCATCCTCAAAGGGCATTCTCCCTGTGAGCGTCTGCATTCAAAGACCTCCATCTTGTCAGGACACCAGGCATATTGGATCAAGTCCCCCTTTTACACCTGTGTAACCTGCACTCAACCAAGTACACCTTCAAATGCTCCATGTCTAAGGATAGTCACCTTCTGGTCCTGGGGATTAGCACTTTGTCTGTGGATTGTAGGAGGACGTGACCCTGGTCTGGGGTCCAAAGGCCCTGGACAGCTGGCTGCTAGAAAGACCAGCTGGGGCACTGGGCTGGTGTAGCCCACAGCCTTCCAAGACTAAATCTCAGCCTGGCTTTCCTCCTTTTATACACACTGTGCAGGTGAAACTGTGCCAGGGGCCCCTTAAGAATGCAAGGAGCTGTTTGTCCACGTCCCCCTGAACAGCTCCAAACTGTGATTGGTCACACCAAGAGGCCCCTGCAGGATTCAGCCTTTAGCTCCTCCTTCCAGACTCCCTCGGCTGTCATGGCAACAGTCAATGCTCTGGCAGGACTGTGGGGTCCCGGGATGCTCCCTCAGGAGACACATCCTCCAGGTGGTGGAAAGGGCACGCGGAGCTGCCGCCCAGAGGCCGGATGCGAGTGTGACCTGGCTCAGTAGAAGCACTGTCTGGCCACGGAAACTTCTCAAGACTACAGCACACCTTCCTTACCTGGCCCCGGCTCATCTGCATGTCTGGAGGTAAGCACTGTGTGTAAGAGAATGAGAAGTCTGTAGCAGGTGCCAAAGCGTGCGTACATTTTGAGGGGGCCATGATGTTTCTTAGGACCGCCATCCTGAGCAGCCAACAAACTGTGTGACTTAATAAGAATTTATTCTTCTTTCTCCCACAGTTCTGGGGGCCAGGAGTCTGAAATCAGCGTGTTGCCAGGGTAGGTTTTGTCCTTTTTTTTCCCTTTGTACTTGTAATTGTACCTCTAAGCTACAGCCCCAGCCCAGTTTTATATTTTGTAACAGGATGTCACTAAGTTGTAGAGGGCCTAAGTTTCTGGGGCTGGTCTTGAACCTGCAAACCTCCTTTCTCAGCCTCCCAAGTACTAGGATTACAAACATATGCCCCCTTGCCCAGCTAGGGTTAGTTCCTTTCGCAACTGTGAGCAGGGGAGAAGCCTCTTCAATGCCCCTCTTCAGTTCCCATCAGCTCCTGGAAACCCTTAATGAAGAAGTGCGGGTCGGGGCGTCCCCCTCCTCTGCCTCTTCTTGACAAGACACAGACCTTTATGTTGTCACACCACTGGTGGTTTGGGATGCTCGTTACCATAGCAACAGCTACCTTGACTGATTGATGCAATCGTTATTGATTAGATGCTGCTTGGTTTCCGGCGGAGCTGGATTTCTAAGACCAGATCTCCGAGTGGCGGGAACTCTGGCGTGCACGGGAGAGGCAGGTTTGTGCCAAGCTAGGTTTATCCCCTCCCCGCCCTTTCAGCATCTGCCTGACCTGGGGCCCACGCAGGCTTGTCCTGAAGACGCAGAGCACATGCTTCTCCTTGAGACAGAAGTCCCCCGAGGACTAATTGTGATCCTTATTACCAACAATGATGGGACTTGCTTGCTTGTTCCTGCCGGCTGGAGCAAGCCCATTAGTCAGCCGAGAATTGACTGCTTCTCTCCGTCGGCGGCAATGTTTTGCCCAAAATCCGTCTTTCCCCCAAAGGCCTCTGCGCTGGCAGGTTCTGCCAGCCACCCTGCCGGCCTTTCTCCCTCTCAACTCCTTTGGGATATCTGTGCTGCCGTGTAGAGGGGCTGGGACTGCTTTGTAGAAGTGGGTTCTGCTTCCTGCACCTGCCCCAGCCTCCTTAGACATGCCAAGCAGCTTAAGGTCAGTGAGCAGCAGGACCGACCCTGTTCCAACTTCTCCTTCTGAGAAATGGCAGATGCGGGCAGGCTTCCAAGCCTCAACTTCAGGGCGGCCTCCACGGCTCAGAGGAGAGCTGTGGCTGATGGGGCTCCTCTGTGCTCCCTGCTGGCTTTGAAGTGCTTCCTGGTGCTAAAATTGGATTCCATAATAGAACTTTGAGACCAACATCAGCCATCTCATTTCCCCGAGCCCTGATTTCGTCGCCAGCCATACAGAGGGGGTCTCCTGGAAAGGTCTTTTATGACCGTGGCCACCGTGGTCCCGGCAATATAACAGTAGCTCTACTTGTAAAGTTCTCTGTAGACCCAGATCCTGAGATCTTGTTTATAGTCATTGTTCCTTTTAAGACTCTTATTTTACCTGTATGCCCAAAGTTTTTTTTTCTTTCTAATTTCTTAGCTTTCATTCCCATGACCCCAGCGAAACCCCAGGTTTAAGCATCTGCCTCTGCTCCAACCTGCCAGGGTGTTGTGTCTTTAGATGGGCTCTATCGTGCCAGCAGACCCAGCCACTAAGGAACATCTCACAGAGGTGGCCCTGGGGCCATCACCAGGCAGAGGACTCTTTTTGATGCGGCTACAGTAGGAGCTATTAAGACAGGAAAGAGGCTGTTTGTTATCCATTGCTGTGCACTAAAATTGCAATGAGCAATCTGCACCTCTCACACTTCCTGCGGGACAGAAATCTGGGAGTGGCTTAATGGGGGGTTCTGACTCAGAGTCTGTCCTGAGGACGTGGCCTGCTGGGTATGGGCTGGGGCTACATCTGAAAGTTTGACTAGGACTTGAATATACACTCCAGGGAATGTATCTAGGAAAGTAGCATCGGTTGTTTAAAGAAGGATGGATACCATGATTGCCACTAAGGGCTACTTGAGGATTCTTTTACATAATGGCGGCCAGGTTTTCAGTGATACAAGAAAGAACAAGGAGAAGGCCATACCCCTTTTTTTTTATTTAACTCTGATAATTGTACATCTCCATTTCCCATACTATTTGATGATTTCTGTCAAATACACAGATTAGCCTTATTAACCATGGCCCTGAAGTCTTAAACACACAAGGCCCTGAAGATAAAAAGATGAGCACCATTGGGAGCCATCTTCGAGGCTGTCCCTACCTCCCAGGCTCCTTTCAAGTAGCAACAAAAATGTCTTTCCCCAGAGGGTAAGCTAACATCAAGGTGCTGAGCAGACTACTGAAGGAAGGAACAATTTCTTTCCAAATGTGTCCAATAAAAACCCAGAGACTGACAGCCGTGGTGATACGCACCTATTATTCCAGGACTTGGGAGGCTGAGACAGGAAGATCACAGGTTTGTGACCAGCCTCAGCCATTTATTGAGGTGCTTGGCAATTTAGCGAGACCATGTTTCAAAAATAAAAAGTAAAGCTGGGCATAGTGGTGCATGCCTATAATCCCAGTACTTGGAAGGCTGAGACGGGAAGGTCACAGGTTCAGAGACAGCCTCAGAAACTTAGTAAGACTCTCAGGAACCTAGAGAGACGAGAGACCCTGTTTTAAAACAAAACAAACAAACAAATATGGCTGGAGGTGTAGCTCAGAGATAGAATGCCCCCAGGTCTAATCCTCAGTAGCAAAAACAAAAATATCCAGAGACTGAGTTGTACTGATCAATGTTCTTTGACCCAAAACCATCCTTGGCCCACTCTCAGTCACAGAAGAGCACCTGTGTTCCATGTATAGAATCGCTCCCATCCAAGGTCCATGGGTTCACGTGGAAGAGAGGCACTTTCCTGTGGAAAATCGGGGCTTTCTTATTTCCATAAGAAAGGGGAATGGAGACCAAGAAAGAGCAGCCAGTATCAGCCGTGGGCTCTAGTCAGGCACTCAGGCTGCAGCCTCTGCACAGGGAAGAAAAGCTGGGCAGGGACATGGAAAGTCCATGGTGAGCTGTGTGTCTGCAGGTCTGCCCAGAAGCCCTCGCCAACACAAGGCCCATTGGTGATGCCCTGAAGTGGGTCAGCCTGCCTTCTCTTAGCGATACTTTCCAGGGACCTGACTGATGGGCATCATAGTTAAGGTCTGAAAGACCTAGTGTGAGCTGAGGTTGATCATGATCGAGTTGGTAGGCTGCTCTGTTTCTGTGTGTGTGTGTTGTTGCGGATTGAATTCAAGGCTTCACCCCCAGTTTCATCCTATTTTTTTTATTTTTAAACAAGGTCTCACTAACTTGCAGAGGGCCTCACTAAGTAGCTGAGGCTGGCCATGAACCTGTGATCCTCCCAAGTACTAAAATTGCGAGCGTGTGCCACCATGCCCAGCTTTGGCTGTTCTGTTTCTTTCCAAACGTTTGTGATGCTTCCAAAGCAGATAAAGGTTTTGAAAACAATTCTCAGTCCATCTTGCTGCCCCTCAGATAACTGAGACATAGTCGATAAACATAACGTTTTCCGTGTGTCGGTGTAGAATTGGACAAATGGCCCGAGCCATGTGTATCGATATATAGATCCCAGCAAGGAAGATAATCTGTCATTAGCAGCTATTAGTCAGCCTGCACACCTGCTCTAGTGATCTCAGCAGCTTCCTTGAGAGGATAGGGTTCATTAGAGATTCTAGTCTTCATCTCTGGGCCCAAACGTATCTAAAGGAATTTTCTCAGAGCCGCATGGATAACGGATGGCAGTGTTACAGAACTCAAGACCATGAGCGCATCCGGCCCCCTCTCCTGTTAACACCCAAAATTGCTTGGGCAGTCACCTCGCCTCATGAGTACACTCTGGATGGGACAGTGAGTCCACGTGGCTGAGATTTTGCTGCAGAAGTGAAAGGGTTAACAGGAGGCTCCTTCACTCAGAGTATCACTGGGACCCCACCCATCAGGAGGCACTGGGTATAAGACTGTCAACCAGCACATGCTCTTTCCTGAGATATGGACTCGCAGATAGAAGCAGACACTGCATTTATCCATCCGTCCATCTCTCCATCCATCCATCCATCCGTCCATCTCTCCATCCATCCATCCATCCATCCATCCATCCATCCATCCATCCTCCAGAGCTACTGCTTAGTCCGCCCTTTCAATTTCCCCCTCCATTCTCCAAAGCTTCCCTGCTCCTGTCTGTTTTCAAACTCCCCAGAAGCTCAACTAGTTCCCAGTGGCCCTTCCAGCAAATTTCATCTTTCTTGTAATGAGAGTCAGTGTCTTGCTTTTGGCCAAACACCTTTTCTGATTAAACTGATCTTTCTATTACACTCCACCTGACATTAAACGTGAATTCGGATCTCTCAGCCTGACACTCAGGCCACAATCAGTGGGGACTAGCCCCAGTGCTTTGATCAGGCCCCAACTCAAATGGGGTGCAAGCTAACACTCAAGGGAGGAGAAGACAGAGACCTCCATTCCTATCACAAGGAGCGGTTTAGGGAGAAGCTGCCCGAGGCTGGCGGTGGCTGCGCTATGGCTTTGCGAGGTTATCAAGGATGCAGTTCTTCCCATCCTGATATTCTTCTTGGTACTTTCCTCACCGCATCTTTGCTTGACCTCAGCACTGTTGACATTTGGGGGCTAGATGGTCTTTGTCATGGGGGCTGCCTGAATCATAAGATACATCGCAACTCCCCTGGCTTCTGCCACCAGCTACAAGCAACAATCTCCTCTCCACTGTTGCAAAACTATGTCCCAATGCCATGTGCTCCTTTCAGCCCATGGCAAGAGAAAAAGAAATAAAAGGCAGTCGATGTGAGCAGCACAGCATCCTTGCAGAAGGGCATCGCCTCGCTTCCTCATGCACCATTAGCACCAGCTTGCCCTCGGTGCTGGCTGAAAGGAGAATGGGAAAGACCTCCACCTTAGCAGTGCTGGGCCTGCCTGAACCTCGGGTATCCTTTTACTAAAAAGGAGACAGGAAGAAAGGATTCTGGGACAAGAACACTCTCTGCCATGGGCTCTGGAAAACCACCCTAGAAGTCTATCTCAGGATGTCTCACAGGGTTATACAAGAGGGCAAGTGTATTCAAAGCATCTTGTAAGATGTGCCTGGAGATGAGTGTGTGTGCATGTGTGTGTGTGTGTGTGTGTGCGCGCGCGTGTGCGTGCAGAGCAGGAGATATTGGAGATCATAGGACAGGACAGAAAAGCCACTTCTGTTCCTGACTCGTGTAACCTATGTACTCCTTTCCCTCCATATTGTGTTCAAAATCAGAATTCCCGGAGGTCTGCCAGACCCAAGCTATGAGCCCATACTTAGAGGGAGAGACTCACACCTTCCTCTCCTGTGGAAGGCCTCTTTTTTTTTTGGTGGTGGTGGTACTGGGGTTCCTGGAAGCCCTTCTACCTCTGGGCTACACTCCCAGACCTATTTTATATTTTTATTAGGAAACAGGGTCTCTTAAGCCAGTGCAGCTGGCTTCGAACCTGCATGATCCTCCTGTCTCCGCCTCCCAAGCGCGGGGATTACAAGGGTGCGCCACCATGCCGGGCATGGGAGGCCTCCTTTAAAAGGATCGCTGGAGCTGGACCACCAGAGCACAATGACGGTCCACCCTAACAGGAGCCATGAGCCATCAACATATCTGGGAGACATCAAGGGCCTGTCTGCGGCTGCCTAGTGACATCCAGAGCAAAACTTAAACCTAGAAGGGTTGGAATATTTCTTTTTCCCTCCTCTCAGGAATTCTCAAAAAGAATTCCTGAAATTAGATATAGCAGTGGAGGTCGCCTCTTGTCTCCTGGGATGTAACGCATTGCAGAGGTACCTTCAACCTTCCTGGATTGCCTCGGAGACGTGTGGTTCACACAATGCTTACTGTTGTTAAGAGAGACCCAGGAACGAGCTCTTGAATTATTCACGTCATCTATTTTGATATAATATTCGGAGCTACTTCATTAAATTTGCGTAGAATCCCCGTCATCTTTTCCCCCTTCGCCACTGTCTGCTTCACACAGATAATAGAATATACAGAGGGTGGGAAAAAAAGTTTTCTGTAAAAAGGGTTGGGAATTATTTAACTTGACTTATAGATCGAAGCGAGCTCCTATTTTCTTGTCTTCTTTTCTACCTTGGGAGACTCCAAATAGCAAGCAACATGGCATTACTGGACGTATCGGTGCAGTCGGTTACTTAAATGGCTTAGGTAATTAAGCATTGTTCTCTGCAGTGAAAAGGGGCGGTGTTTGGCTCTGTTGGGAGGGGTTTCTTCTACCAAGAGCTAGGGCTGACAGCCGAAATGCTAAACAGGAAATACAGAATTGTGTGTGTGTGTGTGTGTGTGTGTGTGTGCATGTGTATACGTGCATGGCTTTAACTTTTATTGATGTGTGAGACACAAATCTTCAAGTTTAAGGCGATCTTGCTTCTCAGTCTGAACAGCCAGACGACGAGTGGCTGTCTTACTCAGGATCTTTCCTTCTTTCTGTTCTTTTTTCTTTCTTTTCTTCTTCAGTTAATTTCTTCCTCATTACACTGCCGTAGGATGCTAAGCAGAGAGCCTCTTAAGAAACCAAACCTTATTGAATCCAGTTGAATTTAAATGTACAAAGCCCCGAGTTAACAATGTAAAAACTGAGAACAAGGTGAAACCATGAGACCCAGTCTAACAGGATGAGCTGGAATGACAGAATGTCAGAATTTCTAACCCGGCTTTCTTCTCGTTAGACATGCTGGTTCCAAAATTACTCAGAGATGAAAATGTAGGGGGAAAAAAGACAATATAAATAAGAAATCAGTGTGGATTTTGTGCTCACTTCTCCGGCTTTCAGAAAATTAAAGAAGCCTCCAGACATGATGGCACATGCCTAAAATTCCAGTGCTTGGGAGGCTGAGACAGGAGGATTGCCGTTTCAAGGTCAGCTCCAGTGAGATTCTCGGCAACTTCTTTTTTTTTAATTTTTTATTGGTGCATTATATTCATACATCATATTGGGGTAAAAAACTTGTGTGTAAAGACATGTACACATCACTGATTTAACCCCTACCCAGTTCCCACCCCATTCCCTTTCCGTCCCTCCTTCCCTTGCTTGGCTTAGTGGTTGACTTTGATATGTTTAAGTACATTGTGTGTTTTAGAGAATTTCCTTTCTCTGCCTCCCAAGCGCGGGGATTATAAGCGTGCGCCGCCACACCCGGCTCATCTCAGCAACTTCTTAAGGGTTTATTTCAAAATAAAAAGAGCTGGGGGTGTGTCTTGGAAATAAAACCTGAATTCAGTCTCCAGTGCAAAAAAAGAAAAACCTATAAGAGTAAAATTATGTGCACCTGCAGTCAGAGCTAATGCCAGCTCAGCTCCAGCTGAGGCTTATGGCCAGCGCGTCCTTACTAATAAGTGTTTGTACTTTGGATATGATCCATGCCAATCAGCAGGAGTCGAAGAGGTCACCGCAGTCACCTGCTGTTTTGTGTACATGCATTACTGGGGCTTGAGCCAGGAGCAGTTCTCCTCTGAGATGCGCCTAGTTTATTTTCAAATGGGATCTCACTAGGTTTCTGAGAGTCTTACTATGTGGCTGAGGCTGGCCACGAGCCTGTCATCTTCCTGTCTCAGCCTCCCAAGTACTGGAATTTAAAGCGTGCACCCCACGCTTGCACCTGCAGCTTTGCCCTAGCCAAATCCTCCACTCTTTTCTGGCACTCAAATCCCAAATTTGCTCAGAGGAGCTACGTTCTCCTCAGATGTGGTCTCGCGGGGCTGTAAGTCAAGATGGCGTACCCTTTCCCACTTAAGGGGTGTCCACAGTTTTAATCACCGATTGTCCTGCTGCTGTGGTCTCTCCTGTCCATTTCATAGCCTAGTTTTTTCAGCCCACTTTTCTATTTTTCTAAGACACTCAATATCAACTGTGATGCAGTCTGGAGACATACAGCCCCATGAAGAAGATAGGCAGCCGTGGTGGGGAATGGAGACTTAACAGCTTCGTGGAGAATATGGGCAGCCATGATGGGGGCTGTAGAAATATAGCACCATGAAGCAGAGAGGTAGTCATCATTCTCATTATCTGCCGGCTGACAAGTGACTCGCCTTCAGGGACTCTTGTGTCCCTCTGATGGGGTGCTAGTCCTCAAGGGGGGCCAGAACAACATGCCACAAACTCGATGTCTTAACAGAAATTTACCCCTTGTGTTCTGGAATTTGAAGGCGAGATGTCAGGAGAGCCACACGCTCGCCCAGAGGGTCTGGGGAGGATCTTTGCTCTTTCGGCATCCGGTGGCCCAGGTGGCCCTCGGCGTCTGGCTGTGTTCTGCCTACTTCCGTCTCCTATTTATCATAGCTCTAGCATCTGAGACCACCAGCCTCATTATGGGAGTCCCAGAGTCTAGTCAATTTCCCCCAAAACCAAGCATAAAAAGGTCCTGGTGGAGAACAAGAAAGAACGGTCATCGATATGGCTGAATCTGGGAGGCAAATTGCGACCCCGCACGTCAGCCCTGTCTCTGGGGTGCTGACGGGAGCTTTTGGGTTAAATCGAGGGAGAATTGAGGCAGGGTGCAGAAGCTGTGCATGATAGGTGGCCTCGCCCCAACTGCTTGGTCATTCCCCATTCTTGTCCTGTGCGTTGGCTCTGGAGAAGTCTTTGCCACTCGAGGGGTGATTTCCACTTGTTGCATGAGATATTGGTCCTTCGGATCTGTGGGCCTCAGTGTGTGCGTGGGGCAGGGGGCAGTTCAGTTCCCATGAGATGATTGCTCCTGCTGGAGGCAGGAGCACAGTCTCCTAGACAGGTCGTTTCCTGAAATGTTTGGGCAAACAAATAAGATTCTGCCGCCCACCACTTCAGGGGTCTGAAATGGGAGGCTGCAAACCTTGCCATGGGCTTCAAGTGGGGTGCACTAGGTTAGCTATATTTATAGCTAATGTACATTGTATTGCTAGTTTTACTTCTTTGCTTATTTATTTATGTATTGGTACTAGAAATTGAAACTAGAGGTATTCTCTGAGCTAGACCTCCTTCCAGCCCCCATTTTTATGTATGTTATTTTATTTAATTATTTTAGGGGGCTAGGGATTGAATCCAGAGGTATCCTACCTCTGGGCTACACCCCAGCCCTATTTAATTATATATTTGGAAATAGGGTCTCACTGAGTTACAGAGGGCCTCACTAAGTTGCTGAGACTGGTCGTGAACCTGTGGTCCTCCTGTCTCAGCCTCCCAAGTACTGGAATTATAAGTGTGCACCACCATGACCGGCTTTCTTTTTCTGTTTTGTTTTGTTTTGTTCTGAAGTAGGGTCCCACTGGGATGCTGAGATGCTTGCTTGCTGAGTCTGGTCTCAAACCTGCAGTCCTCCTGTCTCAACCTCCCAAGTACTGGGATTATAGGCTATATTGCTGACTTTTACTAGATGGACACTCTGCAAATTATTGGCATGCCTCTGTGCAGATGCAAATAGTGTTGCAAAGTTTAGTTGAGTAATAGAGGAAACAGGTATGAAAAGAAGGCAGAGATTCCAACTTAATTCTGATTTCAGCTGCTCACTGGGCATCTGCAGGCCTCAGTATAGAGTCACTCCTTCAAGCAAAGACAGCTAGCTTCTTTAAGACCCTATTATATTCTTAAAGGACGCTGAGTCATTTAACTTGGGGCATAGCTAAGCCCAAGAGACTTAAGCTGTAAATCCTTGGCTAACTAACCTGCCATGGCCCTTTTTATTAAAGGTCATGTTCTGAGGTTCCACACGGAGATGGCTTTTGAGAAAAGGGTATCAGATCACCCAACTACAGACAGAAACAACCCTAGGAGTAGACAAGAAAAAGGGGTGAGAGAGGATTAGGGTGAATTAAGAATCCTACAAGCCGGGCATGGTAGCGCACGCTTGTAATCCCAGCATTCGGGAGGCTAAGACAGGAGGATCGCAGTTCACAGACAGCCTCAGCTACTTGGTGCGGCCCTCTGCAACTCAGTGAGACCCTCTTTCAAAAGAAAGAATAAAAAAATAGGGCTGGGGGTGTAGCTCAGAGGTAGAATGCTCCCGGGTTCCATCCCTGGTACTACACACACACACAAAAAAAAACTTCTTGTACCTCTCTCAGCTGGTGTGATGGCACATGCTTGTAAACCCAGTACTTGTAAGGCTGAGACAGGAAGGTTGCAGGTTGGAGGCTCAAAAACTTAGTAAGACCCAGTTTCAAAATAAAAAAGGGCTGCCGGGCGTGGTGGCGCACGCTTGTAATCCCCGCGCTTGGGAGGCGGAGACAGGAGGATCGCACAGGTTCGAAGCCAGCCGCACTGGCTAAAGAGACCCTGTTTCCAAATATATATATATATATATATATATATATATATATATATAATATCTGGGAGTATAGCCCAAAGGGAGAAGGGCTTCCAGGAACCCCAGTGCCACAAAAATAAAAAAGGGCTATGGTGTAGCTCAGAGGTAAAATGGCCCCGGCTCCAATCTCTAGTACTCTAGTACCGAAAAAAGAACATCTTTCTACATCTATCCACTATATTCTAGGTAATATAATAGTTAAGCTACAAAAGAAAAGACATCAGGCAAACTAAACCTAAAATAAAAATAAAAAACCCCTGAGCATCTCAAGCCTTCCCAGGCAGGAGACATTTCACTGATAAGTTAGTAGTTTGGCTAGTGTTTTATGGTACCAAGAAGATGCATGTGTAGCATGTATTGCACGTGCGTGTGTGTGTGTGTGTGTGTGTGTGTGTGTGTGTGTGTGCACGCGCACGCGCTTTGGCACCTGCGTGTGCAGTAGGTACATCCACAGACCAGCTGTCATGACTCAGAGGACTCCCACTACTTGGGAATGTTACGCAGCTTGACAAGCCCTCCTCCTTCACGCCGGGTCAAGGTCCACCCTGAGCACACACACACCCTCTCCCGGCAGCAGGGCATTCCTCTGCAGAGCAAGCACTTTACCACGCGGGCTCTCTCAGGCCGTACCTACCAGGCAGCCATCTAGCTTATTGGTGCGTTTCTGATTAAAATGCTGGCTGATGATAACCGTGAGCTCTCCACAAGACTGGCTGCAAGCGCGGGCACATGGCTAACCATCCTTTCCTGCTTGCCATGGAACGGGGAGGGGGGAATTCACCAGCCCCTGAGACACGCGCAGTGAGGGGCAGCCCCTGCACCAGCTCTTCCAAAGCGGCCTCCCACAGCAACGTAAATCCCCGGCGTGACAGCTCAGAAAGCCTGGTCCCGCAGCAGCCAAGACACTTTCTGATCCTCACTGCTCTGCAGACGACTCCTGTTCAGGAGTGAATTATGGTGGGGACCATCAATTGCACGGGCAAGGAAAGGCCGTGGCTCCTTCAGCCGTCAGAGGCTGGCTCACTCACCCAACATGAGCGGAACATGCAGGGGTGTTTAGCTGGGGAGGGTCTGGGGCACGATCGCAGAAGATGGACACTAAACTCTTCTTTGATCTGAGCGAGTCCTGGCCCTAGATGCAGAGGGAGCAGCCGTACCCCAGACTTCTTTATTGTGATACCAAAGATTGAACCCAGGGGTGTTTTACCCCTCAAGCTACACCCCCAGACATTTTTTTATTGTTTTAATTTTGAAACAGAGGCTCACTAAGTTTCTGAGGGTCTTTCTCAATTGCTGCAGCTGACCCCAAAACCTGCAATCCTTCTGTCTCAGCGTCCCAAGTCCTGGGACAATAGGCATGCGCCACCATGCCTGGCTTCAAGAACCGCTCAGCACCCAGACACCTATTTATCTCTGCTCTTCTCCGGGATAATTGCAGGGAGCTAGATGTCAGTATGGGATACCATCTCGTCTCCAGCGTGCCGGCCCCCAGGCGTCTGTGAGCTGGAAGGAGACTGGGTTTTTCGGGAAGCGGGGACTCAGTCCTACTGCCAGGGTGGGTTTGAAGGCTGGGGACTGTGAGGTCCCTGCAGGGGTGGGAATCCAGCCAACATGGCCACAGACACATTTACCATTTCCACTGAGCCCCAGGCCTGCTGCAAGCTGGGGGAAACCCAGCCACTGATTTTTGCAGCCCAGAGCTGAGAGCTGAGCAGGTGCAGAAACAAGACACCCAATGTCAACTAGACTGTCGTTTGACAGGTTGGTTCAGTGAAGGAGTCCGGGCAGGTGGCTATTTGGACAGAGCCGTCATTGAAATTCTGCGCAGAAGCCGGGCGTGGTGGCGCACGCTTGTCATCCCAGTACCTAGGAGGTTGAGACAAGAGGATCTCAGGTTTACGGCCAGCCTCAGCTACTTAGTGAGACCCTCTGCAACTTAATGAGAACCTGTTTCAAAATAAAGACTGAAAAATAGGGCTGGGGGTGTAGCTTGGAGGTAGAATGCCCCTGAGTTCCATCCCCAGTGCCACAGAGGGCGTGGCCTTGAGATCAGCCTAGAGAAGAGATAATATTACCCCAGAACAGAATGCAGGCTCCCCAGGGTCAAGAGACAGGTGCCTGAGACACTCGGGAAACCCAGTCAGGAATGCAAACGCTGGTGCTGAGCCGGAGGGGAGACTGGAGCCTGGGCAGGGCCAGGTGGGGGCCCTGACAGCTGTGGAGGGAGGTGGAATGTGATTGCAAGCGCTGTGGGGAACACAAGCAATTTCTGCAGATTGCTGCCAGCACCATGTGGAGCTGGACCACAGAGGATGGAGAGAGGAGGAAGCAGCAGCTGAAGAAGGGGGTGTCTCCCCCCTTGCCTGGACAGATAAATGTGCTGCCCTCCTCTACAAGGACCATGGCTGAACAAGCCCTTGCAGGAAGGTTAGCACTCCCATCCCCCGATAGCAGATGCTCGGAGGTTCACAGAGGCAGAGGGGCGTGGACCTGTGCAGGTGCGATGCTCTGCTCACTCGCTGAGGTCCCGGAATCCAAACAGGAGCCATATGTCTTTCCCTAATCCCAGCGCCTCAGACCTACAAGCCTCAATCCCCCAGGCTGTCATTAACAGACTGGGAAAAAATGTCACATCTTTCAAAAACAAAAAAATATGACCTTAAAGTGGACATTCTCATTGTTCACAAGAGATGGGGGCCAAGAGTAATGGCTTTGCTCTCTGGATCTTTGGGGGGTCCGTGGTAGGGTAGTAGGGGTCCAGCAGGGACCAGAAGGGGACAGCCTTTGTAGTTAGCTGTTCTTTGTCTCTCCATGCAAAGCAGAGAGAGTCAAATGGCAATCAAATGTCAAATGTCTGGCCAAGGTAGCTTCCTAAACAAAGGTGGTCCTGGAGTCGCATTTGCCCTGCCCTCCACCCAGGTGGCTAGAGGTTGGGAGTCCTGCAAGTCCTTCAGTGGAACACAGATCAGAGGTGAACATGCAAACCCCAGTACCACGGGAGGCTGACAGGAGGCCATTATTATAGAGAGAGATTAGATAGATAGATAGATAGATAGATAGATGATAGATGATACATGATAGATACATAGATAGATAGATAGATAGATGATAGATGATACATGATAGATACATACATAGATAGATAGATAGATTAGATAGATAGATAGATAGATAGATAGATGATAGATAATACATGATAGATACATAGATAGATAGATAGATGATAGATGATACATGATAGATACATAGATGATACATGATAGATGCATAGATAGATTAGATAGATAGATAGATAGATAGATGATACATGATAGATACATAGATAGAGAGATGATACATGATAGATACATAGATAGATAGATAGATAGATGATACATGATAGATACATAGATAGATAGATAGATAGATAGATAGATAGATAGATAGATAGATAGATCTCATTGCTCTGCAAGCCCGGGAGAGGTGTCATGGAGACTGCAGGCTGAGAAGACACACAAGAAATAGAAGTCTTCTCTTACAAATGAGGATATAATTTCCCACTAACGATGACCAAAGGGCTTTGCTTAAATATGGATGATTTAGAAGAACTCTAAAGCAAAGAGGAGACATTAAATTCAATGAATTCATCTGTATTTGTTCAGAGGGGAAAAAATTATATCAAAGAAATAAGAAGGAAAAGTGTGTGTGTGTGTGTGTGTGTGTGTATGTGTGTGTGTGTGTGTGTGTGTGTGTGTGTGTGTCTGTGTCTGTGTTCTCTACAAAATGACAGTTCTATAGGGCTCAAGCATGGGGCCATTGTAAAGAATGTTAGAATGTTAGCCTGGCATGGTGGTGAAGAGATGTAATCTCAGTACTTGAAGGCTAACACCGCAGGATCACAAGTTCAAGGCCAGCTTCAGCAACTTAGCAAGACACGGTTTCAAAACCTAAAAAAAAAAAAAGCCAGGTGTGGTGGCGCACACTTGTAATCCCAGCATTCCGGAGGCTGAGACAGGGCTATAGTGGTTCGTGGCCAGCCTCAGCTACTTAGTGAGGCTCTTCGCAACTCATGAAACCCTGTTACAAAATAAAGAATAAAGCTGGGCTTGGGAGGCAAAGACAGGAGGATCACGCAGGTTCAAAGCCAGCCGCACTGGCTTAAGAGACCCTGTTTCCAAATAAAAATGTAAAATAGGTCTGGGAGTGTAGCCCGGAGGTAGAAAGGTTCCAAGCCCAGTACCACAAAAATAAAATAAAATAAAGGGCTGGGAGTCACCTCAGGTGTAGAATGCCCCTTTGGTTTCCATCCCAGTACTGAAAAAATTTTGAATGACTGATATAGCTCAGAGGTAGATGCCCCTGGGTTCAATTTCCACTTAACAACAACAACAACAAAATAAATAAACAACAACAACAAAACAGAATGATGCTGAAGAATTGAAAGTAGAAAGCCAAACAGTTTTATATACACCATGTCTATATCAGTATTATTCACAACAGCCAAACAAGTAAACAACCCAAGTGTCCATCGACAGCCAGATGGATAAATGTTCTGGAAACATACGGTAGAATATTATTCAGCCACCAAAACAAGAGATGAACTTTGAATGTGTGTTATAATGTGAAAATGTTAGACCTCCAGCTACATTTATGCCCCCAGAATTTCCAGCACCATCCCATTCTCCCCCAAATCCTGCCTATAACCTTTCTAAGTCCACAAAGTTGTTCCCACAACTGTACTAAAGTTCCAGAGGCATTCCTATGCCCCATCAATGCCCCTAAAGACATTCTCGTGAAACATCTATCCCCCCAAACTTCTCCCATGGCACTTCTAACCCCCAGTGTGGTTCCCATCACACAAACATTATTCTCCTGAAACTTCAATACCTCCAAAGTGTTCTCATGGCCCTTATGTGCCCCCAAAGGATTTTCCATGACTGTTCTCTGGCCCCAAAGGATTTTCCATGACTGCTGTACAGCCCCCCAAACAGTTCCATACTGCTTCCATTTCCACAAAGATAGTATCGTGACCTTTATGTGCCCCCAAGGTGGTCCCACTTTTCTTTTTGTGTGACACTGGGGATTGAAGCCAGGGGCATTCTGCCTCTGAGCCACGTCCCCCAGCCCTATTTTCTTTTCTTTTGGAACAGGGTCTCACTAAGTTATTAAGGCTGGTCTTGTACCTACAATCCTCCCAAGTACTGACTTGCTCTGTCCATGAGCTGAGAATGGCGGGGCCTTCATCTGCTTCCCAGATGTTGTAAGAACCAGAAAACGGAAACTCATGGCCCCTTCTCTTTCTTCTGTTGTATACCAGCACTTGAGAAGCTGAGACAATGGGATTGCAGGTTCAAGGCCATCTTCTGCAATTTAGAGAGTTGCTCAGCAATTTAACAAGACCCTGCTTCAAAAATAAAATAAGCTGGGCGTGGTGGCACACACTTGTAATCGCAGGATTCAGGGGGCCGAGACCGGAGGATGGCAGTTCACAGACAGCCTCAGCTACTTAGTGAGGCCCTCTGCAATTCAGTGAGACCCTGTTTCAAAATGAAGAATCAAAAATAGGGCTGGAGGTGTAGCTCTGAGGTAGAATGCCCCTGGGTTCCATCCCCAGTACCGCCAAAAAAATAAAATAAAATAAAATAGAATAAAATAAAATAAAAGGGGCTGGGGTATAGGTTGGAGGTAGAATACTCCTAGATTAAGTCTCTAGTAATACACACACACACACACACACACACACACACACACACACACACACTGTGCCCGAAATCATTCCCCAACCGTAAACCACTGAGACTTTAGCCCTTGCCTCTACAATAGGCGTGGATAGGCCTGTGCTTTTTACAGAGGAGATAACTGATGGACAGAGACGTTCATCAAATGATGTGAGATCATGAACGTGGCTGTTGAGAGCACCTGGCCTCAAGCTGGGGGAACCTCAGCCCCCCAAATACTCTCTTGCCCGTCACACTCCACCGCCTCTCTCAGGGCCCACTCGCTTGCAAGATGATTTCTCCCTGGGAAGAAGAGTCCAGTTTCCGGGCCCCATTTCCCTCAGACAGCCCCAGATCCGTGTGTGGCAGCCGGCCTGTGGCGCCATGAGCCAAGGTGGCTCTCTGGGCCTCGCGAGAGCCGGCCATGGGGAAGCTTTCCACAGGCTGCTGATTGATTTTCTTCCCTCCTGAGTGGTGAACAGTGTGGGTCAGAATAACTTGCCTCATCCTACTGCAGGGAAACGATGCTTCTCTGACCCTCTAAAGGACGGCCGAGTCCCCGGTCTCCATGTGGAGGCGGCCGCGCGGCGTTCCGTTGTGCAGCTGTAGAAGCAGCAGTGTACCTTATTATCGCTTCTGTGGCAGGCTGCCTTCGCCTTGAACCGTAAACTCTCCTGACATCTCCAGCTGAGATAATTACGGCGCTTAAGGGAACCTTCGGCCTTGCTAAAAATACCCAGCAACAGTTTGTGCGTAGAGGAAGGCACACGCAGGTGGGGCCGGAGGGACTCCAGAGCCTCTGAGAGTCTTGAGGGAGCCCTGGCGGCCGCCCGGCCCCTCTCTCGTTGATGTGTCTTCCTCCCCCATCCATGCCATCTTTGCTCTCACCACACGGCTTGCGATGCCAGCGAGCTGCGAGAAGCTCGCTCCTGCCCGACAGGGAAAGGACGACGAGGAGCTGGACCCGTTAAGCTCCCTGCTGAGGCAGGAGCGGCTCGGTGTTCACCAAAACCCAGCGTCTATTGCTCTTGGGAACGCAGCTCAGCTGAAGTCCCCAGCATGCCTCTAACGAAACACAGCCTAGTGTCCGAGAGATGACAGTGGACCCTGGTAGAAGTGATGGGACCCGAGTAAGTACTTGCCCACAGAAACCTTCAGGTCAACCTCTCTCCCTGCCCCTCCCACCAGCCGAATGAAGAAGCCCAGGAGAGGGAGCATGGTGGATGAAACCCAGCTCACCACCTGGCCCGCGGCTCTCCAGGAATGGCAGCCGGAAGGAGAGAGAGGGAGGACACACGCCTTCGCTCTTGGGTCTCGGAGGCTGGAAGCAAGAGTGTAGCAAGGGGAGAAGGAACCAGATAGAATCACTAAGATGGCATCGCCAGGGACTCACCTTCTCCAGCCATGGCTTTAGCCACTGTTGAGATTGTAACCAAGCCTCGCTTCCAACGCTGCTGCCTCGTTTCTGGAAGGGCTGGGGGGGCGCTCGACATCCAACCAGCTTGCGCGGGGTGCGTCCCTCCACTGAGTCTGCAGATCAGCTGCGGTTGCTTTCCGGTCTCCAGGTGGGTGCTGAGCGCCCCTGGGCGCACAGCGCGGTGTCAGAGTGCAAGCCTGGCGGCTGCGGGCAGAGCCGGGGCAGGCTCCCTCCGCTCCAGGAGCGCACGGAGGGGCCAGGAGCACAGCGCCACGTCCAACGCCTGCAGTGCTGCCAAAGGCGGCGTGTGCAGCTGTGTGATCCCCTGACAAGCGCAGTTGCTGCTTATCGTTTCCCCCTTTTCTAGCCTTTATGGAGATTTAATTAACAAAACCCGTGTATATGCAAAGTGAGCAAAATGACATTTTAGTGCATGTATACAATGTACGGTGATCTCCACCATGAAATTATAGAAAGACACGTCGGTCCCTGCCCATTGTCGCCGTGCACGTGCGTGTGTGTGCGCGTGTGTGTGTGAGTCCGTGTGGTGAGAGCACTTTTGACTCTTGGTCTGTGAGTGACTGTCGTCACCACTGTGTGTATCAGGTCTCCAGAATGTGTCCCTCTTCTGATTTCAAGCTTGCCCCGCGGCCAACATCTCCAGTGGAGAAATGGAAAGGTTTCTAAGGGGTTGATGGTGGTGGCAGGGGGAGGCTTAACGAAGGAAACACCCCCACTGATGGGTGGAGGTGTGAAATTACCAAAGCCAGTCTCCATGTCACGTACGGGGAAGGGGAGGAGTGGGGAGGAGCCCGGGAGAAGCTCACCAAGCGCTGTGTGCGAGTATGGCCCTGTCGCTCTGAGCCACGTTATGATGTGAAACTACAATGCACTGATGAAAGTGTATATGTAAAAGGGGAAGGAAGGAAGGAAGGAAGGAAGGAAGGAAGGAAAAGAAAACACAAGGAAGGAAGGAAGGAAGGAAGGAAGGAAGGAAAAGAAAACACAAGGAAGGAAGGAAGGAAGGAAGGAAGGAAAAGAAAACACAGGAAGGAAGGAAGGAAGGAAGGAAGGAAAAGAAAACACAGGAAGGAAGGAAGGAAGGAAGGGAAAACACAAGGAAGGAAGGAAGGAAGGAAGGAAGGAAGGGAAAACACAAGGAAGGAAGGAAGGAAGGAAGGAAGGAAGGAAAAGAAAACACAGGAAGGAAGGAAGGAAGGAAGGAAGGAAGGGAAAACACAAGGAAGGAAGGAAGGAAGGAAGGAAGGAAGGAAAAGAAAACACAAGGAAGGAAGGAAGGAAGGAAGGAAGGAAAAGAAAACACAAGGAAGGAAGGAAGGAAGGAAGGAAGGAAAAGAAAACACAGGAAGGAAGGAAGGAAGGAAGGGAAAACACAAGGAAGGAAGGAAGGAAGGAAGGAAGGAAGGAAGGGAAAACACAAGGAAGGAAGGAAGGAAGGAAGGAAGGAAGGAAGGAAAAGAAAACACAGGAAGGAAGGAAGGAAGGAAGGAAGGAAGGAAGGAAGGGAAAACACAAGGAAGGAAGGAAGGAAGGAAGGAAGGAAGGAAGGAAGGAAAAGAAAACACAGGAAGGAAGGAAGGAAGGAAGGAAAAGAAAACACAGGAAGGAAGGAAGGAAGGAAAAGAAAACACAAGGAAGGAAGGAAGGAAGGAAAAGAAAACACAGGAAGGAAGGAAAAGAAAACACAGGAAGGAAGGAAGGAAGGAAGGAAGAAAAAGAAAGCACAAGGAAGGAAGGAAGGAAGGAAAAGAAAACACAGGAAGGAAGGAAAAGAAAACACAGGAAGGAAGGAAGGAAGGAAGGAAGGAAAAGAAAACACAGGAAGGAAGGAAGGAAGGAAAAGAAAACACAGGAAGGAAGGAAGGAAGGAAGGAAAAGAAAACACAAGGAAGGAAGGAAGGAAGGAAGGAAAAGAAAACACAGGAAGGAAGGAAAAGAAAACACAGGAAGGAAGGAAGGAAGGAAGGAAGGAAGGAAGGAAGGAAAAGAAAGCACAAGGAAGGAAGGAAGGAAAAGAAAACACAGGAAGGAAGGAAAAGAAAACACAGGAAGGAAGGAAAAGAAAACACAGGAAGGAAGGAAGGAAGGAAGGAAGGAAGGAAGGAAAAGAAAGCACAAGGAAGGAAGGAAGGAAAAGAAAACACAGGAAGGAAGGAAAAGAAAACACAGGAAGGAAGGAAAAGAAAACACAGGAAGGAAAGAAGGAAGGAAGGAAGGAAGGAGCCAGGCATAAACAGAAAAAAAAATAAAGGAAATTATACAGACAGCTGTGAAGCTCTCTCTAGAGTGTCCGAGACACAAGAGACGAGCCGTGCAGAGGCTGATGGGGCTGGAGGTCTGGGTATGAAAGAGGAGTATGAAAAGCGACATTTAAAAGAGGCAGGGTGCCGGGCGTGGTGGCACACATTTGGCATCTCAGTACTTGGGAGGCTGAGACAGGAGGATCACAGTCCACGGCCAGCCTCAGCTACTCAGTGAGGTCCTCCACAACTTAGATCCTGTTTCAAGATAAAGAATAAAGAGCCGGGCGTGGTGGCGCACGCTTGTAATCCCAGCATTAGGGAGGCTGAGACAGGAGGATTGCGGTTGAGGACAGCTGCAGCTACTCAGTGAGGCCTCTGCAACTTAGTGAACCCCTGTTTCAAAGTAAAGAATAAAAAAAACAGGGCTGGGAGTGTAGCTTGGAGGTCAAACACCCCTGGGATCCATCCCAAGACCCGCAAAAAAAAATAAAAAAATAAAAAAATAAAGAATTTTTTTAAAAATGGCTTGGATTGGAGCTCAGAGGTAGAATGTGCCTGGGTTCAATCCCCACTGCTACAAACAGAAAATTAAATTAAATTAAATTAAAAAATAAAAAAGAAGGGGGTCATGGTGGTGCAGGGTCTCCTGAGATGGTGTCAGGGAAGCTTTTGGAGGCCGCTGAAGTTGAAAGATAGCACGATTTGGCTGGTGTCCTGAAAGGGTCTCTCTGTCCACTCTGCAGAATATATGTTCAAGAGAGTTAAGGGCAAAGATAAGCCAGTTAGGAGGTGATCTCAGCGACGCAGCGAGGCCTTGAGCCCAAGGGTTGCGCAATCTGACTGGTTTCGGGGGATCTCTCGGATCCAGGGCAAGAGGAGACGGAAGGGGACCAGATACAAGGGAGAGGCGGAGTGTTGAAAAGCCACTGGGTTCTGATAGACCTGGAGGGATTGCAGACGGACGGACAGAGTGCCGTGCAAGGAAGGGAAGAGACAGGACGGCCCCGAGGACCTTATCCTGAGCAAACCGGGTTGAAGGGATCACCGCCGAAGGAGAAGGGAGGGCGGCAGAGTAGGCCAGCGAGCTCGCGAGTTCTATTTCAAACCTGTTAAATTGAGATGTAAGTTGGACAAACCCAAAGAAAGACATCAGACATGCAAATGTGAGAGCCCGGGGTAGGTGTCCAAGCAGGATATGCTGATGAGAGCGTCTCGCCAGCCTACGGAGCGTCTGTACAGAGAAGGGAGAGAGCGGAGGGGGAGGAAAGAGATCTTTTGAGAAATGAACTAGCCTGGGAGACTGGGACGGAAGGAAGGGAGGGGGTAGGTAGAGAACAAAGACAAAAGGCAGGAGAGAGCCAGAGAAGGGAATCGTTTCCAGAAGAAAGAAATGATCAAATGTGTCTTCCAGATATTAAAGTTAGGTTAAGATGGAGACGGGGAATTGAGCGGAGATTTGGGTGATGTGGGGGCTACCGGGGACCTAGACAAGTAGGGCGCTGCGAGGGCTGGGGGCGAAGGAGAGACGTAATCAAGAGATGGCAGAGAAAATGTCCCATTTTTTGAGGGAGGTTATTACAAAGAAGAGGGAAAGTGGCATAGAGATCGTCTTAAAAATTAGACATGTCAGGTGAATTGCATGGCTCATCTGGTTGAGAGAAGAAAAATAATCTTGCAAGGGGGCGAGGGGACAGCTTGGGTGATGACTGTGTCCTCGAGCGGCTGACGGATGGGCCGCAGTGTCCAGGAAGGACTGGCCTTCAATCAGCACACAGAAATCCATCCCGAGACGGAGCCTCTCCGTGGAACTTCTCCGTGGGCTGATGGATGCGGCACTGAGTGCTTGCAAAATTTTCTTGTTACAACTCCCTATTTTTCTTAGTGAACACAAAGCAAATGGCTTAGGGAACCATTGAGAGATTGCTGGGGTGCACTGCGGATCCATCACGACGGAACAGCCGGAAATTTGGAGCAAGACTGGTGGGTAGAGGTGGGTGTTTGCACCAGCTGCCTGGATGCAGGTGCGGAGTAAAAGAGTAAATGGGATTACTAGGCTTGCTGTCTTTGTAGGGGAATCCAACAGATGGAGAGACAGCCGGGGTGGGGGGGACTTTGGGGACATGGCGTCTACCACGAGCAAGGGGAGATGTAAGGGTATGATGCTTGAGTTTCTGTTGAAGCTCTGCTCCTCCTCCCCAAGAGAGGACTAAGGAGCAGCAAGGAGGAGGGAGGTGGAGGATGGCAGAGGGCAACCAAAGGATCACTGGAAGCTGGTCGTGGTGGTGCAAGCTTATAATACAAGTATTAGGGTGGCTGAGACAGGAGGATCACAGGTTCGAGGACAGTCTCAGCAAGTAGCGAGGCTCTCATCAACCTAGAGAGACCCCGTTTCAAAATAAAAATAAAATAGGGCTGGGGGTGATGGTTAGAGGTAGAGTGCCTCTGGGTTCAGTCCCCAGTGCCACCAAATTATAGATAGATAGATAGATAGATAGATAGATAGATAGATAGATAGAGTGGAATTGAAGAACAAGGGGTAATGAGCTAGAGGGATGGGAGGTGGATCACAGAATGAGATGTTTTAAATTGAGAGCAGGTGGTGGACTTTTGAGTAAAATCTCTGAGATAATCATAACAGAGAAGGGTTTTTGTTTATTTGTTTTTGTATTGGGCATTGAGCCCAGGGGCACTCTACCTCCCAAGTTATACCCTCATTCTTTTTTTTTTTTTTGAAATAAGATCTCACTAAGTACTTCAGAATACCTCAGTGTAAGCTGGGCATGTTGACGCACACCAGTAATCCCAGTCATTACTTGGGAATCTGAGAAAGGAGGACCACAAGGTCGAGGCCAGCCTCTGCATCCTAGAGAGAACCTGTTTCAAAATAAATGAAAAACAGCCGGGCGTGGTGGCACACGCTTGTCATCCCAGTACCTGGGAGGCTGAGACAGGAGGAACGCAGGTCCACAGCCAGCCTCAGCTACTTAGTGAGGCCCTGTTCCAAAATAAAGAATAGGAAAATAGGGCTGGGGGTAGAGCTCAGAGGTTCCATCCCCAGTACTGTAAATTAAACAGTTAATTAATTATAAACAAATAAAAATTTAAAGGGCCAGGGATATAGCTTGGGTGGTAGAATGCCCCTGGGTTTAATTCCCAGTATCCAAAGGGGTCTGAGGGGGGAGAAAAAATATCCCGGTGTACAAGGCTAGTGTCTATTAAAGAGGGTCATGTGGGTGCTTTGAGAGCTGAAGAATAAGGAACCTCTGGCTCATCGTCTTTGAGGAGCCTCACGAAGGCTTCCTGAATGAGGCGATCCTTTTAACCGGGCCTAGAAGAGTGAGCCCAGCCCTCAGGGGCACCTGTGCACTGAAAGGTTCAGCTTGCCCAAAGAACAGTTTCCCTCTTGACTGGCACCTGGGTCGTCAGCTCCAAGTCCTTGAGATATCCTTCCTAATATGATTGCCTTTTCTTATCTGGGACTCTTGGTCCTCCCCAGATGGCTAGTGTGACTGATGGTGGGGTTTTGGGGCCAGGCAGTCCACTGGCTCAAACCCAAGATGGTTGGAGACAAGTCAGCCCTGAGGGCGGTCAGCCACGTCTACAGAACCAATGTCCAGAGAAAGCTCTGGGCGCAGGCTGAGCGGGTGTCACTGTGCCACAGTCCAGGTACGTGGCGAGGGGAGTTGGCACCGTCCACCTGGCCCAGGGGCGGTGCTGGACACCTGGCTGGCCCCTGCACCTCTCCAGCCCGCTACGTTAGCGGACACCCTCATGCATTGACGTACTTGTAACCGAGAGTCTACGGGCTGTGCTGAGTTATAATGAATCGCTGACCCTGAGCATGGTCTTGGCGTCAAAGCTGCATTAGGTAAGACAAAGACCAAGGTATTCTAGTTAATACCTGGCATGGACAAACACAGAGACTGGGAAATGTCAATTTCACACAAATAGTACACAAACAGGAAAAAAAGAGAGAAAGTCTTAAACATATGAAAAAAGGTTCAGCATGACTCTACAATGTCACAAGTAAAAATTAAATGTAGATTGATATATATATTAAATGTAGATTGTATATATATATATATATATATATATATATATATATATATATATATCCAGCAGATTGGCGCAAGTCCCAAAGCAGGGAAGCATGCTGTGCTGGGGAAGCTGTGTAGAAAGGAGGACGCGCACGTCAACCGCAGAGCAGAAGTCAGTGCGAGCTCCATACGGGCCGTCTGGCAATAGACATGGTCAGAATCGCAGGGGCGCACACCTCTGGCCCTGCTCGCCAGGCGTGGGGGCGCATGCTTGTCATCCCAGTACTTGGGAGGCTGAGACAGGAGGATCACAGGTTCACGACCAGCCTCAGGTGTTTAGTGAGGCCCTCCACAACTTAACCTGTTTCCAAATGAAATGTAAAATAAGTCTGGGGGTGTAGCCCGGAGGTAGAAGGCCCTTGAGTTCCATCCCCAGGACCACAAAAAAAAAAAAAAATAGGAGTCTAGTTGAATAAATTAAGTCATCCCCTGGGATATATAATAGAATACCATTCATAAAAAAAAAAACTGGGTGTGAAGGTTGTAATCCCAGGAGGATCCCCGGTTCAAAGACAGCCTCAGCAATTTAGTTGAGGCGCTCAACAACCTGGGGAGACCCTGTTTTAAAATAAAAATAAGACAGGGCTGGGGTATGTAGCTCAGAGGTAGATTGCCCCTGGGCTCAATCCCTACTACCACATAAATAGATAAATAAGTAAATATATAGATAAATGATTCAGCTATGTACTGATGTAGAAAGAGATACTTTTTCCTCGGAAGAAAAAAAAAAAGAGCAAGGCACAATGTAGCATGCCTAGAAGGCAGCTATTTGTGCAAAAAAAAAAAATGGGGAAAAATAAGAATGCATGTCATACTTGATTCTGTTGCTAGCATGAAGATGGTTCTATAATAATACAGAAGCACTTGATAAAAGCGATGACTTGTTTGGAGGTGCAGGGAGGAAGTGGTACACAGATATTACTTTTTTTTTTTTTTTTGGTGGTACTGGGGTTCCTGGAAGCCCTCCTACCTCCAGGGCTACACTCCCAGACCTATTTTTGCATTTTTATTTGGAAACAGGGTCTCCTAAGCCAGCGCGTGGGGCTAGCTTCGAACCTGCGCGATCCTCCTGTCTCTGCCTCCCAAGCACGGGGATTACAAGCGTGCGCCACCACTTCCGGCGCAGATATTACTTTTATAACAGGTGAATGTATGTCTTATTCAAGGGGTTACATTTATTTATTTATTTATTTATTTATTTATTTATTTATTTATTCACTGTGGTCCTGTGAACTAAACCCAGGGGCGTTCTACCTCTGAGCTACATCCCCAGTCTTACTTTGTTTTCTTATTTTGAAACAGCACGTCACTAAGTTGCTAAGACTGTCCTCGAACCCACGATCCTCCAGTCTTAGCCTCTGTGGGCCACCGCGCCCAGCCGCCTTCCTTTTCCCACACCCCCCAGGACCCAGGCTGGTGGCTCCCATCCCAGCGGGCAGCTCTGCGCTATAGCGCCCTTGAGATAAGACACTGAGCATTGGCGGGCATTCGTTTCCTCGAAATAGGTTGGAATTGGGATTTCTTTATGAAATGTTTCAATTTTAAGATATTGACCCGGCTTGTTTTTAATAACCGTATACATCATGTTACGGCCTCTGCATTAGAATGAGGTGAGACAATGTTGCTTTAAGACGCCCGTGCCCGGTCGCCAGCACCTCTCTGCTTCCTTCAGATCCAGCCCGAAGCTCGCTCTCTGACTGTTTATCCATCACGGCGTAACAAACCAGCCCAAGCCACTGTGACTTCAGATGAAGGTGTTTTACTTACTTCCATTTATTACGGCAGGTTATTAATTATAGGATTACAGGGTTGATTAATTTTAATCTATTATAGTGGCTCATAAGTTAGTGCGATTTTCTTTTCGGTACTGGGGTTAAAACTCAGGGGCATCTACCTCCAAGCTACACCCCCAGCCCCATTTTTTATTCTTTAATTTGAAGCAGGGTCTCACTGAGTTGCAGAGGGCCTTGCTGAGTAGCTGAGGCTGGCTGCGAACCGCGATCCTCCCATCCCAGCCTCCCGAGTCCTGGGATTAGCGTGTGCCACCGCGCCCACAGCCATTGTTGCTCCTGAGCGGTTGGTTCTGTTGGTCTGAGTCACACTTGGCTGACTACGGCTGGGCTCACTCCGGTGTCTGTGGTCAGCTGCGTGGCCCAGGCTGGGCCGCTGGGTTTCTGCACTCTACGGAACTCGTCCTGCAGCATGCCGGCTTGGCCTGTTCACAGGAAGCTCAGCAGTTTTGCAAAAAGACAGTCTGACAGGTGCAACAGCTTCAGAGAGATGCCAGGCATGGTAGTGAACGCTTGTAATCCCAGTACTTGGGAGGCTGAGACAGGAGGATCGCAGGTTCAAAGCCTCAGCAGCTTAGTGAGGCTCTCAGCAACTTAGTAAGACCCTGTTTCCAAAGAAAATATAAAAATAGGTCTGGGGGTACAGCCCGGAGGTAGAAGGCCCCTGGGTTCCAACCCCCAGTACCAAAAAATAAAAAAATAAAACAATAACTCCAGAGAGTATAGACGGTGATTCTACTGAAGTCTGTTCACCGAGGCAAGTCTCAGGCTAGACCGTGCTCCCCACCTAGGGTGGGGGCATAGATAACGACGTCCGAGGAGTGGAGCCCAGGCAGAGGAGGTGCTGAGGCTGCAAATGTGGCCCGTGCCTGGCCGCCACGCTCGCTCAGCTGTCCACCTCCTCTGCCCAGCACCACTCCAGGCCTTTGCGATTGCACTAACAGATGCCAAAGTGTGGGAAAGAAAAATCACACATTGGAAAGAACTATTATCTGGGCACGGTGGCACATAATCCCAGTACTTGGGAGGCTGAGACAGGAGGATCGCAGGTTCCAGGTCAGCCTCAGCAACCTAGCGAGACCCTGTCTCAAAACAAAACAATGAAAAAGAAATGGGGTATAGCTCAGAGGTAGAATAGCTTTGGACTCAACCCACAGTCTCAAAAAGAATAAAAGGTCTGGGTGGAAGCTAGATTAGGTTTGGCTCAGGCCCTGTGCTCATGGTACTTGGGAGGCTGAGGCAGGAGGATCAAAAGTTTTGAGGCCAGGCTGTGCGTGGTGGGGACACTTGTCATCCCAGCATTCGGGAGGCTGAGACGGGAGGATCGTGGTTCTCGGACAGCCTCAGCTACTTCGTGAGGCCCTCTGCAACTCAGTGAGACCCTGCTTCAAAATAAAGAATAAAAGGGTGTATTCATTCGAGTCACCCCTCCACGCCAGTCTGGTATGGAGCTGTACCTAGCCTCTGTATTTCTATCTTTTAATAAACTTCTTTAAATCTTAAAAAAAATTTAAAAAAAAATAGGGCTGGAGATGTAGCTTGGAGGTCAAATGCACCTGGGTTCAATCTCCAGTTCTAAAAAACAAAGTTTGAGGCCAGCTTCTTTAATTTAGCAAGGCCCTTGGAAACTTAGAGCCTGTTTCAAAATAAACGATAAAAAGGGCTCAGGGTGTTGGTCAGAGATAGAATGCCCCTTTGGGGGGTGCAATAAAGGAAGAAAGGAAAAGAAGAAATAAAAGGCAAGAAAAGAAGAAAAGAAGGAAGGAAGAAAGGAAGGACGGATAGAAGGATGGGTGCTGGGCAGGGTGGCACACCCCTGGAATCCCAGTACTTGGGAGGCTAAGAAAGGCGGATCAAAGGTTCAAAAACAGCCTCAGCAAGTAGTGAGATTCTCATCAGCTTAGTGAGACCCTGTTTCCAAATAAAAATAAAATAGGGCTGGGCGATGTAGCTCAGAGGTAGAGTCCCTCTGGATTCAATCCCCAGTAACACACAAGAAAGAAAAGAAAAGAAAAAAGAGAGGGAAAGAAAGAGAGAAAGAAAGAAACACAATTATGCACTGGCACCTGACAAGCCCCAGCTGCTCAGGGCCAGAGCCAGTGCGCGGTGCTCTCCTCACTGAAGCTGCCTCTGAGGAGGCTGAGACTGGACGCCGGCCTCGCGGGGCTGGACCTAGGGGCTGCGCAGGCTGACGGCTCCGTTCCCAGCGTCTTCGGCCTAAGAGCCGTGTGTCTTCTGTGTTGCCTCCGAATGTGTCCCGCATCTGTCTCTACCGCGTGCCCCGTTGCCTTCCCACGGGCCCCACCATCTCCTGCTCCGCCCTGGCCCCCCACTGCCCGTTCTCCTCAAAGTGGCCGAACCTGACCACCACGCTGCTCCCTGCTCTTCCACAGTGCTCCTCCGACGTGAGGTCAAAACCTGAGCCCCAGACCCTCCCCACCTGAGCAGAGACAGAGAGGGCTCCGGCCCTGCCCTGCCTCCAAACCCCTCCCCGCGAGCTCTGTCCACAGAAGGCGTCTGCGTCTCCTCCGCCCCAATCTGGACCGTCTTGCTCTCTAGCTGCTCCCCCTTCTCCAGGCTCCCATCTCAGCGCGGGCGCCGCTCCTCATGGGCACCTCCCGGCGTCCCATGCCAGCAAGTCTGTCCCACCACATCCCGGTCACTCCCAGCCCTGTCTTGTCTGCTTCGCCACATTTAACTGCTGGAATTGTCTGTCTGCCTGTCTGCCTGCCTGCCTGCCTTCCTTCCTTCCCTTCCTTCCTTCCTTTCCTTCCTTTCTTCCTTCCTTTTCTTCTTTCATTCTTTCTTGTACTGGGAACTGAACCCAGGGGGCATTCTACCTCTGAGCTACACCCCCACTCCGTATTTTATTTCCGCTTTTTACTTGGAAAGAGGGTCTCCAAAGTTGCCGAGGGTCTTTCTCATTGCTGAGGCTGACCTCCAACCTGTGATCCTCCTGTCTCAGCCTCCCAGGTTCTAGGATTACAGACAGGCATGCATCACCATACCGGCTCTGGAATTTTCTTTTGAGAAATGCATTTGCTTTCTTGTTTATTTTTGAAACAGGGCTTGCCAGGTGGATGAGAGTCCCACTCCTTCTGAGGCTGCCCTGGAACCTGCGACCCTCCTGTCTCAGCCTCCCAAGTACTGGGGTGACAGGTGCGTGCCCCCATGCCTGGCTGCAAAGGTGTGACTCATGGGTCTTTGGAAACACGCTCCAAAACCCCTGCTCTGACCACCCTGAGGGTACTCGGAGAGAGCTGTCAGCCTCTAGTGACTTCCTGGCCACCCAAAAAAGCAAAGAGAGACACTTCCCACAATGATGAGGTTACATTGGACAGCTTAATGAAAAAGGCTATCCGTCACCGAGGCGATAAATAGTTGATTTCCACATGGAAGCCTCCGCCGCCTTCGACACGCCCTTGGCAGGCTGCCTCTTCCTTTATTCACAGGAATGTTATGGATGATAACCTCAAAGATTTTCCCCAAACTGTAGCCTTGTCTGTGAGTGGCCACGGGGGGAGGACAAGGATGTCCGAGATGGATTCTGTTTCCGCTTCCAGTTACAATGAGCTATTAACTACCCGGCTTTGAGCTGGCCTGAGGACGACTTGCTTCTGCCGAGAGTGGGATCTGTTCTGTTCCCAGTGTGATTTACGCTCACCGCCTCCCACCAGGAGTGGCGGAGCCTTGCTCTGGAGATTCTTAAAACCTTAGTAACTGGAGTGGCTAAATGTTAAGAGGAGAGCCTGAGACAGGAGGGTCTCAGGTTCAAAGCCAGCCTCCGCAGCTTAGCAAGACTCTGCTTCCAAATCAAAAATAAGAGTCGGACGTCATGGCGCACACCTGTCGCCCGAGTACTCGGGAGGCTGAGACAGGAGGATCACAGGTTAGACCAGCCTTGGCAGTTTAGCAAGACTTAGTGAGACCCTGTTTCAAATTTTTAAAAAAGTAAGGTTGGACTGGAGGTGTAGCTTAAGCAGTGTATGCTCTGGATTCAACCCCCAGTATCCCCCCCCACACAATCAATTAATTAATTAAAAAAGGGTTGGGGATTAGCCAGGTATGGTGACTCAGGCTTGTAATCCCAGCATTTGGGAGGCTAGGACAGGAGGATCACAGACTCAAGGCCAGCTTCAGCTACTTAGTGAGGCCCTCTGCAATTTACTGAGACCCTGTTTCAAAATAAATAATAAAAAACAGGACTGGGGATATATCTCAGAGGTAGAATGCCCCTGGGTTCAATCCCCACTACCACAAAAACAAAGGCTAGGGTTTTCGCTGAGAGGTAGAATGCCCTTGGGTTCAATCCTCAGTGCGATATATGTGTGTGTGTGTAATATTAATAAAATATATAATATAATAATATATAGTAAATTATATAATGTAATATATGTAATATATTACATATGTGTGTAATGTTTGCTGTTTGCATTTTATTTATTTATTTAATTTGGGGCTGAATCTTGAACCCAGGGACATTCTACCTCTGAGTGACACCTCCAACCCTATTTTATTTTTTTATTCTGAAGCATGGTCTTGCTAAGTCGCCAATGGCCTCAGCTGAGACTCACCTTGAGCCAGCTGCAGTCCTCCTGCCTCAGCCTCCCGAGTACTGGGACGACAGGCCTGCGCCAGCTCGCCTGGTTACGTTTGCACCTTGCGCCCCCCTTCACTTGGCATTAGGGTGCCAGTGCCAGCACTTCCTCTTCAGGTGCAGGAATCAGAGGCAGGGGCTGTCCTGCTGGGAGCCTGCTCACGGGGGGGATAAATAGTGACTCTTTTTGCACCGCCGAGGGTGACATACTTTATTAACTTGAAAACCCGCTCTTCCCCAAAATGCCCCGGTGGGTGTTTACTTTATGCAGGACGGCCGGCCGGAGCAGTGGACCTGGTGGGGGTCGCGCCCCTGCGCTCCCCGGCGTTTGGCACTTCATGAACATCAGCGCTGCGGGTGGAGAGCTCAGAGGGGCTGGACATAACTGGATGCTTGCTCACGGGCCTCGTGCCCGCTTCTCCCCCCCTCTCTCCCCATATCCGGATCCAGCAGGTTGGCCCTAGCGCCCAGGGAGGGCACTGCAAAGCGGGCATCGCGCGGCTGGCCCCCGATGGGCTGAGCTGCGGGTTCGAGGAGCCCGATCGTCTCCGCCGACTGCTTTCTGGAAAGTGGCCTTGCTCTGTGATGGAGGTGCGGCCTGTCGTGTAGAGAATCGGGCGCAGAGCCATGGACCGAAGCGTTTCCTTTGAGGGCGCTCGCCTTCATGATGCAGTGTTGGTTTTGCTTCTCTTTAAGAATTTGATGTTAAAAGACAAAACGTCCAGGATGAGTTCAGGCTTAGAGGGAAGAGCACTGGCCCCTGCTTCTCCTGTTAAGAAGTCTAAAAACTCCTTACAAAAGCCTGGTCCAGGAGGGGCCCACGCTGCTGTCTACGTCAGGCTCATGAGGGAGGCCGGGGGCCTTTTCAATCCCTACTTATTTTCACTGAATGCAATCAATGATTCCAGTCCTTGGGGGCGGCTTCCCCCAGGCAAATACAGCTGCCAACGGACAACAGAGCCTACTTTCCCTGGGAGGGTGGGCTGACGTGGGGAGGCCGCCACTGCAGGACTGCAGGCTGACCCCGCTATGTCGCCATCGGTTGACATTCCCGACCTCTGTTCTTGCTTTCCTGAAGTGCCAAGCATGGAAACAGGTCCCTCGGAAGACAGGTGAGGGAGGGGTCTGCCTGGGATTGCTGAAATACGGATCTCTGCCGTCTATGAGAAAGTTCTGCGGCTGGTGATCAAATTCTCCCCTGAATGCCCCGGAAGCTACACGTCCCCCTCGGCTTTCAGCCGATTCACCAGTGAGCCCGCATCAGCACCCAGAGCCGTGGGCCGGTCCAGAATGCCGCCCGCAGCTCAGAAGGCTGTGGGCTGGGCGCCGCATAGCCAGGGCTCTATGGCTGCAGCTGACAGCCGATGCTCTGGGCTGGGCTGTCTCTGGGTGTCTGCCCGGGGCGGGGTGACCCGCCGCGCTCTGCAGCCCCCTCCAGCTTCCTGACGAGCTGCTGGTAGGTGTCTCTTTCCACTCTCCAGGAGTTGTGGCTTCTCACATACTCCCTGCCGTTGGCCACAAGTTCTTTTTCCAGTACAGGGTCACTAACCAGTCTCTTAGCCAGCTGAATAAATTCCTGCAAAAAAAAAAAAAAAAAAAAAAAAATGCGGATAAAAGACATGAGCAGCTGGTGGCGGGTTTTTGTTTTTTGTTTTTTGTTTTTTTACAACTGCATCAAAAGCCAGCATCTGCATTAGCTCCTGGTCTCTCTTTCTGTCTGCCTCCCCTGCCCTGGAGAAAAGAGTTTTTAGGAGGGGCTAAAGTTGATGGCAAGCACTGAAATTTGGAAATAAATGAGCCAGGTGTGGTGGCGCACGCCTGTGATTATAGAACTTGGGAGGCTGAGACAGGAGGCTGAGACAGGAGGCTGAGACAGGAGGCTGAGACAGGAGGATTGCAGGTTCAAGGAGAGCCTCACAACTTAAACCCTGTTTTATTTTTTGGGTTTTTTTTTTTTTGTGGTACTGGGGTTCCTGGAAGCCCTTCTACCTCCGGGCTACACTCCCAGACCTATTTTATATTTTTGAAACAGGGTCTCTTAAGCCAGCGCGGCTGGCTTCGAACCTGCAGGATCCTCTTGTCTCTGCCTCCCAAGCGCGGGGATTACAAGCATGCGCCACCACGCCCGGCTTAAACCCTGTTTAAAAAAAAAGTTAAAAAGGGATGGAAGTGTAGCTTGGAGGGAGAATAGCATTGATTTTAATTCCCGATACCACAAGAGGGAAAAACAAAGATGGCATCTTTGAATTTGGATAGAGGAGACTTTTCTGAAGCCAGGCATGGTGGTGCATGCCTTTATTTATTTGTTTGTTTGTTTGTTTGTTTGTCTTTGGTGGTATTAGGGATGGAACCCTTCTACCTCCGGGCTATACTCCGAGACCCATCTTATATTTTTTATTTGGAAACAGGGTCTCTTAAGCCAGCGAGCCTGGCTTTGAACCTGCACGATCCTCCTGTCTCCGCCTCCCAAGAACGGGGATTACAAGCGTGCGCCCCCACGCCCGGCTGCCTTTAATCTCAGTTCTTGGGAGGCCAAGACAGGAGTATCAAAGGTTTGAGACCAGCCTCAGCCATTGAGTGAGATGGCGCTTCAAAATAAAAATAAAAAGGGTTGAGGGTGTGGTTCAGAGATAGAATGGCCCTGAATTCAATCTCCAATAAAAAAAAAATGGATAAATAAATAATGTGTACCAATATACAAATAGATATACACAAACATATCCATATAATATATACGCACACTTGCACACACATATGCATACACACATGCAAACACAAATGCACACACACATACACACACACACACACACACACACACGAACACCGTGGAAAATTCCAGAGCTACGGAGTTTGCTTTCCTCTCCTTTCTTCTCTAGTCAAGGAAATTTGTTTCTTTTCTCCCCAGCATCCCAGGGGCCATGATCCCTTCCTTCCTTTCTGAGCTCAGGCTGGGACAGGAACGCTCCACCCCTGGAATCCGTCTCACTCTCTGCCGCCCCTTCTGTCCCTGCTGTGGGCTGCCGCGGCCCCTGGGTGCGGCGCGTCTTCAGTCCGTGGACAGCAGCACCGGCTCAGAGGAGCGCTGGGCTTCAGGTCAGCCCCTCATAGCTGTGTGGCTCTGGGTTCGCCACTCCGCCTCTCTGAGCCCCACCCTGGTGTCTGCGCGGGGCAGAGGGCACTGACGGCCGGCCTGGCCCGGGTCCCAAGCTGCTGGTGGGAAGAAGGGGGTGGAGGGAGAGGGGCCCTGGCTTTTCTCACCCAGCCTTGGCCTGCTGCCCGTCGGGCCACCTTCCTGCTCAGGCTCCTTATCTACGAGACTCAATCCTGGTGCGGTCATGGGGGGCTCCTGCCCACCGGCTTTTAATATCAAACCCTTTGTCATTAGTAAAATTGGAATGATTTTGATATTAAAAAAGTGTTCAGGGAGAGGAGGGGAGCATGCATTATTTATTATGCTTGGATACAAGTCACAAACTGAGTGCTCGAGCCAGGCCGCCTGGGTTTGAGCTCACGCCACTCTGCCTTTCGTTTCTGTCTTTGTTTTTTGTTTTGTTTAGCTTGGTTTGGTACTAGAGATTGAACCAGGGGCACTCTACCTCCGAGTTATGTCCCCAGCACCTTTTATTTTATATTTATTTACATTCTTAATTGATACAGAGAAGAACTGATAGGATGGGGGGGTAGCTTGGAGGTAGAATGCCCCTGGGTCCCATCCCCAGTACCAATAAATAAAATTTAAAAAGAAATAAGAGCCAGAGAGTAAGAAAGTTAAAAAGGGAGAGAGTAATTGAGAGCAGGGTGAACAGAAACTGAAGACAGGGTAAATAAATAAATAGATAAATAAGCATTCAGTATCATGTCCAAAGGGCTACCAGAACTTCATTGACCAGTATGCTTCAGTATATGTTCTGGCAAGGAACAATTCAAGAATCTCACAGATTGAATGATAATTTAAAAAAATATTGTGGAATATGTTATAAAAAACATTAATGATTCAGTAACAATGCTCCCCTGGCAGTACTGTATCTAATGTTTTTAAATCTCTATCAGAAAAATACTAGGATTATGTTTGAAACTCAAGAAAAAAATACCATCAGGCTGAGAAGAACACTGTGCCTGATGGTGACAGCCTTCATCTGTCAGAGGCTCAGGACTTCTTGCCGCAGAGGACATGAAGTTGCGATCAAACAGAAGCCAAAAGATGCCTGAAAGAGCGTGGATATGAAGAATGAGGGTCTGGGGCCTCTGTGCTGTTTACTGGGACTGTCCTTATCTGCTCTGTAATGGCGGAGTGCTGACTTTGTTAGATTTTTGCAAATATAAGTCTCAGGAAAAAAAACAACAACCATGAGAAGGGACTTTGTTCTTCCCACGTGCTGGTCCATTTCAAATGACGCTCTGAAAGTAGTAATTAGAGTCCAGTCTTGAGTGTATTTTGGTAAATCCTCCAGGAAGCGGTCTCATCACATCCTTTCAGAGACACCCATAGTTGGGTAAAGCCAAACTCTCAGAGGTCCAAGCTTCAATATTTCCCAAAGGAATTATTCTCTGAGGGATTGCTACTATTTTGGGGTTTCAGAGGTTTCAGTCCACAGGGTCAGCCCCAAAGCCTAAGTGTCAGTGACCACGGTGGCAGAAATTGTGGAGGGTCGGTCGGTGCTCCCACACGTGGAGGACAGAAGCCGCTCCCACATCACGGAGGCCACACGTCGCTCCCGCATGGTGGAGGACAGAAGTCGCCTCCACATCAAGCTGATCTCACATCATGAGAGAACAGAAGTCTGGCCCCCAGCCTTTTATATTTTTTATTTTGAAATAGGGTCTCACTAAGTGGCTGACAGTCTCATTAAGTTGCTGAGGCTGGCCTTGAACCCGTGATCCTCCTGCCTCAGACTCCCAAGTACTGAGATTACGGGCGTGCGCCCTTCTTGAGGCAGCATTGGGCAAACCTCTCCCCCTCTCCTCGCCTCAGGGTCTCAGCTGTAAACTAAGGAGATGACAGTCCCTATTTCCTAGCCTGCGGAGAAGATGGAGTGAGTTAATACAATAAAGAATTGAGGGCAGAGCCCTAGCAGTACTACACTATCGTTGCACTTATTATTTCCCTTAAAACCTGCGTAGATTCTAATAAGGCACCAGTGCCCGAGATTAATAGACAGTGCTTCGCTGCTTAAAAGAAATGTCCGCATATTCTCAAAATTATTGTTAATTAAATGCTGAATGCCTTTTATAGCTTGCAATATAAATAGCAATATTTACAAGAGTAGAATTATATTTTTATGTATCATGTATACACTTTATGGTAAATTAGTGTTCTTTTCATAATAAAAACACAGCACATTTATCCCCATCTCATGGCGAAATAGCAGCCATATTAAAATTATTCAGGAGGCGTCCAGCTCTGGCCTATTATTTTTACGGTGCTGGTCATATCTTTGATTTATCAGAATGGGAGGCTGTGGCTGAAACCCCACCCCCCTGCCCATTATTTCTACGGGATGTGAGGCCATTTTACAACACAAGCCTGACAATGGGGTTTCTAGGAACGAGTTGTGATAAAACGCTCTCTTTATCTATTTTTTTTTCTTTCAGCAAGGAAGTCTGGGAAAACAAAAGACAAGTAAAGCAAACAAGAACTGGGTTGGGAGCCACATACCACTTATGTGTCAACATGATAAAACCCGGAAAGGAGAAAGAAGGTGAGGAAAAGCGACAAGAAAAGATGGGAAAAGAAAAATCTCTCTTGGATCGTAGGATCCCTCCCCGGCTTCCAGGAGGATTTTCTGCTGCCCTGAAACAGCATCTGGGTGACAGCTGGAGCCACCAGTTTAGCCGGGCTTGAGGGCCACAGGCTGTCACCGGCGCGCTGGGGAAGACGGTATGGCAAAGGGGGCCGCACGCGCCCCCGCCTGTGTCTCCTGGAGACACGTTTCGCCTCCCTTCTCCGTGAAAACCGCTGGCCAGGCAACTTGCTCTGATCTACAGAATGTGCTGGACGTATGCAGTTCGATGCCCAAGGGAAGCCTTGCGGAATCTAAGCTCCCACGCCTGTCCTGGGGACGCCACGCGAAGGCGCCAGGGCCGGCCTCCTTGAGAACACAGCAGCTAAACAAAATAAATGTCTGGACCAAATCAAGCTCCAAGTTCAGAGGTATGTGCTCAGCTGACACATTTTTTTTTTTTTTTTTTTTTTGGTGGTACTGGGGTTCCTGGAAGCCCTTCTACCTCCGGGCTACGCTCCCAGACCTATTTTTACATTTTTATTTGGAAACAGGGTCTCCTAAACCAGTGAGTGCGGCTGGCTTCGAACCTGCGCGATCCTCCTGTCTCTGCCTCCCAAGCGCGGGGATTACAAGCGTGCGCCACCACGCCCGGCGGGCTGACACATTTTTAAAGTTAAAAAAATAATAATAATGACGCAAGCCGGGCGTGGTGGCGCACGTTTGTAATCCCAGCACTCGGGAGGCTGAGACAGGAGGATCGCGGTTTGTGGACAGCCTCAGCTACTTAGTGAGGCCCTCCGCAACTCAGTGAGACCCTGTTTCAAAAGAAAGAATGAAAAAATCAGGCTGGGTGATGGTGTAGCTCAGAGGTAGAATGCCCTGGGTTCCATCCCCAGTACTGCAAAAAAAAAAAAAAAAAAAAAAAAAAAAAATCCCATGACAAAGAGCATCGTTTTGTCTGCATAAAGTGATTGTTTGATTAGTGGCTGACAGTGCTCAGAGCGTTCTTCCTTTCTGAGTGCCCTTCAGTTGCTGACGGAGAGACTTCACACCAAATCCTTCCCATCTGCCCGGGCTCCTGAGACAGCGCGAGCATTCAAGAGAGCATAATAAGGACTATTTTTCCAGGAAGAACACTTTAACCCTCACCACAGTCGGCTCACGGTGGTGTCCCATGGAGCCACAGACCACAGGGGACGCAGTTCCTGAGCAGTTGGTCCTGGGTGGTAGCGCAGAGCTGCTGGTGAACTGCAAACACGGTGCTTTCACAGAGCATTACACCCTGGCCACCCCCTGTGAGTGACATATACTCGTTTCTCCAAGAGGAGCTAAAGTCAATCACATGAAAACTCAGAGTTTCAGCCTTGGCTGTTAAATTAAACTGCCCCGGAGTGTCTCTCCAGACGCTGTAAATATGACAGCTTACTGAGCGGAGAGCTGGAGGTTTCTGCAGGTCGGCATACGTCGCTCCAGTTCAAGGCGTGGGGTGGGTCGCATGTAGGCTTTCCTGGTCGGAACCCCGCAGTTAGTTAAGGCTTAGTCCCCGGCTTTCGTTCTGTTCTAAGAAGCTTTCGCAGTATTAGTAAAACACACGCACCCCTCCTGACCAGCTCCGAGAATCTCATTAAGTAGGTTGGGGTGGAGTCCTGGAATGCGCAGTCTAACAGCCACCACAAGCAATTTTCGGGAAAGTCATACAGGTATAGGACGGACCACTGTGCCTCTGTTTCCCCAAAATTATTTAGCCATAGAATCGCTCTGTTTTTTGTTGTTGTTGTTGTTGTTTTGTGAACTCCAAACCTTCGAGACATGGGGACAGACAGGAAGTGGCCAACAGAGGCTGGAGGCCCCCGGCGGGGTCTGCGCCTGCGGGCCACCTCACCTGCCCCTCTGGCATCGCCGCCGGAAGGTGCAGCCTTCACAGGCCACCTGCCTGATTTCTACAAGTACTAACAAGCCAGTGCCTCCCTCCCTCTGAGTTCTAGGAAACATTAAAGCCGGCCTGCAGGGCTGACCCACAGAGCAGCCCTGTTTTGCTCTGATTGGAGCCAGGGCTGGGCCAACATCTCCAGCAGACAGAAGCCGTCCGCGGGATCCTCTCCCTAGCCCCCGATGGTGCAGGCGGGCCAGGGACGGCCTTCGTCGGTCCCCCTGAGTCGCGCCTGGCTGCTCCCCCCACAGTCATTTGCCCAAAAAGAATGAGCTGGCCACGCTCAGAGCAGGAGCTGAGCCAGGCTGCTCGGGAACTGCAGCAGAGAGGGAAGAGATGGCGGAGACTCTTGATCCTGCAATGGCAAGCAAAGGATCCCTCTCTCCCTCCGCTTTGAGAGGTTTTCAAGCAAGCAGCCCCCTCGCTGTGCCACCCGAGTGCCAGGCCACGCTGAGAGCCCTCTGGGTGTCTTACATCTCTGCCTGGCTCCTGCTCATGGCCGGCTCAGCCTCTCTTCCCTGAGAGGACAGCCCCACCTGGTGGCGGGTCCCGGTTGCAGCCGAACCTCGCCAAGCCGTGGCCCTCCGAGGGGCTGACCTTCCCTGCCATCTCCCGCCTGTCACTCTCACCCAGGGCCAGGGTCGCCTGCAGAAGCCAAGGGCAGGGGCTGCAAGAAGACAGTGTCCCTTCTCCCCAGGAGTGTGGACAAATAAGCCATGAAGAGGCTCCATCTCCGAGGATTGGGGGGCAGAAAAAGTGGAGCCTTTCCTCTTGCAAGAAAGGGGAGAGGGAGGGAGAGAGATGGAGAGGAAGACGGGAAAGAGACGCAACTGGAGATAGAGGACAAAGGCAGGCAGACCAACTGGGGGAGGAAGAAAGAGAGAGAGGACCAATGGATAGCGTAGGAGGCAGAGGCAGGAAGAAGACAGAGACGGACACAGAGAAAGCGCGGGGCGGAGACGGCTGGTAGGGTGGGTGGGGAAAGTGATGGTTCTTATTGCATTTCTCTCCTGGGTGCACGCTGGTTCTGGAATCAGACTGGCCAGGGTCCCATCCCAGCCAGCAGCCCCCAGGAGCATGACCCAGGACATAGGGCTGTCTCCTATGGACCAGGAAGATGGCCGCTCTGTGGATGTCTTGAGACTAGGTAGAGGAATCAGGCAGGCACAGGTGCACAGGAGGCCAGCTGCCCCCACATGCCCCTCTCCACCACTGAGCCCCAAGGACCCCAAGACCTGAACTGTGGCCTGTGTGCAGAGAATTTCACTTTTTTTCTTTTTCTTTTTCTTTTTGTGGTACTGGATTGAACCCAGAGGCATCCTACCTCTAAGCTACACCATCAGCCCCTTTTAAATTTATTTTTATTTTATTTTTTGTGGAACTGGGGGCAGTCTACCTCCAAGCTACATCTCCAGCCCTATTTTTAAATTATTAATTTTTGTGGTACTGGGGATGGAACCCAGGGGCATTCTACCTCCGAGCTACACCCCCAGCCCTATTTTGTATTCTTTATTTTGAAACAGGGTCTCACTGAGTTACAAAAGGCCTCACTAAGTAGCTGAGGCTGTCCACAAACTGCAATCCTCCTGTCTCAGCCTCCCGAATGCTGAGATTACAAGCGTGCACCACCATGCTGGGTTTAAATTATTATTCTTAATTTTGAAACAGGGTCTCCCTAAGTTGTGGAGGGCCTCACAGAGTAGCTGAGGCTGGCTGCAAACCTGTGATCCTCCTGTCTCAGCCTCCCAAGTACTGGGATTACAAGCAGGTGACACCATGCCCAATGTATTTATTTATTATTTATTTATTTATTTATTTATTACTTATTTTTGTTGTGGCTGTTTTGAAACAAGGTCTCACTAGATTGCTAAGGCTGTCCTCCAAGCTCTGACCCCCCCGTCTCAGCCTCCCAAGTCTGCAATTACAGGCACGCAACACCGCACTGGGGAGAACGGCACTCTTAATTGTTATTTAACTGATATGAACTTCAGAACTGATTCTCGATTCAGGTACTCAAAAACCTGTAAGTATCTGGAGCCACTTAGGTATGTGAAGCTCTTTTTCTCAGCTGTAAATTCTATGGGTCCCAGAGACAGACCAAAGAATTTCTTTAGAGAAACTTAATCTCCAAGTTGAGAGGTGTTTAGAGTGCTGAGTCAACGCGGGCTTCCAGAGGCTGAGCCCGAAAGAAGACTGTAAACTTCTCGCTAATATTTTATATCAACGACAGTCTGAGATAATACAAATTTAAATAGGCTGAGTTAAATCAAGTATGTTATGAAAATAAGTTTCCTCTTGTTATAAGGAACTAAAGATTGAACCTAAGGGCATTCTCCACCCTCGGCCATTTTTAATTTTGAAATAGGGTCTTGCTAAGTTGCTGAGTACTTCAATCAATTGTTGAGACTAGCTTTGAACCCATGATCCTCCTGCCCTAACCTCTCAAGTAGTAGGATTATAGGTATGCGCCGCTCTGCCATTTCTTTTTCTCCCTCCCTTCCTTCCTTCCTTTCTTTCTCTTTCTTTCTTTCTTTCTTTCTTTCTTTCTTTCTTTCTTTCTTTCTTTCCTTCTTTCTTGTTTTTTTTTTTTAGATGTACCTACTAGAAAATTGTGGCTGCCATCCTTGGCTGGACTCATATTTCCAACGGGCATTGTCTCTTAGAGACTCACGCTCCCTAACTGGGCCAGCCGTTCCCCTCTCACAGGATTCATGGGCAGCGTATCCGGGCATGCCGCTTGGGACAGGTTTAGCTAAATGATGACCAATACCCTGTCTCTCTGAGGCTTCCTGGTTTCGCACAGTAAGCGACATGGTTACTCCATTTCCCAGTCCTTACAAATGTGTTTTGCATCAATTACTTTAAAAGTTTAAGGTATTAAATAATTCAAATAATTAATTAATTTAGTTAGTTATTTTTTGTGTTACTGGGGTTCCTGGAAACCCTTCTACCTCCAAGCTACACTCCCAGGAACCTATTTTTTATATTTTCATTTGGAAACAGGGTCTCTTAAGCCAGCAAAGCTGGCTTCGAACCCGCGTGATCCTCCTGTCTCCGCCTCCCAAGCACAGGGATTACAAGCATGTGCCACCACGCCCGGCTAAATAATTAATTTAAATAAATAATTTAAAATAGTGTGTACTTTACACACAACTTGTCCCGAGTTTTGTTAGGGTGTTTATGACATTGGGATTAAGCTCAGAGTCCGGGGTGCCCTACTTCTAAGCTACACCCTCAAACCACTTTTTTTTCAATTTTGAAACACGTTCCCACAAAATCCCAGAGGGACTTGCTAAGTTTCTGAGGCTGACTGCAAACCCGTGATCCTCTTGTCTCCACCTCCCTAACGCTAGAAAGACAGGTGTGCGCCGCTGTGCCCGGCTGCAGAGTTCCACTGGGCTTCAGGGGTGACCCCATCTGTCCCAGGAGGCCCTATATCTGGTTTGTCATGCTGATGAGGGCTGACCTGCACCGGGCTCGGATAAGGCACTCCTTCGTTTTAGCGGTCTTTACCTCCTGAGAATCACATATGTGACTTTGAGAAGTTCAAAAGAAATGAGAGAGCCGGGCATGGTGGTGCATGCTTGTTATCCCCGCGCTTGGGAGGCAGAAACAGGAGGATCGTGCAGGTTCGAAGCCAGCCCTGTGCGCTGGCTTAGGAGACCCTGTTTCCAAATAAAAATGTAAAAATAGGTCTGGGAGTGTAGCCCGGAGGTAGAAGGGCTTCCAGGAACCCCAGTACCACCAAAAAAAAAAAAAAAAGAAGAAAGAAATGAAATGAGAGGAGAATGTTTTATATGATGCTGGCCAGTGCCTTCCCCTGTCCCTTTAGAACCAGGTGACCCCGAGGGAGGGAGAGTGGGAACCCTGGTCCAGAGCCTGCCTGTCCCAGGCCAGGGCCCTGGCTGTGCCAAGCTGCTCGCCACCTGTGCCCTGCATTCGTCCTGACGTGGAGGGAGAATGCCCTGGAACTCCCCAAGTACCGGAGGATCCCCAGCACCAAAGAATAATAATAATTATTATCACCATCACCACCACCACCCTTGCCAGCACGGGCCACCAACCACTGGTTAAAGTTTTAAGTTTCTGGGTTGAGGCTAATAATAGCATAGTCTCAGACTTATTCCAAAAGGCATGCTTCCAGAGCCAGCTGGACGTGGTGGTCCACACTCGTAATCCCAAGTCTTGGGAGGCTGAGACCTAAAAATTGCAGTTTTGAGGCCAGCCTCAGCAGCTGAGCTAGGCTCTCCCCAACTTAGGGAGACTGTGTTTCCAAATAAAAATAAATAAAATAGAGCTGGGAGGTGTGGCCCAGAGGTAGAATGCCTCTGGGTTTAATCCCTGCGCCACACACACACACACACACACACACACACACACACACACACACACACACACACAATTAAGACATACTTGTTTGGAAGTGACAGCTTCCTTCCTGGTGTTGGGTAAAGTCTGATCAAAACCAGAAAGTCAACAAAATCAACTCACGTGCGACATTCGCGTCTAGCGCGCCGGATTTTGGAGTGTTAAGAAATGCAGTGTCCCCGCGTGAAACCAGGAAAGTTCTGTTATTTTGATTTTTTTAACATCCTTTGTAAAACTAACAACGTGGAACTGTTGGAATCATTATAAGTAGCAAAGAAGCTCTGTGAGCATGGCAGGACTGTTGGAGTCTCAAAGGATCCAGGTGACGCCTGGAGATGCCCAGAGCCCGCCAGTGCTGTGCCACCAAGCCAAGCTCTCAGGGCTCAGGAGAACTGCCCGCCTCCCCCTCCATCCTGCCCCGGGACGTCCACGTACAAGGGTCTGCCATTCAGATGTTCACGGGAAAGCAAAGGTGTTGTTTTTTTTAATTAATGTGTGTATTCTAAAATTGAGCTATAAAGTAAATATACTACATTTATCATCCAGTACTTGGGGGGCTGAGACAGGAGGATTACAGGTTCCAGGCCAGTTTCAGCAACTTAGCAAAACCCTCAGCAACCTAGTAAGACCCTGTTTCCAAAAAAAAAAAATTTTTTTTTTTTTGGTGGCACTGGGGATGGAACCCTTCTACCTCTGTGCTACACTCCCAGACCTATTTTATATTTTTATTTGGAAACAGGGTCTCTTAAGCCAGTGAGGCTGGCTTCGAACCTGCACGATCCTCCTGTCTTTGCCTCCCAAGCACAGGGATTACAAGCGTGCGCCACCACACCCGGTCAAAAAAAAAATTTTTTTAAGTGCTGGGAGTATAGCTCAGATGTAGAATTCCCCTGAGTTAAATCCCCAGAGCAGCATGAAATTAATTCATTAATTAATAAGATTAACATATGTGTGTGTGTGTGTGAACTTAGAGGCAATCTACTTCTGTGCCTTAGCCCTTTTTGATTTTATTTATTTATTTATTTATTTATAAATAAATGGAACCCAAGGGCATTCTACCTCCGAGCTATACCCCCAGCCCTATTTTTTATTCTTTATTTTGAAACAGGGTCTCACTGAATTGCAAAGGGCCTCACTACATAGCTGAGGCTAGTCGAGAACCATGATCCTCCTGTCTCATCCTCCCAAATTACAAGCGTGTGCCACCACCCCGGCCTAAATTTTTTTATCTAGAAACAAAGACTCACTACAGTTGCTGAGGGCCTCACTGTTGCTGATGCTGGCCCCGAACCTGTGATCCTCCTGTCTCTGACTCTCAGGTTCTGGGATGACAGGCGCGCACCGCCACGCCCGGTTTGGATGTTGTATTTCAAGGCATGAGGGGCAGGGTCCACCGTGGAGACGTCATTCCCTGACCTGCAGCTCAGCAGCAGTGGGTTTTGGAAGGCCCAGGTCATGGTGATAAATCAATAGACATTTATCTGCAGCATCGACCAGCAACCACGGAAAAACTTCAGTCTACTGCTCTTGCCCTGGCTTCTAGGTGTTATCATCAAAACCGAAGCACAAGGCCTCTGCTACACAAACATCCCTGGGCCCGCAGTGCTGTTCCAGCCCACTTCCCATTCCACCCCTTGAAGCCAACAAGCAGCTTCTCTGTGCTGATATCTGCTTTCGGCTTTGTGATGCGCTGGTGGTGAACGGAGGGACCTAATAACTCTATCAAAAAAAAAAAAAAAAAAAAAAGACAAAGCTATCCCGAACCAAACATTTGCTGTAGGGCCTTTTTTGTGTCTGTATGGGTCTTGGGATGGAACCCAGTGGCATTCTACCTCTGAGCTACACCCCCTGCCCTATTTTTAATTCTTTATTTTAAAACAGGGTCTCACTGAGTTGCAAAGAGCCTCACTAAGTAGCTGAGGCTGGCTGCAAACTGTGATCCTCCTGTCTCAGCCTCCCAAATGCTGGGATGACAAGTGTGCGCTACCACGCCCGGCTTGTAGGGCATTTTAAAAACCTGAATTTTCCGAAGTTACTATAATTTGTGTGTATACGTGTGTGGTACTGGGGATGGTACCCAGGAGGGTTCTGCCTCTGAGCTACACCCCCAGCCCTTTTTCTAATGTTTTGTTTTGAAACAGGGTCTCACTAGGTAGCTGACAGTCTCACTGTATTACTGAGGCTGGCCTCAAAGCTAAGAGCCTCTGCTCAGCCTTCCAAGTACTGGGATTGCAATCGCGCTCCACCACGGCCAGCTCAAGTCACTCTAAGAGCAACTTTCAATAACAACTTCCTCTATTTCTGGATCTGATGCACGACCTAATAGTTATGAGAAGAACCTGGTAGGTTTTTGTTTGTTTGTTTGTTTGTTTTTGTGGGTCTGGGGATGGAATCCAGAAGCATTCTACCTCTGAGCTACATCCCCTGCCCAATTTTTTATTCTTTATTTTGAAACAGGGTCTCACTGAGTTGCAGAGGGCCTCGCTAAGTAGCTGAGGCTGTCCATGAACCATGATCCTCCTGTCTCACCTGTCTCCGCCTCCCAAATGCTGGGATTACAAGTGTGCGCCATCACGCCCAGCTCTAGAACCTGGTTTTTAAATCTACAGACATGAGGCGGTGCGTGCCTGTCACCCTAGTACTTGGGAGGCCAAAACAAGATTACAGGCTTGAGGCCAGCCTCAGACACTTAGTGAGACTCTCGGCAATTGTGTGAGACCCTGTTTCAAAATAAAAATTACAACACCCAACGTATTCTACCTATGGCTTGCACCTAGAATGCCTCTGATTCGATCCCCAGTAACACACACACACACACACACACACACACACACACACACACACACGAAGACTCATGACAGTCTTCCAAAATTTATCAGGTGTTCTAAAATGCAAGGCTGTACCTGAAGAGAGCCCGCTTCAGGTATGAAACACCTGGACAATTAAGAGGCCGGCTGCCGTGCCCAAGCCCTGCCTAGCTACTCAGCGGTCGACGCAGACTCAGCTCCTTCTAGTGTCACACTTCCCAGCAGATGCCCAGGTGAAAACAAGGGAAGCCGCCCCACACTCGGGCTCCTCCTGGCCGCAGTACTGAGCCCAGGAGGACAGGGACCATAGCTGCTCTGAGTTCACACAGATGGAACCACACAGACGGGGTGAACCAGGAAGCACATTACCTGAGGGTCTGCAAACAATAGCCCTGTGACCCCATGCTGCACCAGGGCGGCATTCCCGGGGACGTTCCTGGCCAGTACGGGGACCTCCAGATCCATGGCCTGGGGAGGCAGGAGAGAACAGCAGTCGGTCATTTATTTCCTTCCTTCCTTCCTTTTACTTTCTCCTGGGGATTGAATCCAGGGACATTCTACCTCTGAGCTATGCCTCCAGCCCAATTTTATTTTGTTCTATTAAATTTTTTTTTCTCTTTTTTTTTAATTTTATTTTATTGGTGCACTGTATTCATACATCATAGTGGGATACAAACTTTTGTAGACATACATGCACACATCGCCCAGTCAGCCCCCACCCGATCCCCACCCCATTCTCTCCCCATCCCTCCTTCCCATGCTTGGCTTAGTGGTTGACATCTAGTATTATAGCAATTTATCCAAAATTAAAAATGATAATCTCACATAACAGTTTCATTTGTCTGATACCAAGCATTTGATGATTTAAAGATAGCATTTCAATATTTCTTTTTGCTTTCTTTCTTACTAGAGCATATTTTTTTCTGTTTTTTTAGGTGAAACTATCATATATTTATATATTTATTTTTCAGAAAAAAATCTATCCTAATATGGAATATGAATTCTAGATACCCAAAACGATCTTGAAAAAGAACAAAGCTAGCAGATATATATTTTCTGATTTCAAACCATATAAAGCTACAATAATCGAAACAGTTAGTACTGTTCTAAAGGCAGATATATAGACCATTAGAGTTAAATACAAGCCTAGAGCTAAATTCTTCCCTATGTTGTCAAGTTATTTTTGACAAGGTTTCCACGAACATTTGGTGGTGGAAATAATAATCTTTTAACTAAATATTGTTAAAAAATAATAATTACATGGAAAAGAATAAAATTGGACCTTTACCTAATCCCATATACAAGTATTAACTCAAAATAGATAAAAGACCTAAATATAAATCTTAAGACTATAAACTTTTAGGAGAAAATCTGGGTCATAAAACCTCACAACATTGAAATTGGCAGTGATTTCTTGGATATGATTTCAATGGCACAGGCAACAGAAGAATATACAAACTCCCTAAAAAATAAAAGAAAATATTGTATATCCAAAGACAATGTAAACAGTTAAAAGTTACTAATAGAATTGGATAAAATACTTCCAAATGCTATATCTGAAGGTATATTAATATTCCAACTAGAAATCCTAAAAATTAACAACAATAAAGGCAAACAATACAACTTAGAGATAGGTAAAAGACTAACATAAATAATGAATCTCCACAGATAACCAATCTTAGTTGTCTGTTGGATGGAAACTCTTGTTTCTCTGGTTCTGGTGAGTGTTACCTATTTCTTCTTTGTAGTTAATCTCTTTGAGTATTTTCTCTAGCGCTGGTTTTGAAGACATAAATTCCTTCAGTTTCTGTTTGTCATGGAAGCTTCTTATTTCTCCATCTAATTTGATAGAAAGTTTTGCTGGATAGGAAATTTTTGGCTGGAAGTTGTTTTCTTTCAGAGTTTGGAATATGTTACTCCAAGCCCTTCTGGCTCTCATGACTTGGTTTGGGAAGTCTGGAGTGATTCTAATTGGTTTGCCTCTGAATGTCAGTTGGCCCTTTGTTTTTGTTGCCTTTAAGATTCTCTGCTTGGCTTCTACATTGGTCATTTTGACAATTATATGGCGTGGGGATCCTCTTCTCCGATCCTGTCTAAAGGGAGTTCTATAAGTTTCCTGGATCTGTGTATCAACCTCTTGCTCTATATTTGGAAAATTTTCTGCTATTACTTCCTTGAAGAGATTGTTGATCCCTTTGGTATCACTTTCTTTTCCCTCCTCTATTCCAATTATTCTTAGGTTAGCTCTCTTAAGATGGGCCCATATTTCTTCAATGTCAGATTCCTGCTGTTGGATATTTTTTTCTAGATTAGAAACTATGCATTCATTTTTGGATTGCTCATCTTCTAAGAGCGAGATTCTGTTCCCCATGTGGTCTAATCGGTTGTTTGTGCTTTGAATTGAGGCCTTTACTTCATTAATTGCATCCTTTATCTCTTTTTGGCTCTCTCTGAGTTCTTTTCGAAGCACCTCTATTATTTCTACAGTTATTTTCCTGATTTGATCTTCTAGAAATCTCTGATTTTCTGTTTTATCAGGTTCTGATGTTGTGGGGTTGTGCACATTCATTACTCCAGTGTTATTCCTCTTTCCCATGATTTCGGAGGTTTGTGCCTTCTCTGGGTTCTTCCCTTGGGTCACTATGGCTTCACTTAAGGTGCTCTGGATCTCGAGTCTGTATTATCTCAGACCCCACTACTCCTTTACTGGGTTGTATCACAGAGTCTCCGACCCAGGGAGTCGATAGAGGCTGCTTTAAACTATGGGGGGTGCCAGGTTGCACGTTCTCCTATGGTGTGATATCTCTGCCACCACCACTCCCTCACTGGGTCAAGTCCCAGGAGGCCCAATACTGCGATTTCTCCTCTGTGGCCCGCAATTTGACTCACTGTTCTTGAGTACGCAGATGTAGCTGTACTGGACTCGGTGAATTCACTGCTGCTGCCGCCGCCGGTGGCAATATGGCGCCTCTGCCACGCCCTCGGCCATGAGGCTGGCGTATTTTTTCTTCTCTGGTTTTGAATTCCACTCTGAATCCCTGCAGCGTGTGCTGAGCTCAGCCACTGGGAGCTTTAAATGCTGTCTGCGCCGAAAGATCCCGCCTGGCTGTTCCGCAGCGGCTCACCTGGCTTGCTGTAGCCGTCCGTTGAGTTCGCTGCTGCCGCCAGCAGTATGGCGCTGCTGCCGCGTCCTCGGGCACGTGTGTCTCCTCTGTGGCCCTGAGCTCTGTTCTCAGTCCGCTTTCTCTCTGGAGCCTGGTGGTTTTTTTTGTTTTTCTGGTGATGGTGTTTTCTGGCTATGAAAGGCACTCTTTTTGTGGTAATGGAGATTGGTTGTTAGCGGGACTCTTAAGCCCCGCTTTTCTCGGTCGCCATCTTCCCGGAAGTCCTCTATTAAATTTTGAAACAAGATCTCACCAAGTTGCAGAGAACCTGGCTAAGTGGCAGGGACTAGCTTCCGACCTGTGATCATCCTGTCTCAGCCTCCCAAGCCACGCCCGGCCAGAGCGATAGAGTTTGAAAGGTTGGAATCATGCGAAATCTGTTCTCTGGCCGCATGTTTGGGGAGCTGGGGAGCTGTCTGTGGGAGGAGGGAGATGTAAATGTGGAGAAAAAGATTTGAATTTGCAATGTCAGTGTGCGTGCAGGGCATATGTGTGCTCCTCTGTATATACGTGTGTGTGTGTGTGTGTGTGTGTGTGTGTGTGTACGTGTGTGTGTACGTGTGTGTGTATGGATGTACACGTGCACCCTGCTCCCATCCACCAAAGACCACTAAAAGTAGTGATCACCCAATAACAAATGGCACACCTCATACCCATTTCTCGGTCTTTATGTTTTCTTTCCAAAAATAAAAATAAAAATAAAAAGACGGAGGCTCCTTGGAGAAACGCCCACTTCCAGGGCTGTGTCAGAAAAAAAGGTCAGAGCTTACAACTTCCTAAGTCCCGTGTTTTTCTGATTTGCTGGCTTTGGGGCCTCACTCAGGCCTCCTGAGACTGGAGGATCAAGCATTTGAGGCCAGCCTTAGCAACTTAGCAAGGCCCTCAGCAACTTAGCAAGATTTTGTTTGCAAAATAAAAAATAATAAGATAGGGCTGGGGATCGGGCTCAGAGGCAGACTGCTCCTGGGTTTAATCCTCAGTACCAAAACAAAAGGATGAATGATCGCCTTCACCCAAGTAAGGCTTATCGATATCTCTGCCAAGGTTTGAACATGGGGGGACAGGGAAGGGGCTCAGGCTGCTCGGGGGCGTGCCCTTGCCTTCCAGGAAAACTGCAGCTCACAAGTTAAGACCAGCCCTGGCTGGAGAATTGAAGAGACAAACAGAGGCAGGAAACACCCGAGCGGAAGCCGCGGAGTGGTCGCCCATCTTCAGAAAGCCCGTCCTGAAGCCACTTCCAGAGACCCACAGACAGTGCCGTTAGCACCGGAAGAGCTGGAAGAATCAACCCAGTTCCTGGAACACGCCGCTGGGTGTGATGCCGATCCCGGCGGGAGCTGGGACTGGCAGAGTCTGGCGCTAGACGGTGTTTGGAAACGGGTGCGTTCCTTCTCTGAGCGTGTTCTGTCGCTGAGCAGGAAGAGGCCACCATGGAGGGAGCTAAGAGCTCAGAGCAGCGAGCAGAGCAGCCCAAGCCTGGTTCCTAGGCTCCACGCTGGGGACCGTCTGTGAGTCCACTCACAAGAGGCACCCAGTGCAGCTTGTCTGAACCTGCTGACTCTTCTCTCTGGAGAACACTTCTTCCGCCTCTACTAGGCAGATGCACCCTTCTGTCCACTCTTTTTAAAGAACATCTCTGTCACAGCTGGGCATAGTGGTGCGTGCTTGGAATCCCAGTACTTGGGAGGCTGAGACAGGAGGATCATACGGGTTCAAAGCCAGCCCCAGCTACTTACTTAGTGAGGCTCTCAGCAACTAACCTGCTGACTCTTCTCTCTGGAGAACACTTCTTCCGCCTCTACTAGGCAGATGCACCCTTCTGTCCACTCTTTTTAAAGAACATCTCTGTCACAGCTGGGCATAGTGGTGCATGCTTGGAATCCCAGTACTTGGGAGGCTGAGACAGGAGGATCATACAGGTTCAAAGCCAGCCCCAGCTACTTACTTAGTGAGGCTCTCAGCAACTTAGTGAGACCCCTTTTCCAAGTAAAATATAAATAGGCCTGGGAGTATAGCCTGGAGGTAGAAACCCCCTTGGTTCCATCTCTGGTACCATACACACACAAATCTGACACTAGGGCTGAGACAGGAGGATCACAGGCTTCAGGCCAGCCTTGGAAACTTAGCTAGGCCCTTAGCAACTTAGCAAGACCTTATTTCTTGCTAAGAAAACTTAGCAACTTGGCAAGAACTTGTTTTCATCAAAAAATAGAATAAAAAATAAAAAAGGGCTGGTGGTGTAGCTGAGAGGTAGAATGATCCTAGTTCAATCCCCAGTACATCATCACCATCATCACCATCAGCAGCAGCAGTACCATTATCATCACCATCATCATCACCATCATCATCATCAACACCATCATCGTCATCACCATCGTCATCACCATCATCATCGTTACCATCATCATCATCATCAACACCATCATCACCATCACCACCGTCATCACCACCACCATCGTCATCACCACCACCATCATCACCACCATCACCATCACCATCATCATCATCACCATCATCACCATCACCATCATCACCATCATCACCATCGTCATCATCACCATCACCACCACCACCATCATCATAATCACCATCATCACCATCACCATCGTCATCATCACCATTATCATCATCATCACCATCATCATCGCCACCATCACCATCATCATAATCACCATCATCACCATCATCACCATCACCATCATCACCATCATCATCATCACCATCACCACTACCACCATCATCATAATCACCATCACCACCACCACCATCATCATAATCACCATCATCACCATCACCACCATCACCATCATCATCACCACCATCATCACCACCACCATCATCACCATCACCAGCACCACCATGATCACCATCACCATCATCATCACCACCATCATCATCATCACCATCACCACCATCATCATCATCACAACCATCTCTGTGGCTTCCTCATCTCCGTCTGGTGTAAGAGAAGCAGCTAAGCATGTCCTTGAAGACACCATACTGTCTTCTGTAACCCTGTTTCCTAGCTGGCTGCCACTTCTGTTCTGATTTGATATATAAACTGGACTGAGACAGTCCAGGGTGTGGAAGCCCCTCACAGATCTCCTAGGTGGAAGTCTATGCAAAGCGCCCATGTGCCCAGTTGGCTGCCCCTGGGTGTAGACACAGCTGAAATAAGGGCATGTTTCCCCTCCTCTCCACACCTTGGTTCTTTTTTAAATTGAACCTACAACTTCCCGACCTTGGTCGGTTGCATGACGATGGTCTTTGAATGTGATTCTTTGGAGGGCTTAACACCCTACCAACCCCAAACTTGAAACAACTGGTGAGTTTTAGGAATATCTGCTCATTTCCCATGCATCCTGCAAAAGCGTGGTATGGGGAGTTTGTCCGTACAAAGCAGAGTTAAGCAATTTTACATGCTTCCAGGAGAAAACCAAACAAATTCTGAAAGGTCAAAAGGCCATTTCCCACAGAATCGACAGGCATTGATGCCCTGATTAGCTGTGTTGGCTATCTGAATCGATTCTGATGAAACAGCCCCCTTCCCCTCGCCTCTAAAATCAGTTTCATTAAAAAACCCTTCGCCCAAAGGTTATTTTGGACGCTTCAAAAGGAACCCAACATCAACATTTTGAGGCGGTTGGAATTGCTAACAGCTGCCTCGCCTTTGAAGTAGACGAGGTTTGACGGCAATTCATCCTTCCGCGGTGAAATGCTGTGTGTGCTTGTTATAAAATCATTCCCCAGTGCCGCTTTGCCTCTTCTTAAGAAGTTGGAAAAAAGAAATGTGTATTTACATACAGAGGAGTGATTCAACCATTACTCTGGTGCTGGCATTGTAAGAACGTGCATTTTTTAAAGCTAACATAGAGAGGAAAATGCATGCTCCCAAAGACGGTGGCAGAGAGCTCCATGGTGATTAGGACTAATTGTGAAGAATTGATTAGGGTACCAATACCTGGATGCAAAGAAATGCCATCAAGTCAGGCGATGAGCTTTCCGCACATCCAAACACTGAATTCCAATTCTTGAGCAGTAGGTGGAGAGTTTCTACCACCTCTCCTGTATTTTTGTTTTGTTTTTGTTTTATGGGGGTTGTTTTGTTCTTTCAAATGATGCCAGGCTAAAAGGAAATATTCAGCAAACAATATCCATCACTTCTTAAATTTAGAGAGAGGATTTTTTTTCTACCTAATCATGTTCTCTGGAGCACCGAGCTATGTAAATCGTACCTTTTGCCAATAAATTAGGTCCATTCAAATGATATCCAAAGAAATAGAGGGGTACCATGGATACCTATCGTGAAACAATGGCACCGGTCTAAATAGAAGTTAAACGAGGAATCCAGGTGCCAAGAAAGGACATGCAGCTGCCGCATGTGGCGGTGCACGCCGTAATTCCCACACTCTAGGAGGCTGAGACAGGGGGAGCCCAGGTTAGAGACCAGCCTCAGCAAACCAGTGAAACCCTGTTTCAGAAAAAAATAAAGTTAGGGCTGGGGTGTAGCTCTAAGATGGAATGCCAGCGGGTTTCACCCCACGTGCATATCAACCCATGTGTGAGCCGTGCCTGCCGTGCGTGGTATCTGCAGGGAACAATCAGAGACCAAGCTGCTGCAAGCTGAAATATACGTTAAGAACCCGGGACACTTGCTGCTGGCCTGGACAAGCTGCCCTTTGCCTAGTACACCCTCCAGGAGTCCCGGGCATGGGGGAAACGCGCAAAAGTATCGAGAAAAGGGACTTTGTGTGCAAGACACACACCAGCCACCACCTGGAGAACCTGTGTGAAATGCTTACATTTCTACAGCCTGCCCTAGCGGAAAGCTCTCACATGAGCCATGTGTTTAGGCCGCCATGTTGCAAAGGGGTCTGCTATCCAAGGTGCTAGTTGCAAAAAGGATGGCCGGCCGCAAGCCTTTCCAGGGCTGTGCGCTGTCCGTGGTGCTGATTGCAAAGGGGACGCGAGGCCCGTGCCTGGCTGCAAAGGTTGCGCTGTCCGTGGTGCTGACCAGGCTCTCCAAAGCAGCGCTTTCTCACAGGAGCCTCAGCCCAGGGAGCAGACAGCTCTGACGGCCTCCTGAAGGGCTGTGCTGAGCGAGGCACACGTGGCCCAAGCAGATGGAGCCACATTATGCACCTTGCGTGCCAGACAGAGAGGCCAGACCCCCTGTGGCCGCCTCACCACCCACACCCTGTCCTGCCGGGGCAGAGGTGCAGCTTTTTCAGTCCGCCTGAACTCCAGGATCACAGGATACATATAAGAGTCAGAGGGGAACCACAAGAGAGGAGGCTGCTTGCAGAAAACACCTGCACCCTGCTCCCGACCCCCATCGTCCCTGGACACAGCTGCCTTTCAGTCACAGGGGCTCAGGGGGTTGGGGAAGCAGTATCTCTCAGCTTGGTCTAACATTGTAGCCAGCAAGGAGGAATAGTACTGGACTCTGAAATGACATTTTCAAGTCCTGGATAGAACTTCAAAAGGACTTTTGATCTCCAGGGCAAGGGCATTTTGCTCTTTGAGCCTTGAGAAGCATGGGGCTTTATTGACTAAGATGTCACAGCCGTGAGGGAGAGGAGCAGGGGGCACCCATTTCCCACACCCACTTCCAGCTCCAGAGTTATGCATTTACCTCTAGAATCGCAGCCGACATGCCCTCCGAGATGGAGCTGTTCACCAAGGCGGAGCAATTCTTTACCAGGGCGTGGAGATCTTCCTGGGGCATCTCTCCCATTAGCCGGACTCCAGCCGCCCTGAAACAGAGGATTCTGAACACTGTGGCCATATTAAGTGCTCCTGTGTGGAGCAGCTGTGAGAGGCAATGGCGACTTCTTTGCAGGCAGGCTATAGATAAAAAGTAGGCACTAGACAGGCATGGCGGCACACCCCCGTCATCCCAGTACTTGGCAGGCTGAGATAGAAGCATCACAGGTTCCAGGACAGCCTCAGCAAGTAGCGAGACCCTGTTACAAAATAATAAAATAGGAGTAAGGGTGTAGCTCAAGTGAAGAACGCCCCTTGGGTTATATCCCCATTACCATGAAAAGGGGGGAAAAAAGCACTAGTCAGGTAAGGTGGTGTATATCTGTAATACCAATTGGTATAGCCTTTCAAGTATTGGTATCTGTAATACCAATACTTGAAAGGCTGAGACAGGAGGATCACAGGTTTGAGGCCAGCCTCGGCAACTGAGGGAAGCCCTCTGTGACTTAGTAAGAACCTGTTTCAAAATAAAAAGGGTTGGGTATAGCTCAAAGGTAGAATGCCCCTGGGTTCAATTCCCAGTACCACCACTAATAATAATAATAATAATAAGCACTGTCGTTGAAAAAATCCAGGGAGAACCATGGTGGTTCACATCTCAGTGAAGAAAGGCAGAACCTAAAACATATCTGCCTCTATTTTGAATATGTACCACCCACAAAACACCTGTTCTCAAATGCTGAAAGTCAGAGGTGGGCTTCTGGCCCTTTCCTCTGCGTGGCTTAAAATTTTTTTTCTAATACTTCAAGCTTGTTTTAAATAATTTTTAAAACAACTAAATAAGCTGGACATGGTGGGGCACACCTGTAATCCCAGGACTTGAGAGGCTGAGACAGAAAGATTGCATGTTCAAGGCCAGCCCCAGTAACTTAACGAGTGGCACAGTAACTTAGCAAGACCCCTATTAAAAACAAAAAACAAGATATAGCTCAGAGGTAGAGGTAGAATGTCCCTGGGTTTAATCTCCAATACCACCATCACACACACACACACAAATATATATATATATATATATATATATATATATATAGAGAGAGAGAGAGAGAGAGAGAGAGAGACAGACAGACAGACAGACAGACAGACAGAGACATGGTGGTACATACTTGTAATATCCAATACTTGACAGGTTGAAACAGGAGGATCATAAATCAACCTCAGCAACAGAGGGAGGCCCTCAGCAACTTAGCAAGACCCAACTTCAAAATTAAAATAAAAGAGCCGGGCGTGGTGGGCACGCTTGTCATCCCCGCGCTTGGAAGGCGGAGACAGGAGGATCGCGCAGGTTCGAAGCCAGCCACGCTGGCTTAAGAGACCCTGTTTCCAAATAAAAATATAAAAGAGGTCTGGGAGTATAGCCCAGAGGTAGAAGGGCTTCCAGAATCCCAGTACCACCAAAAGAAAAAGAAAAAAAGAAAGAAAGAAAGAAAGAAAGAAAGAAAGAAAGAAAGAAGAAAAGCTAATGGGCTAGGGGTGTAGCTTGAAGGAAAATGCCCCTGGGTTTAATCCCCAAGAAACTAAATGAAATAAATAAATACTCAAATGGAAACCATCACGAATAGAAATAATGATCAGAGAGAATCGGAAGTGCTAGAACAGAACAGTATCAGCAAAGCCCACCTTCCCGCCACTCAGTGTGGGCAGATATGCAATCTTCCTGGTGACATATGTGAAATCTTCCTGGATATATGTATATATAATCTCTTTTTCCGTCAAATGCTCTGTGTCCCTGCCTTTCTCTGCTAGTCCTCCGACTACACTTTCACCCGTAAGCATTACTGTGAGTGATATAAGCATCCCTGAAGCTGCACAAGGCACAGGACACAGAGAAAGCTCAGTGCTGCCCCTGCCCCTGGGCAGCTGGGATGGGGGGGTGTACAATCAGGGTCCTGGACGCTGGGAGGAAATCCCTTTAGGGGGATGAGCTGAATGGGGATAGATCTTTCTAACACGGGCTCTTTTCTGTCTCCCACTGAAACTACAGAATCGGATGGATGAAGCCCCAGTGGTGACGTGAAAGAGGGAGGCACGGATTATAGGTGCCTGGACAGAAGCAAAGAAGCCCAAACACTAAAATCTCGTGAAGTCCCCACTTTGGTCCAGCACTCTTGCATTTTTCTTATGTGAGCAAGTAAGCCTTAATTTGGTTGTTGTTGTTGTTGTTGTTGTTGTTGTTGTTGTGTGTGTGTGTGTGTGTGTGGTGCTGGGGATGGAATGCAGGGGCATTCTACCTCTGAGCTATACCCTCAGCCCTATTTTATTTTTATTTGGAAACAGGGTCTCACTAGGTTAAGGAGCGTCTCGCTATTTGCTGAGACTGTCCTCGAACTCACGATCCTCCTGCCTTGGCCCCCTGAGCACCGGTACCACAGGTGTGTGCCATGATGCCTGGCTGAGCCTCAATTTGTCCAGCTCCATGTGGCTGGGCCTGTTCCCTGCAGACAAGTGCAATTTCCAGCCGATACGCTGGCAGTCGGCTCTCCAAAGGCGCTGGGTAATTTTCGCCACGTCGGCGTGGCGTGAGACAGAGCGGTCTCCCTTCATTCTGCCAAAGCCTTGATAGTTTACATTTTTGCAATTTGTTCCAATAGGATCAGTGAAAATCAGCATCCCAAAGTGGTTTCCACCGGCCTTTCCCTGGATCTCAGGTAAAATGGGACATCATGTTCTCTCAGCGGCTGGATTTCCTTGTCTGGACAATGAGGCAAAAATGGGACCTCATCAGCTGGGCGTGGTGGCGCGCGCCCGGCCTCCCGGTGCCTGGGAGGCTGAGACAGGAGGATCAGGAATCCAAGGGCAGCTTCCGCGAGGAGTGACACTCTCAGCGACCTAGCACAACCCTGTTTCAAAATAAAAATAAAACAGGGCTGGGGTTGTAGCTCAGAGGTAAAATGCCGCCTGGGTTCAATCTCTAATAAAACCATAAAAGAAAAAGTAAATGAACAATAAAATAGAGTGTAGCTCAGAGATAGAACATCCCCGGGTTCAACCCCCAGTACCACCAATAAAATAAAAGTTAGAAAACCCAGGCATGGTGGCACACACTTGGAATTCCAGTACTTGGGAGGCTGAGATAGGAGGATCACAGGTTCACGGTCAACCTCAGCAATACAACGCCCTTCACAACCTAGTGAGACCCTGTTTCGAAATAAACAAGAAAAATAGGACTGGAAGAGTAGCTCAGAGGTAGAAAGCCCTTGGGTTCCATCACCCAATACCGCCAACAAAATTAAAAAATAGAATCTTGTAGTTCATTGGGAGGATCAAATGAGTTGACCCTCGTAAAGTGCGTGAAAAGGTGCCGAGCGCCGTTTGAACGTGAATTTGTGGCCGATTTCTTCGGCCGCTTGGGTTTCCCCTGCTGCAAGATACCTCTTCTCTTCCTCACCTTTCTACTCTGGCTTTAACTTTCCTTGTAAACACTGGATCAACCTAAAAAGAGACAGACAAAAGAAATTAGATTTCAGCAGGAGCTGAGAATAAGCGTAAGGCTCTAAGGGGTTAGAGACAGTGGAGACAGAGCCAGGCTCCGTGGTCCCAAAAGAAAAAAAAAAAGCAAAGAAAATTATACCCAAATCCAGGCACCCAGTGATCAAAGATGAGAGCGGTAGTAAGACAAAGAGAAAAAGAAAAGAGGGTACAGATCTCTCGTAAGAGCCAGCTAGGCCAGGCGGAGGGGAGGAAGCCTGCAGATGTCTACACAGTGGAGGCAAGGGTTGCTCAGAGAGGGGGTGATTCCACAACACAACTGGCAACAATAAAAGGTTTGCCTGCCCAAAAGACGCAGATGGAGTGTGTCCCTAAAGCTTCCAAGTAGAGAGCCGGGCGTGGTGGCGCACGCTTGAAATCCCAGTACTCGGGAGGCTGAGACGGGAGGTACCACAGGTTTGAGGCCAGCCCCAGCGACTTAGTGAGGTTCTCTGCAACTCAGTGAGACCCTGTTTCCAAATAAAGAATAATCGGGGGTGTAGCTCGGGGGTAGTAGAATGCCCCTCTGTGATGCCAGATGTCTGTGTGCTCCGGGACTGGGAGAGAGAGAGAAGCCACTGGGGATGGCTGTGTTCGAAAAGGTAGCCGCCATACTCCTGACCCTGGACACTTTACCTTGAGGCTACCAAGCACTAGTCTGCTCCGGGAAAGTGTGTGTACCAAGGTACCCAGAGGGCCTCACCAGGATGCCTCCCCCACCAATCCAACCTACAGAAGATAACACTGCAAAACATATATATATCTTCACATCTTCAATCAAATGCAAACTTCAACTGAACAACCTATGGACGTATGGCTGGGTATTGTGGCCCACACCTCTTCCCTGTTCTTGGGAAGCTGAGACTGGAAGATTGCAGGTTTGAGATGGACCTCAGCAACTTACTGAGTAAGACTTTCAGAAGCTAGCAAGACCCTGTTTTAAAATAACAATAATAATAATTAATAATAATAATAATAATAATAATAATAGCAGCCAGGCACGGTGGCACACGCTTGTAATCCCAGCATCCAGGAGGCTGAGACAGGAGGATGGTGGTTCCCAGCCAGCCTCAGCTACTTAGTGAGGCCCTTTGAACACAGTGAAACCCTTTTTCAAAATAAAGACTATAAAATAGGGCTGGGGATGTAGTCAGAGGTACCGCAAAATAAAAATAAAAGTAAATAATAATAAAACAGGGCAGGTGGTGCAGCTCAGAGTTAAAACTCTAATACCAACACAACAAAACAACCCACAGACTTGAGTTTTACCATTCCTCCACTGGTGTTGGAGAAGAGGAAAGACACAATTGTTAAATGATGGAGAAAGTCATTATAAATATATGTAAGGATGACACGAAAGTGCCAGGCGTCTCTGCAGAGATTCAGGCGGAGGAGTAGGCAAACACGTTTTTACTGATACGGCCTCTTCCTCGCTGTGATTTCTGATGGGCAGGATGTAAGAGTCCATCCAATTTCTGTTCTCATTTACACTCCACCAGTGGGTCTCGGGAATTACAGATCAAGCCGGTTCAAAGAATTTGATAGAGAAACCTGATTCCACCGTCTTCTGAAGGGACGATGTCTCGGGTGTGTGTGTGTGTGTGTGTGTGTGTGTGTGTGTGTGTGTGTGTGTGTCCTCAACATGTTAACACAAGAATCTACACGGTTTATCTCCAGGGCTGCTGCTGATAAGCTTATTTACAGCCCTGAGGGCCCTACCTGGTGGAGAATTTGCTGTTAAGTTGGCCTGAGTCAAGCATAGATGGATATAAAAAATTTGAAATTATTTCTAGATATTGTTTTTCCTTTTTGGTCCTGAGATTGAACCCAGGGGTGTTCTAAGAACTATATACTCTAGCCATTTTAAAATCCACATATATTAAAATACATACCTACATAAAGCACATACATATATAAATGTATGTTTTTTTTTTTTTTTTTTTGCAGTACTGGGGATGGAACCCAGGGAAATTATATCTCTGAGTTACATCCCCCAGCTCTTTTGTTTTAATTTTTTTATTTTGAAACAGGGTCTCACTAAATTGCGGAGGGCCTCACTAAGTAGCTGAGGCTGGCCACATGCCTGTGATCCTCCCGTCTCAACCTCCCAAGTACTGGAATTACAAGCGTGCACCGTCATACCCAGCTTCTATTTTATTTTGAAACAGGGTCTTGCTAAGTTGCCGAGGCTGCCCCTGAACTTGTGAATCTCCTGTGTCAGCCTCCCAAGTCCTGAGATTACAGGCACGCGCCACCAGGCTTTCCTACCTGTTTTTTGCTCAAAGGCTTGCATGGAATAGTTTATCAAGAGCTCACGTGGCCCATGGATTACTTACTTACTAACTCCCTCCCTGTTCACACTTTGCAGCTATCGAAGTCTCAGTCTCTCCACCGCTGCCCAGTGCTAACTCTGTTTGTTCAAATGGTCCTAACCAGCCGGGCGTGGTGGCGCACACTTGCAATCCCCGCGCTTGAGAGGCTGAGACGGGAGGATCACGCAGGTTCGAAGACAGTCTCAGCTACTGAGTGGGGCTCTCAGCTATTTAGTGAGACCCTGTTTCCAAATAAATTATAAAATAGGTCTGGGAGTGTAGCTAAGAGGTAGAAAGACCGTGGTTCCAACCCCCCAGTACCACACACACACACACACACACACACACACACACACACACACAATTATCCTAACCAACCCAGATGTGGTGGCACACTCCAAAAATCCCAGTACTTAGGAGGCTGAGACAGGAGGATTGCAGATTCAAGGACAGCCTCGGCAAAGTAGCAAGACCCTCAGTAATCTGCCAAGACTCTTTTAAAACCAATAATAAAAAGGCCCGGGGCAGGCAAGGTGGCGCACACTTGTAACCCCAGCATTTGTGAGGCTGAGACAGGAAAATCGTAGTTCACAGACAGCTTCGGCTACTCAGTGAGGCCCTCTGCAACTCAGTGAGACCCTGTTTCAAAATAAAGAATAAAAAATAGGCTGGGGTATAGCTCCGAGGTAGAGTACCCCTGGGCTCCGTCCCCAGTACTGTACAAAGTGGGGCTGGGGGTGTTGCTGGGAGGTCGAATGCCCTTGGGTGTCATCCCCAGCACGGAGAATTATCCTAATCAATCGAATTATCCTAATCAATCGAATTATCCCAATCAATCAAATTACCCTAATCAATCGAATTATCCTAATCAATCGAATTACCCTAATCAATCGAATTACCCTAATCAATCGAAGTGCACCGTAGCGCTAGCCTTCCACAGAAGAAAAGTAAACAGGCCAACACAGGCCTTCTTCTGCTCTGCCTGCCCCGTCAGTTTTCACATTAGTATTTTACCGACGGTAATTTTTAGCCAGAGAGCCCTCTTCTTAATTTTCTTAGCGAGCCTCCGCTCTCCTGGTGAAGTCTTCAGGGAAAGACGGTTTCTCAGGGAAGCGTTTCCTAAGCCTGCCCGAGGCTAAGCGCTTTCACTTGAGATCGTAGCAGAGGGTCAAACAAATCGACGACGGCCTTCGGTGTCCTCCGGCTCGCCTTCCTGTCGGCTCTTTGTCAGATCTCTCTGTGAAGCCGAGCGGAAGGGCGCTGAGACGAGGCGGGAAGCAGGGCAGATGTTTTTATTTAATGAAAAGCGCATGTTATGAACTTCTTCAGGAAGCAGATCATCGCCGCGGCGGCCAAGATTCTCATTTCCTCCTTCCAGGCTTGTTTATTTTCTCGCAAAATATATTGTTTCAACTCCCGGGCTTTGGGGAAATAACCTTTGCTATGAGAAGTTGCCCGCAGAAAGTCATTAAGCCGACACGCCGACCCAGCGCCCTCCCTCCCTCGCCGCGGGATTAGAACCGGCCGCTGCGAGCCGCCTGGGTCCGAGGAGCCTCAGAAAACCGAGGCCGGGTCCGCACTCAGAGAGGAAGGCCACCTCCCCACCTCGGAGCCGACGGGGCACTCCTCCTTCTTGTCTGTCTGTCTGTCTGTCTGTCTATCATCTACCTATCTGCGCTGGGACTGCGGATTGAACCCGGGGGCACTCTACCACCAAGCTGAACCCCCAGCCCTCTTTATTTACTTATTTATTTATCTATTATTTATTTGCAGTACTGGGGATGGAACCCAGGGGCATTCCACCTCCAAGCTACACCCCCAGCCCTATTTTTAATTCTTTGTTGTTGTTGTTATTATTATTATTATTATTATTTGGTGGTACTGAGGTCCCTGGAAGCCCTTCTACCTCCAGGCTACACTCCCAGACCCATTTTTACATTTTTATTTGGAAACAGGGTCTCCTAAGCCAGCGCGCGCGGCTGGCTTCGAACCTGCGCGGTCCTCCTGTCTCCGCCTCCCAAGTAGTGGGATAATAGGCGTGCACCATCACACCTGGCTCAGCTCCTGCTTAGTCTTCCTTAGTTTGCAGACGGGGAGACTGAGGCCTAAGTAGTTAGCCGGGAGCACCTGGGGGTGGGGG